>NC_084569.2:36172458-36322458 GCF_033978685.3 Nerophis lumbriciformis | reverse complement strand
TGAAAGCTAACACCGTATTTGCGTAATATGTTGAAGAGTGCAGGGCCAAGAACCGAACCCTGGGGAACTCCACACGTTACCTTAACATAGTCCGAGGTCACATTATTATGGGAGACGCACTGCATCCTGTCAGTAAGATAAGAGTTAAACCACGACAAGGCTAAGTCTGACATACCAATACGTGTTTTGATACGCTCTAATAAAATATTATGATCGACGGAATCGAAAGCAGCGCTAAGATCAAGAAGTGGCAACATAGATGACGCATCAGAATCCATCGTTAGCAATAAATCATCAGTCATTTTTGCGAGGGCTGTCTCCGTAGAGTGATTTGCCCTGAAACCGGATTGAAAAGGTTCGCAGAGATTGTTAGACACTACGTGTTCATTTAGCTGCTGTGCAACAATTTTTTTCGAGGATTTTCGAAATAAAGGCAAGGTGGGACACCGGTCGGTAGTTTACCATGAGGTCAGGATCGAGGTTAGGTCTTTTGAGCAGAGGATGAATAACCACTTTTTTGAATGCTAGGGGAACAGTGCCAGAGGAAAGTGATAACTTTATAATATTTAGCGCTGATGGACCTAATAATACAAAAAGCTCCTTGATAAGTTTCCCAGGAAGTGTATCAAGTAAACATGTTGTTTGTTTTATCCCATTTACACGCCTTAACAATTCCTCTAATGTTACTTCATCAAAAAGAGAGAGACTATTTTGGAGGGCGGTATCCGTCATATATACAGTCGTATCTGTGTTAATAGAACCCAGTTGTAGCTGGGATGCGTTGTCTTTAATCTCCTTTCGAATGAGTTCAATTTTCTTATTAAAGAAATTCATAAAGTCATCTGCCGAGTGGGTGGAGCTACTGTGAGGAGTCCCTTGTTGGGTTAGTGATGCTACTGTACTAAACAAAAATTTAGGATGGTTTTTGTTAAGGCGGATGAGATTTGAGTAATATTTAGCTTTAGCTAAGGTAAGCATGCGTTTATAAGTTATTAAACATGGAAAACCTCAATCTTTTGAAGGATTATGTGACCAAATGCAAAACCCATGCTACTTCCGATCATATAAGAAAATTGTACCTGATCAAATTAACCACAGTGGTCTTGACGTCGAGGCCGAACCTTCGTTTTGCCTGCCTTCATTGTTTTTCAAACCATTCTGCCGAGTCCCCCGCGGGTCGCCCCTGCTCCATATTTCGAAATATCGTCATGAAATCAAGGCCAAAGCACGCAAAAAATGCGAGTGGAAAAATTGAAGGGAGGAGGGGTCTATTTAAAGATAAAACTAGTTCCCTGCAGTGTAATTTGCTGATACAGTGATGAAGACAGCGTGAGGGCCCCCGTCCCAGCCCCCACATACACACTTACATAAAGATAAATCCCTAATGGCCAGACTAAGGGTAAAAATAAGGAAGAAAACTAATTAACTGATGAAGTCCGTGGTGGGCTGCTCTGTCTTTTTACACGCATGCACACGCCGCCAAACCACCCTGCAAATTGGGAGTCTTCTGCCCCCTGTTGTTCACCCACACACACACACACACACACACACTCATTCACACTCTGCCTGCAAGTGTTGTGATCACACAGGAATTATGATGAAGCGCTTCACTGATAATCAGTATTGTCAAATAACATAATTAGTACGATGCATGGCACATTGTGTGTTTGTGTGTGTGTGTAATGTGTAGACTGAATGCGGAGTCATGCCTGCATTCTGTCAAATTAGTAACACGGCCTGCGAGCATAAACCTCAACAATCTGTCACGGTTACATTTTTGTCATTCACGCCGCGACCTGCTCGGAGGAACGACATAATATCAATGCGGAGCATTGCGTATTGACAACTGGAGCCTTTTGAAAGGCACTTTGAAAGAGACACTTTTATGTGTACGTTTTCAAAACGCAGTGTGCGTTCCCCACCTAGGCCTTCAGTGATGTCCGACTTCAACGATTACACTGCAAAAAGTCAGTGTTCAAAAACAAGAAAAAAAAAAATACAGAAATGAGGGGTATTTTATTTGAACTAAGCAAAATTATCTGCCAATAGAACAAGAAAATGCGGCTTGTCAAGACTTTTCAAAACAAGTAAAATTAGCTAACTTCAATGAACCCAAAAATAGCTTAAAATAAGTATATTCTAACTAATAACAAGTGCACTTTTCTTGGTAGTTCTTCCTCCAAGGGAATCTAAGTTACTGGTCAATCCCAAATTCTTTCGATGACATACAGGTAAAAGCCAGTAAATTAGAATATTTTGAAAAACTTGATTTATTTCAGTAATTGCATTCAAAAGGTGTAACTTGTACATTATATTTATTCATTGCACACAGACTGATGCATTCAAATGTTTATTTCATTTAATTTTGATGATTTGAAGTGGCAACAAATGAAAATCCAAAATTCCGTGTGTCACAAAATTAGAATATTACTTAAGGCTAATACAAAAAAGGGATTTTTAGAAATGTTGGCCAACTGAAAAGTATGAAAATGAAAAATATGAGCATGTACAATACTCAATACTTGGTTGGAGCTCCTTTTGCCTCAATTACTGCGTTAATGCGGCGTGGCATGGAGTCGATGAGTTTCTGGCACTGCTCAGGTGTTATGAGAGCCCAGGTTGCTCTGATAGTGGCCTTCAACTCTTCTGCGTTTTTGGGTCTGGCATTCTGCATCTTCCTTTTCACAATACCCCACAGATTTTCTATGAGGCTAAGGTCAGGGGAGTTGGCGGGCCAATTTAGAACAGAAATACCATGGTCCGTAAACCAGGCACGGGTAGATTTTGCGCTGTGTGCAGGCGCCAAGTCCTGTTGGAACTTGAAATCTCCATCTCCATAGAGCAGGTCAGCAGCAGGAAGCATGAAGTGCTCTAAAACTTGCTGGTAGACGGCTGCGTTGACCCTGGATCTCAGGAAACAGAGTGGACCGACACCAGCAGATGACATGGCACCCCAAACCATCACTGATGGTGGAAACTTTACACTAGACTTCAGGCAACGTGGATCCTGTGCCTCTCCTGTCTTCCTCCAGACTCTGGGACCTCGATTTCCAAAGGAAATGCAAAATTTGCATGGTTGGGTGATGGTTTGGGGTGCCATGTTATCTGCTGGTGTCGGTCCACTCTGTTTCCTGAGATCCAGGGTCAACGCAGCCGTCTACCAGCAAGTTTTAGAGCACTTCATGCTTCCTGCTGCTGACCTGCTCTATGGAGATGGAGATTTCAAGTTCCAACAGGACTTGGCGCCTGCACACAGCGCAAAATCTACCCGTGCCTGGTTTACGGACCATGGTATTTCTGTTCTAAATTGGCCCGCCAACTCCCCTGACCTTAGCCCCATAGAAAATCTGTGGGGTATTGTGAAAAGGAAGATGCAGAATGCCAGACCCAAAAACGCAGAAGAGTTGAAGGCCACTATCAGAGCAACCTGGGCTCTCATAACACCTGAGCAGTGCCAGAAACTCATCGACTCCATGCCACGCCGCATTAACGCAGTAATTGAGGCAAAAGGAGCTCCAACCAAGTATTGAGTATTGTACATGCTCATATTTTTCATTTTCATACTTTTCAGTTGGCCAACATTTCTAAAAATCCCTTTTTTGTATTAGCCTTAAGTAATATTCTAATTTTGTGACACACGGAATTTTGGATTTTCATTTGTTGCCACTTCAAATCATCAAAATTAAATGAAATAAACATTTGAATGCATCAGTCTGTGTGCAATGAATAAATATAATGTACAAGTTACACCTTTTGAATGCAATTACTGAAATAAATCAAGTTTTTCAAAATATTCTAATTTACTGGCTTTTACCTGTATATGCTGAGTAAGAAGGACCCTCAAGCCAGCTTTGGAAAATTATCAAGTTTTACTGAAAGTTTCAGGAGAACCACCTAGACCAGGGGTCGGCAACCCGCGGCTCAGCTGCTTACTTGCCTCCCCCCCCCCCGATTTTCCCCGGGGACTCCCGGATTTCAATGCCTATCGCAGAAAACTCCCGGGATTAATATTCTTTGATTTTCACCCTTACAATTATAATAAATAAATGATAAACGATAAATGGGTTATACTTGTATAGCGCTTTTCTACCTTCAAGGTACTCAAAGCGCTTTGACAGTATTTCCACATTCACCCATTCACACACACATTCACACACTGATGGAGGGAGCTGCCATGCAAGGCGCTAACTAGCAGCCATCAGGAGCAAGGGTGAAGTGTCTTGCCCAAGGACACAACGGACGTGACTAGGATGGGGATTGAACCCCAGTAACCAGCAACCCTCCGATTGCTGGCACGGCCACTCTACCAACTTCGCCACGCCGTCCCTAATAAGGGCGTGCCATAATAGTACAGTATTTGGGCCCTCTACAATCTGTATTAACAGCGTGCCAGCCCAGCCTCTTGTAATATAGTATGCATCTTCTGCTTGCACACGTATGTGACAGCCAGGCATACTTGCTCAACAGCCACACAGGTTACACTGATGGTGGCCATATAAAACAACTTTAACACTCTTACTAATAATGCGTCACACTTTGAACCAAAACCAAACAAGAATGACAAACACATTTCGGGAGAACATCTGCACCTTAACACAACATAAACACAACAGAACAAATACCCAGAATCCCATGTAGCCCTGACTCTTCCGGGCTACATTATACACCCCTGCTACCACCAAACCCCGCCCCCCTCTGTGCGTCGGTTGAGACCGTCACACCCCCTCTCCATCCACATATTTTACAATCAAGCAAAACCTAACAAAAATGCAACAAACCGCAAAATATGAACATGAAGGGTAAAAAATAAACCCACCTACAATCTGATATATCTGATACATCACTAAGCTTTAGAACTTTGTTGTAAAAATCTCATTCCGCATTTCAGGCTGACACTCTGTAGAAAGACTCTGTAGAAATGCTCTGTGGAAACGCTCCCCACCCACACTGCTTGGTGCCTCGTCAGAGCTGCAGTGACGTAGATGACCATAGTAACTAATTAGATGACCATAGTAACTAGTATATCATGCAAAAGTGCAGATTCCAACCATTGAAATACACACCCCGTTTCCATATGAGTTGGGAAATTGTGTTAGATGTAAATATAAACGGAATACAATGATTTGCAAATCATTTTCAACCCATATTCAGTTGAATATGCTACAAAGACAACATATTTGATGTTCAAACTCATAACTTTATTTTTATTTTTTTTGCAAATAATCATTAACTTTAGAATTTGATGCCAGCAACACGTGAGCAAATTGTTGAACAGTTTAAGAAAAACCTTTCTCCACCAGCTATTGCAAGGAATTTAGGGATTTCACCATCTACGGTCCGTAATATCATCAAAGGGTTCAGAGAATCTGGAGAAATCACTGCACGTAAGCAGCTAAGCCCGTGACCTTCCATCCCTCAGGCTGTACTGCATCAACAAGCGACATCAGTGTGTAAAGGATATCACCACATGGGCTCAGGAACACTTCAGAAACCCCACTGTCAGTAACTACAGTTGGTCACTACATCTGTAAGTGCAAGTTAAAACTCTCCTATGGAAGGCGAAAACCGTTTATCAACAACACCCAGAAACGCCGCCGGCTTCGCTGGGCCTGAGCTCATCTAAGATGGACTGATACAAAGTGGAAAAGTGTTCTGTGGTCTGAAGAGTCCACATTTCAAATTGTTTTTGGAAACTGTGGACGTTGTGTCCTCCGGACCAAAAAGGGGAAAAGAACCATCCGAATTGTTTTAGGCTCAAAGTTGAAAAGCTAGCATGTGTGATGGTATGGGGGTGTATTAGTGCCCAAGACATGGGTAACTTACACATCTGTGAAGGCGCCATTAATGCTGAAAGGTACATACAGGTTTTGGAGCAACATATGTTGCCATCCAAGCAACGTTACCATGGACGCCCGTGCTTATTTCAGCAAGACAATGCCAAGCCACGTGTTACAACAGCGTGGCTTCATAGTAAAAGAGTGCGGGTACTAGACTGGCCTGCCTGTAGTCCAGACCTGTCTCCCATTGAAAATGTGTGGCGCATTATGAAGCCTAAAATAGCACAACGGAGACCCCCGGACTGTTGAACAACTTAAGCTGTACATCAAGCAAGAATGGGAAAGAATTCCACCTGAGAAGCTTAAAAAATGTGTCTCCTCAGTTCCCAAACGTTTACTGAGTGTTGTTAAAAGGAAAGGCCATGTAACACAGTGGTGAACATGCCCTTTCCCAAGTACTTTGGCACGTGTTGCAGCCATGAAATTCTAAGTTAATTATTATTTGCAAAAAAAAAAAGAGGTTTATGAAATTGAACATCAAATATGTTGTCTTTGTAGTGCACTCAATCGAATATGGGTTGAAAATGATTTGTAAATCATTGTATTCCGTTTATATTTACATCTAACACAATTTCCCAACTCATATGGAAACGGGGTTTGTACTTACGTATAGTTCAAGACTTACGGTCATTTGAAAACATGACTGCACATCATAATGGCGGCTACAGTTTCCATCTTAAAGATCTACAAACATTTTTTGGGAATATCCGCCGGTCCAGATTGAAAAGCTTAACGGGTTGCATGCGGTCCCTGGGCCTTAATGTGCCCAGGTCTGGTATACCCCACGGTTGTAAAACAAAGTCAATCTCAAGTTCAGTGTTTTTTAGACTTGTTTTTTTCCACCAAGTATCACCTTAGAAAACACTTGGTACTTGCCAAGTACCACCTTAATGAACAACATGAAAATACAGTAGCATAGTAGGCCTAAATATTCATTTAAAAACAAACCAGAGTATATTTAATATGTCGATCACTGTAACGCCACACACAGTTTGAACTAGTAACACTGCGTTTACATTTTTAATTACCGTATTTTCCGCACTATTAGCCGCACCTAAAAACCACAAATTTACTCAAAAGCTGACAGTGCGGCTTATAACCCGGTGCGCTTTATATATGGATTAATATTAAGATTCATTTTCATAAAGTTTCGGTCTCGCAACTACGGTAAACAGCCGCCATCTTTTTTCCCCGTAGAAGAGGAAGTGCTTCTTCTTCTACGCAAGCAACCGCCAAGGTAAGCACCCGCCCCCATAGAACAGGAAGCGCTTCTTCTTCTACTGTAAGCAACCACCCGCCCGCGTAGAAGAAGAAGAAGAAGCGCGCGGATATTACGTTTCATTTCCTTTGTGTGTTTACATCTGTAAAGACCACAAAATGGCTCCTACTAAGCTACAGGTTTCCGGTTCATGAAAAGACGCAATCTCTCCATCCGCACACGGACTACTATTTCACAGCAACTGCCTAAAGACTTTCAAGAAAAGCTGGCTACTTTCCGTGCATATTGTAAAAACAAGATAGCTGAAAAAAAGATCCGGCCAGAGAACATTATCAACATGGACGAGGTTCCACTGACTTTTGATATTCCTGTGAACCGCACTGTGGATACAACGGGAGCACGTACGGTGAATATTCGCACCACAGGGAATGAGAAGTCATCCTTCACTGTGGTTCTAGCTTGCCATGCTAATGGCCAGAAACTTCCACCCATGGTGATATTCAAAAGGAAGACCTTGCCAAAAGAGACCTTTCCAGCCGGCGTCATCATAAAAGCTAACTCGAAGGGATGGATGAAGAAAAGATGAGCGAGTGGTTAAGGTAAGTTTACGCGAAGAGGCCGGGTGGCTTTTTTCACGCAGCTCCGTCCATGTTGATATACGACTCCATGCGCGCCCACATCACGCTGGTTTTTAATATATTATTAAAGTTTGACTGACCTATCCGACTGTTTTTTTGACATTCCTTTAGCGCAGTTAGATGCGGCTTATAACACGGGGCGGCTTATAGGTGGACACAGTTTTGAAATATGCCGTTCATTGAAGGCGCGGCTTTTAACCCAGGGCGGCTTATGGTGCGGAAAATACGGTAAGTGATTCTTTGGCGTACCACTAGATGGAGCCCGCGTTCTACTGTTGGCACACGTGCCACGGTTTGGGAATCCCCGCTCTAGATATTAGCTAATGCTATTGCGACTAAGACCGGTTGTTTTAGTAGGATCTTGCAGGCTTTCACTGTGACATTCGCCAACTAGAAGTGGGGAGGCTCATAACCTCAATTTTTGCATAACAATTAGCAGAGGGACAGCTCGTATCCCGACAAACTCGTAAGCTGGTGGCACTTGTACATCCCGAGGTACCACTGCATGCTCACAGGAGGCCAGCTACAGTAACAGATGGCAAGTTATAAATACTGTAGGCACTCCCAGGTTGGACGTCTCTCTATTGCAAAGAATACAAATACAATACCCCTTTTTTGTTTTACTCCGTACTTGCCAACCCTCCCGAATTTTCCGGGAGACTCCCGAAATTCAGCGCCTCTCCCGAAAACCTCCCGGGACAAATATTCTCCCGAAAATCTCCCGGTTTTCAGGCGGAGCTGGAGGCCACGCCACCTCCAGCTCCATGCGGACCTGAGTGAGGACAGCCTTTTTTCACGACGGGGGGACAACAGGGTGACAAGAACTAAATCATCCAGACGAGAGATAAATTGTATTATTATGTTTATCTTACCTAAAAATAAATATATTTATTAATTAAAAAAAGTTTAAAAAAAACTAAATACATTTTTACTATATTTTGCTAAAAACATCAAAATCAATTGTATTTTTATTTGTATTTTTTTCTGACTCCTTATTACATCCAGCCATAGAATTATACATTAAAATAAACATATTTGAAATAATTAATTTTAAATGATCATAATAATTCATTTAAAATGACCATATTTAATTATTAAAATAATTGCTTGTTTATCAACAACTTTAGCATTTTATTCATTACATTGTGAAGCTCTCAGAAGCCAAGTTATGTTATATTCCTTAAGATTTATTTATGCAAGTTTGAAGTATCAATTATCTAAACACAGTTTTGTTTGCATATTTTCAGGATGTATATATATATATATATATATATATATATACAGGGCCGGCCCGTGGCATAGGCCGTATAGGCAAATGCTAAGGGCGCCGTCCATCAGGGGGCGCCACGCAAGTGCCACAAATGTTGGAGAAAAAAAAAAAAAAGTTGGTACTATTATTTCTAAATACAAAAAATAATCCCACGTTAATTAAAATGCAAAGTAAAGCCTATATAATGGAAATATTATTTGTTACAACATTACGCCCCCCCCCCCCCCGCACGGTGCGCCCCCTCCCTTCCCGTATCATGACTCTTTTTGGATGTCACCACATCAAAAAATCAACACAAGATGTCAAAACGGCCAAAACTGTCAGGTGCCCAGGGAAGAAAAAAGAGAAAAGAAGAGGAGGAGAAACGAGAAAAGACAGAGGTAGCAGGTAGGTAACGTTAGCCTACATGAAATTATTTGTCTGTTACAGAATGTGATAGTAACCTGGCTTTTTAGCATTAAGCTAATGTTACATGATTCGGCAATTGCTAATCAATAAATAGCTAGTTCTGTTTTAACGTCGGGTTAATATTGTGGAGGGGGCTAAATTGTTATGGAAAATAATAATGTAACGTTAGGTAATTACAGTACTCCCACCTTACATTCCTCAGGGACATTTGTATTAGATCTTTTAAGCAGGTGTTTTTTGTTTACATTGTTATTGCCTTCTGTTTAGCTAATGTTTGCCCTGCAGGTAATAGTCACTTTTCCACCCCTTTATATATTAGGTATAGTTGTAAGCCTAGTTGTTAAAGTGCACATCATTATTGTAAATTAAGCAATATGTATGTAAAAAATATTGTATTTCATATATTCATTTTTTATTTTTTGCATTCATTTATTTATTCATATTTTTGTTTATCTTGTTAACTATTCTGATTGTTAATTTGCTTTCTTTAAGTAAAAAAAAAGGTCAAAGACAAAGCTATTCAGTTTCTTGTGAGTATATACACTTCACTGCCGATGTGGGGGGGCGCCACCTAAAATCTTGCCTAGGGCGCCAGATTTGTTAGGGCCGGGCCTGTATATATATATATGTATGAAATACTTGACTTGGTGAATTCTAGCTGTCAATATACTCTTCCCCTCTTAACCACGCCCCCGACCACGCCCCCACCACCCCACCTCCCGAAATCGGAGGTCTCAAGGTTGGCAAGTATGGTTTTACTCAAATAAACAAAATGTATCATAATTAGAGATGTCCGATAATGGCTTTTTTGCCGATATCTGATATTCCGATATGGTCCAACTCTTAATTACTGATTCCGATATCAACCGATATATACAGTCTTGGAATTAACACATTATTATGCCTAATTTTGTTGTGATGCCCCGCTGGATGCATTAAACAATGTAACAAGGTTTTCCAAAATAAATCAACTCAAGTTAGGGGAAAAAAATGTCAGGATTACCTCCAAATTCTCCTAAAATCATCAGCCCGGAGGTTGGGTCTTGGGCGCAGTTGGGTGTTCCAACAGGACAATGACCCCAAACGCACGTCAAAAGTGGTAAAGGAACGGCTAAATCAGGCTAGAATGAAGGTTTTAGAATGGCCTTCCCAGAGTCCTGACTTAAACGTGTGGACAATGCTGAAGAAACAAGTCCATGTCAGAAAACCAACACATTTAGCTGAACTGCACCAATTTTGTCAAGAGGAGTGGTCACACACCTCCCTCAGCCCCATGGATCTCCCGCGTGTCTCACGGACCTTCTTCTGCCAAGCCCCTTTGGACTTGTCCGCTTCCTCACTCAACACTCAACAAGTAATTCCCACACATAGTCTCACACCACACACCCATTTTGGATTAGTCACACTCCATTTTCTTGTTTAGTTTATATCCATAGTATTGTTTGTTATTATATATATTTATTACAGTGACGTGCGGTGAGGTTGATGGCTGGTGAGGCACTGACTTCATCACAGTCAGATTTACAAACATATGAACCCTAAAGAGTATCTTATACTTATTATCTTTAAAAGCTCATACCAGAATTCTTCACTGCTTGGCACTCAGCATCAAAGGTTAGAATTGGGGGTTAAATCACCAAAAATTATTCCCGGGCGCGGTGCCGCTGCTGCCCACTGCTCCCCTCACCTCCCAGGGGGTGAACAAGGGGATGGGTCAAATGCAGAGGACACATTTCATTACACCTAGTGTGTGTGTGACAATCATTGGTACTTTAACTTAACTTTAACTTTACACATACAAACTGTAGCACACAAAAAAGCACATTTAATTAAAAAAACCTTATGGTCTTACCTTTACTTATAAATAAAGTCCATGCGCCGCAACTAAAGCCCTCACTTAAACTTTCCACGTGCAAGATTGAATCTATTTTAAAAAGTGTAACCGAGGGTTTATAAATGTCGTCTATACTGTATGAAACTACAAAATAACAAACACGGAGGCTCCAGTTTACACGAGGACCACTTTATTTACCTTCTTTCAAAAACCTCCGCTCCACTCCGTGTCATCACTTCCGCTCTTAGCGCCTTCAAAATAAGAGCTCAAGGCATATACTGTATAACAGCGCATAACAGGAACTTAACATCACAAAGAGGAAAGCCCATGAAAATAGGTTACAAAAGTTATTTAATAAGAAGCCAAAAAGTGCAAAAACGATAATGTTCGTGTTGGAGGAGTTGTGAATTAGGTACACCTGCAGCCTGCAGGTGTACCTAATGTTGTGGCCCTGCAATCATTCACAACTCCTCCAACACGAACATTATTGTTTTTGCACGTTTTGGCTTCTTATGAAATAACTTTTTTAAATAGATTCAATCTTGCACGTGGAAAGTTTAAGTGTGGGCTTTAGTTGATATAACAATTCTACGGCGGGGGTGCAGGAGGCGGGATTACTGCGAGCCTCAGCCAGTGCGTCTTTTGCAGACGTTTTATGATCGCTCAGCACAAGAAATACGTTACACACATACAGTTGTTGACAAAATACACTGTACATTATATACCTCAGCTAACTAAACTATGGAAATGTATAATATAATTCATATAGCAATACGGTCTCACTGCACAGCAGGTCAGCAGTTAGCCGAGTCCGCAATCCATGTTGAGGCACTGAGTGACGTGCCTCAACTGGCTGCTGTTCACCGTACCGTCTCTTCTCAGTATTTGAACGGCAAATGTGAAAATTCAGCGATTTTAAATCAAAATAATCTAAAACGGGTGAAGTTAAATGGAAAATAACTTTATAGTATAATCACTGGATACATTTAACAATTTAATAAAAAAAAAACCTGACTCTAGTGACTGCACGTCACTGCTGTAATGCACCGACAATCCATCAAACTCTATTATGCTCTGGGCCTGTTTTGCTGCCAATGGAACTGGTGCTTTACGGAGAGTAAATGGGACAATGAAAAAGGAGGATTACCTCCAAAATCTTCAGGACAAGCTAAAATCCTCAGCCCGTAGGTTGGGTCTTGGGCGCAGTTGGGTGTTCCAACAGGACAATGACCCCAAACACACGTCAAAAGTGGTACAGGAATGGCTAAATCAGGCTAGAATGAAGGTTTTAGAATGGCCTTCCCAAAGTCCTGACGTGTGGACAATGCTGAAGAAACAAGTCCATGTCAAAAATTCAACCAGAAGCTCAGCCCCACGGATCTCCCGCTTGTCTCACGGACCTTCTTCTGCCAAGCTTCCTCATTCAACACTCAACAAGTAATTCCCACACATAGTCTCACACCACACACCCATTTTGGATTAGTCACACTCCATTTTCTTGTTTAGTTTATATCCATAGTATTGTTTGTTATTATATATATATTTATTAATATATATAATAAACACATAGAGCAAAATGATCCCCTTGTGGTTCTGTGCCGTCAACTCCCTCCTCTAAACATAACAGAAAACTGACGAAAAAAAGAGGAAAAAATTCTATGCAAACCCCGAAAATCAAGATTATATTTCCTGCAATTGGGTGCATTTCTAGACTATATTTTACTTTTAGATGTATTCTCATCTACCAACCTCTTTTTTGGCACTTTCATGTCCGATGTAAGGTACCACAGAGTTTTTTGTTTCTTCGTAGATAATTTACTATTTTACCCATAATAAATTCATAAAAAGAACCAAACTTCTTTAATGTTTTTTGTGACCAACAAGTATGTGCTCCAATCACAAAAAAATAAGAGTTGTAGAAATGATTGGAAACTCGAGACAGCCATGACATTATGTTCTTTACAAGTGTATGTAAACTTTTGATCGCGACTGTATATAATTTGTCTTCTCAGGTCTTTCGGGTATGAGATCCCAAGCATGTGTGCTTGTTTAAACTGTCTTTGGGTCTTAATTACTATCTCTGTAGTTAGACCATATCTGCTGGCAGTGTTCATAAATAAGCATGCAGCGTGAGACCTTTTTTCCTCCCACAGGCCCCTGGAGGCCTGCCAGCAGTATGTGCCAAGGCCCATTTGAAGTATCCCACTCTAAATGCACCGTTGGGTTAGCTTTTCTACAATATGCATGCATATTTATACGTGACAAAATAATTAAAGCGCAGATATTAAAGTAAAACAAATATTTAATTCATCAGACTTTAAGATACAAGCAGCAGTGCCATGTTATGCTTAAACTGAGCTCTTGAAAATGGGATTATGTCTCCATCTAGTGGTAATAAATGTTACTGCACATATTTGTGTGTGACTGTACCAGGACCCTGGACAGCTACCTTTTTTTTAGAAATTTGGAGCAAATAAGACCCACATAATCCTCAATGAAATCAGGCCAATGAAAATATAAACAATCCTTGGCTGAGGCTCTTGAATGTTTTATCCGGATAAAGATAATGTTGTAAATCAGAGGTGTCAAAGTCCTTTTCACTGAGGGCCACATCGCAGTTATGTTTGGCCCCAGTGAATACTATTATTACACCATGTTTTTATGGATTTCAATAGATTTTTTTTTAAACTAAAATGTTAAAAAAAAATATGGTAAGTTGCAATAATTTAGTGTATATTACTGTAAATGGAAAAACAGTACTGCTGTTTTTATAGTTATGTCATGTCTGTGTAATCATGTTTTGTTTTAAGTCATGTTTTGTTTAGTTTCTGGCTTTTCACTCCCTTGTCTTGTTTGCATGATTACCCATTAGTTTCACCTGTTCCACGTTTGGACTCATTGTGCACTCTTGTTTGTCACCATAGCAACCATCCGTTTTCACCTGTCACGTCACGCACCTGTTTCACGTTTTGAGTCACGCACCTGCTTTCACTAATCATGTCCATAGTATTTAAGTTCATTCATTTTCTGTTGTTCGTCCTGACGACATCCCCGCATTTATGCTCCTGCACACTCTCCACACCCTGATGACCCTTGCTACTCTTTTTTCCATGCCGGTTCCATGCCAAGTAAGTTTTTGTTTATTAAGCCACAGTTAGTGTTTTGTTTAATTGTTCATAGTTTCTGCCAATGTGCAAGTTTTGTGTTTATAGTCTAGTTTTGTACCTCCGCCCCTGTGCGCACTTTTCGTTTATTCCTTTTTTGATAGTTTAAATAAATCATGTACCCACCTTCAAGCCTTGACCAGTCCAGTTCATTTGCACCACGGGAGAACAAACCAAGCCACAGTCCAAGTCATGACAAGTTAAAAAAATAAAAAAATAAAAAAATAAAACATCCCAGTTGGAAAATTTACATTTGTTTTTTTTTTTACTGTAAATTTAAAAAATGCAATTTTACAGTAAAATTTTGGCCAGTTTTTTTTTTTTTTTTTTACCGCGAATCAACAAGTGTAGATTTTTTGGTGTATTACTGTAAATGCCGAAACAGCACCACAGTTTATTACAGTAAAAAAAAAAAAAGTACTGTTTTTTTTTTTCATTTAGAGAAAAATGCTGTAAAAATCACAGTAAATTTCACAATTTTACCATGAAATCTGTTGCTACTTTTACATTGCACAATTTGCTCTGAAATCATTATTATTAGTATTTATTTATATTTTAAAAAATGGTTTGAGTGTTTGATAATACATTTTTGCATAAATAGACAATATATAAGTTAACATGAGTCCATTTTTTTTTTTTCGCCCAAATAGAAAGAAAGAATACATTTAGTAAAAAAAAGTTACAGTACTTTATACATACCTGCCAACTTTTGAAATCAGAAAAACCTAGTAGCCAGGGTCCAGGGGCCGCAGGCCCCGGTAGGTCCAGGACAAAGTCCTGGTGGGGGGTTCAGGCTTCGCCCCCCGACGCAAAATGATTATTAGCATTCAGACAGGTTAAAATGTTGCTAAAACCATCACTTTTCTATCAGTCACAGTGACTTTTCAAAACAAAAATATTACAGCAAAAATCATATGGGTTGATTGACATGTTTATTCTGTAAGCTAACTTCAATAGTTTGAAATTATTTTGACAGTTAATGCCAGTTATCCTGTCAACCTTTCACAAGACTTCAATTTGTTAATTGAAAGTATAAACAGTATAAACACTTTTTACAGTAAACAAATGGTAAAACAGTACTAAACAATTCCATTAAAAAAAAAATTGGTGTCATTATTAACTTTCTGTCCAAGCTTGTATAATCTACTGCCTTGTTCAATTGTAGAAAATATTCTGTGCCTAAAATTCACATTTCTATCACAATTATCATACTGTAAACATGGTAAGCTAACTTCATTCAAATTAATAGTCCTGTCAATAGCATGGAATTACAATTCAAATGTAGTTTTTTTGTAAGCCTTTCAAAAGAATTCAAAATATGAAAAATTAATGAAAATTAATTTAAGCCATCAGACACTTGAAAAGTGGCACATCACATCTCTAATGTAATCATTTGAACTTTTCAACAGAAATAGCACTGCAAAAATATTAAGGACATACTTCTGTATTTTGGTAGTTATGTCAACATTTAACAAGATTTCTTCAACTTGGACTTGAAAGCATAAATAGTATAAACACTTTTAACAGTTTAACAGTACTAAACAATTCCAATAGATAACATTGGTGTCATTACCTTTTTGTGGCTAAAATCCGAAAAACGTTGAAAGTTTTCCACTTGTATCGCTAGCAACGGCATTAGACTTGTGTTTTTTTGTCCCAACGTGGTCTTTTACATCGCTAATTCCTCCGTGTCCGATCGAAAAATCTTGTCTGCACAAGGTGCAATTCGCGTAGTTTTCACCCTTTTTGGAACGGATAATTATTCCCGGATAGGCTTTTGAATATTCTTCACGGAATGACTGCGGTTTTCTTTTCGGTTTAAGACTCGTTTGCGATTTTTCTCCGGCTGATTCCATGATCGTTCGCTTGTTTGGAAACAATGGCAACTGGTGCCTCGTGCTTGGCAGCGGTGCTATAAATAGCCTCGCGCATTTAAAAAAAAAATTTTTTTTTAATTAATGAAAAACCGTATTTTTTATCACTGCAACCGTAACCCGGAATAGGTTGATGAAAACCGTACTAATTACGGGAAAACGGGAGTAGTTGGCAGGTATGTTTATATATACATATTATTTTCAGGCTTGCAAGGGCCAAATAAAATGAAGAGGCGGGCCACATCTGGCCCCCGGGCCCTGAGTTTGACCAGTGTGTTGTAAATCATCTTTAAGATGAAACCCATCTGCAAGGGGCCCACGGCAGTGTTGATTAAACAAGTGTGACACTTCAGAAAACTCATAAACAAAACACTTTGGATCGTGATTGAGAGCCGCTGTGCTGAAAATGTAATACTTGCGTGATAAATTAATGGTCATTTGAGTCAAGCAATGATGGCTCATTACTCTGCTTGTTGAAATTAATGAAAAAAAAAAAAAAAAAAAAAAAAATCCATCCTTGAAGGGCGTCACAGAGGAATAGCTCTTGAGCGAAATAATAAACTATCAGCATAAATATACTACTCACAAAAAGTTTGTGAAATACCAGGATGTTTTCACTCCTTTTCTCAAACCGATTAAAAATTGTGTACTTGCTTGCAGATATGAAAATGACTGATATTGTTTGTACAGTTGTTGTTTTGAGGTTGACCCATTTTCTTTTGCATTGTAAACAAACACCTGATGGGGAGAACACAGCTAAAGAGTACTTTGCCTGTGTTAGATAAGTATCAACAGTGGTACCTTGGCCTTATGAGTACCTCTTATTGGTTTAATTCCACATAACTTTTCACTTCTTTTAAAAAAAAAAGACTAAATTGGATTGTTTTGGCTGTGTTTGCAGACATTATGCAACACATCGAACGCGATAGCATCTACGGGAGCACCACCGATTAATATATATAATAAATACATAGAGCAATATTATCCCCTTGTAGTTCTGTGCCGTCAACTCCCTCCTATAAACATAACATAAAACTGATGAAAAAAAGAGGAAAAATTCTATGCAAACCCCGAAAGACAATTTTGAAAATCAAGATTACATTTCTAAACTTCACTGTTTAATGTTTTCACTCCTTTTCTCAAACCGATTAAAAAATGTGTACTTGCTTGCAGCGATGAAAATGACTGATATTGTTTGTACAGTTGTTGTTTTGAGGTTGACCCATTCTCTTTTGCATTGTAAACAAACACCTGATGGGAGAACACAGCTAAAGAGTACTTATCCTGTGTTAGATAAGTATCAACAGTGGTAGCTTGGCCTTATGAGTACCTCTTGTTGGTTTAATTCCACAGAACTTTTCACTCCTTTTTAAAAAAAAAAAAAAAGACTAAATTGATTGTTTTGGCTGTGTTTGTAGACATTATGCAACTCATCGAACGCGATAGCATCTACGGGAGCACCACCGATTAATATATATATAATAAATACATAGAGCAATATTATCCCCTTGTAGTTCTGTGCCGTCAACTCCCTCCTCTAAACATAACATAAAACTGATGAAAAAAAGAGGAACAATTCTATGCAAACCCCGAAAGACAATTTTGATAATCAAGATTATATTTCCTGCAATTGGGTGCATTTCTAAACTTCACTGTTTAAGGTTTTCACTCCTTTTCTCAAACCGATTAAAAATTGTGTACTTGCTTGCAGAGATGAAAATGACTGATATTGTTTGTAGAGTTGTTGTTTTGAGGTTGACCCATTTTCTTTTGTATTGTAAACAAACACCTGATGGGAGAACACAGCTAAAGAGTACTTTGCCTGTGTTAGATAACTATCAACAGTGGTACCTTGGCCTTATGAGTACCTCTTGTTGGTTTAATTCCACAGAACTTTTCACTCCTTTTTAAAAAAAAAATGACTAAATTGATTGTTTTGGCTGTGTTTGTAGACATTATGCAACTCATCGAACGCGATAGCATCTACGGGAGCACCACCGATTAATATATATAATAAATACATAGAGCAATATTACCCCCTTGTAGTTCTGTGCCGTCAACTCCCTCCTCTAAACATAACATAAAACTGATGAAAAAAAGAGGAAAAATTCTATGCAAACCCCGAAAGACAATTTTGAAAATCAAGATTACATTTCTAAACTTCACTGTTTAATGTTTTCACTCCTTTTCTCAAACCGATTAAAAATTGTGTACTTGCTTGCAGCGATGAAAATGACTGATATTGTTTGTAGAGTTGTTGTTTTGAGGTTGACCCATTTTCTTTTGCATTGTAAACAAACACCTGATGGGAGAACACAGTTAAAGAGTACTTTGCCTGTGTTAGATAAGTATCAACAGTGGTACCTTGGCCTTATGAGTACCTCTTATTGGTTTAATTCCACAGAACTTTTCACTCCTTTATTTTTTTTAAATGACTAAATTGATTGTTTTGGCTGTGTTTGCAGACATTATGCAACACATCGAACGCGATAGCATCTACAGGAGCACCACCGATTAATATATATAATAAATACATAGAGCAATATTACCCCCTTGTAGTTCTGTGCCGTCAACTCCCTCCTATAAACATAACATAAAACTGATGAAAAAAAGAGGAAAAATTCTATGCAAACCCCGAAAGACAATTTTGAAAATCAAGATTACATTTCTAAACTTCACTGTTTAATGTTTTCACTCCTTTTCTCAAACCGATTAAAAATTGTGTACTTGCTTGCAGCGATGAAAATGACTGATATTGTTTGTACAGTTGTTGTTTTGAGGTTGACCCATTTTCTTTTGCATTGTAAACAAACACCTGATGGGAGAACACAGCTAAAGAGTACTTTGCCTGTGTTAGATAAGTATCAACAGTGGTACCTTGGCCTTATGAGTACCTCTTATTGGTTTAATTCCACAGAACTTTTCACTCCTTTTTTAAAAAAAAAATGACTAAATTGATTGTTTTGGCTGTGTTTGTAGACATTATGCAACTCATCGAACGCGATAGCATCTACGGGAGCACCACCGATTAATATATATAATAAATACATAGAGCAATATTAACCCCTTGTAGTTCTGTGCCGTCAACTCCCTCCTCTAAATATAACATAAAACTGATGAAAAAAAGAGGAAAAATTCTATGCAAACCCCGAAAGACAATTTTGACAATCAATATTACATTTCCTGCAATTGGGTGCATTTCTAAACTTCACTGTTTTATGTTTTCACTCCTTTTCTCAAACCGATTAAAAATTGTGTACTTGCTTGCAGCGATGAAAATGACTGATATTGTTTGTACAGTTGTTGTTTTGAGGTTGACCCATTTTCTTTTGCATTGTAAACAAACACCTGATGGGAGAACACAGCTAAAGAGTACTTTGCCTGTGTTAGATAAGTATCAACAGTGGTACCTTGGCCTTATGAGTACCGCTTATTGGTTTAATTCCACAGAACTTTTCACTCATTTAAAAAAAAAACAGACTAAATTGATTGTTTTGGCTGTGTTTGCAGACATTATGCAACACATCGAACGCGATAGCATCTACGGGAGCACCACCGATTAATATATATAATAAATACATAGAGCAAAATTAGTCCCTTGTAGTTCTGTGCCGTCAACTCCCTCCTATAAACATAACATAAAACTGATGAAAAAAAGAGGAAAAATTCTATGCAAACCCCAAAAGACAATTTTGAAAATCAATATTACATTTCCTGCAATTGGGTGCATTTCTAAACTTCACTGTTTAATGTTTTCACTCCTTTTCTCAAACCAATTTAAAAATCTGTACTTGCTTGCAGCGATGAAAATGACTGATATTGTTTGTACAGTTGTTGTTTTGAGGTTGACCCATTTTCTTTTGCATTGTAAACAAACACCTGATGGGAGAACACAGCTAAAGAGTACTTTGCCTGTGTTAGATAAGTATAAACAGTGGTACCTTGGCCTTATGAGTACATCTTATTGGTTTAATTCCACAGAACTTTTCACTCCTTTTTTAAAAAAAATGACTAAATTGATTGTTTTGGCTGTGTTTGCAGACATTATGCAACACATCGAACGCGATAGCATCTACGGGAGCACCACCGATCACTATATATAATAAATACATAGAGCAATATTACCCCCTTGTAGTTCTGTGCCGTCAACTCCCTCCTCTAAACATAACATAAAACTGATGAAAAAAAGAGGAAAAATTCTATGCAAACCCCGAAAGACAATTTTGAAAATCAAGATTACATTTCCTGCAATTGGGTGCATTTCTAAACTTCACTGTTTAATGTTTTCACTCCTTTTCTCAAACCAATTTAAAAATCTGTACTTGCTTGCAGCGATGAAAATGACTGATATTGTTTGTACAGTTGTTGTTTTGAGGTTGACCCATTTTCTTTTGCATTGTAAACAAACACCTGATGGGAGAACACAGCTAAAGAGTACTTTGCCTGTGTTAGATAAGTATAAACAGTGGTACCTTGGCCTTATGAGTACCTCTTATTGGTTTAATTCCACAGAACTTTTCACTCCTTTTTTTAAAAAAATGACTAAATTGATTGTTTTGGCTGTGTTTGCAGACATTATGCAACACATCGAACGCGATAGCATCTACGGGAGCACCACCGATCAATATATATAATAAATACATAGAGCAATATTACCCCCTTGTAGTTCTGTGCCGTCAACTCCCTCCTCTAAACATAACATAAAACTGATGAAAAAAAGAGGAACAATTCTATGAAAACCCCGAAAGACAATTTTGACAATCATTATTACATTTCCTGCAATTGGGTGCATTTCTAAACTTCACTGTTTAATGTTTTCACTCCTTTTCTCAAACCGATTAAAAATTGTGTACTTGCTTGCAGAGATGAAAATGACTGATATTGTTTGTACAGTTGTTGTTTTGAGGTTGACCCATTTTCTTTTGCATTGTAAACAAACACCTGATGGGAGAACACAGCTAAAGAGTACTTTGCCTGTGTTAGATAAGTATCAACAGTGGTACCTTGGCCTTATGAGTACCTCTTATTGGTTTAATTCCACAGAACTTTTCACTCCTTTTTGAAAAAAACTGACTAAATTGATTGTTTTGGCTGTCTTTGCAGACATTATGCAACACATCGAACGCGATAGCATCTACGGGAGCACCACCGATTAATATATATAATAAATACAAAGAGCAATATTACCCCCTTGTAGTTCTGTGCCGTCAACTCCCTCCTCTAAACATAACATAAAACTGATGAAAAAAAGAGCAAAAATTCAATGCAAACCCTAAAAGACAATTTTGAAAATCAAGATTACATTTCCTGCAATTGGGTGCATTTCTAAACTTGACTGTTTAATGTTTTTACTCCTTTTCTCAAACCGATTAAAAATTGTGTACTTGCTTGCAGAGAAGAAAATGACTGATATTGTCTGTACAGTTGTTGTTTTGAGGTTGACCCATTTTCTTTTGCATTGTAAACAAACACCTGATGGGAGAACACAGCTAAAGAGTACTTTGCCTGTGTTAGATAAGTATCAACAGTGGTACCTTGGCCTTATGAGTACCTCTTATTGGTTTAATTCCACAGAACTTTTCACTCCTTTTTTTTTTTTAAATGACTAAATTGATTGTTTTGGCTGTGTTTGCAGACATTATGCAACACATCGAACGCGAAAGCATCTACGGGAGCACCACCGATTAATATATATAATAAATACATAGAGCAATATTACTCCCTTGTAGTTCTGTGCCGTCAACTCCCTCCTCTAAACATAACATAAAACTGATGAAAAAAAGAGGAAAATTTCTATGCAAACCCCGAAAGACAATTTTGAAAATCAAGATTACATTTCTAAACTTCACTGTTTAATGTTTTCACTCCTTTTCTCAAACCGATTAAAAATTGTGTACTTGCTTGCAGAGATGAAAATGACTGATATTGTTTGTACAGTTGTTGTTTTGAGGTTGACCCATTTTCTTTTGCATTGTAAACAAACACCTGATGGGAGAACACAGCTAAAGAGTACCTTGCCTGTGTTAGATAAGTATCAACAGTGGTACCTTGGCCTTATGAGTACCGCTTATTGGTTTAATTCCACAGAACTTTTCACTCATTTAAAAAAAAAACAGACTAAATTGATTGTTTTGGCTGTGTTTGCAGACATTATGCAACACATCGAACGCGATAGCATCTACGGGAGCACCACCGATTAATATATATAATAAATACATAGAGCAAAATTAGCCCCTTGTAGTTCTGTGCCGTCAACTCCCTCCTATAAACATAACATAAAACTGATGAAAAAAAGAGGAAAAATTCTATGCAAACCCCAAAAGACAATTTTGAAAATCAATATTACATTTCCTGCAATTGGGTGCATTTCTAAACTTCACTGTTTAATGTTTTCACTCCTTTTCTCAAACCAATTTAAAAATCTGTACTTGCTTGCAGCGATGAAAATGACTGATATTGTTTGTACAGTTGTTGTTTTGAGGTTGACCCATTTTCTTTTGCATTGTAAACAAACACCTGATGGGAGAACACAGCTAAAGAGTACTTTGCCTGTGTTAGATAAGTATAAACAGTGGTACCTTGGCCTTATGAGTACATCTTATTGGTTTAATTCCACAGAACTTTTCACTCCTTTTTTAAAAAAAATGACTAAATTGATTGTTTTGGCTGTGTTTGCAGACATTATGCAACACATCGAACGCGATAGCATCTACGGGAGCACCACCGATCACTATATATAATAAATACATAGAGCAATATTACCCCCTTGTAGTTCTGTGCCGTCAACTCCCTCCTCTAAACATAACATAAAACTGATGAAAAAAAGAGGAAAAATTCTATGCAAACCCCGAAAGACAATTTTGAAAATCAAGATTACATTTCCTGCAATTGGGTGCATTTCTAAACTTCACTGTTTAATGTTTTCACTCCTTTTCTCAAACCAATTTAAAAATCTGTACTTGCTTGCAGCGATGAAAATGACTGATATTGTTTGTACAGTTGTTGTTTTGAGGTTGACCCATTTTCTTTTGCATTGTAAACAAACACCTGATGGGAGAACACAGCTAAAGAGTACTTTGCCTGTGTTAGATAAGTATAAACAGTGGTACCTTGGCCTTATGAGTACCTCTTATTGGTTTAATTCCACAGAACTTTTCACTCCTTTTTTTAAAAAAATGACTAAATTGATTGTTTTGGCTGTGTTTGCAGACATTATGCAACACATCGAACGCGATAGCATCTACGGGAGTACCACCGATCAATATATATAATAAATACATAGAGCAATATTACCCCCTTGTAGTTCTGTGCCGTCAACTCCCTCCTCTAAACATAACATAAAACTGATGAAAAAAAGAGGAAAAATTATATGCAAACCCCGAAAGACAATTTTGACAATCAATATTACATTTCCTGCAATTGGGTGCATTTCTAAACTTCACTGTTTAATGTTTTCACTCCTTTTCTCAAACCGATTAAAAATTGTGTACTTGCTTGCAGAGATGAAAATGACTGATATTGTTTGTACAGTTGTTGTTTTGAGGTTGACCCATTTTCTTTTGCATTGTAAACAAACACCTGATGGGAGAACACAGCTAAAGAGTACTTTTCCTCTGTTAGATAAGTATAAACAGTGGTACCTTGGCCTTATGAGTACCTCTTATTGGTTTAATTCCACAGAACTTTTCACTCCTTTTTTAAAAAAAAAAATGACTAAATTGATTGTTTTGGCTGTGTTTGTAGACATTATGCAACACATCGAACGCGATAGCATCTACGGGAGCACCACCGATTAATATATATAATAAATACATAGAGCAATATTACCCCCTTGTAGTTCTGTGCCGTCAACTCCCTCCTCTAAACATAAAATAAAACTGATGAAAAAAAGAGCAAAAATTCTATGCAAACCCCAAAAGACAATTTTGAAAATCAAGATTACATTTCTAAACTTCACTGTTTAATGTTTTCACTCCTTTTCTCAAACCGATTAAAAATTGTGTACTTGCTTGCAGAGATGAAAATGACTGATATTGTTTGTACAGTTGTTGTTTTGAGGTTGACCCATTTTCTTTTGCATTGTAAACAAACACCTGATGGGAGAACACAGCTAAAGAGTACGTTGCCTGTGTTAGATAAGTATAAACAGTGGTACCTTGGCCTTATGAGTACCTCTTATTGGTTTAATTCCACAGAACTTTTCACTCCTTTTTAAAAAAAAAATGACTAAATTGATTGTTTTGGCTGTGTTTGTAGACATTATGCAACTCATCGAACGCGATAGCATCTACGGGAGCACCACCGATTAATATATATATAATAAATACATAAAGCAATATTGCCCCTTGTGGTTCTGTGCCGTCAACTCCCTCCTCTAAACATAACATAAAACTGATGAAAAAAAGAGGAACAATTCTATGCAAACCCCGAAATACAATTTTGAAAATCAAGATTACATTTCTAAACTTCACTGTTTAATGTTTTCACTCCTTTTCTCAAACCGATTAAAAATTGTGTACTTGCTTGCAGAGATGAAAATGACTGATATTGTTTGTACAGTTGTTGTTTTGAGGTTGACCCATTTTCTTTTGCATTGTAAACAAACACCTGATGGGAGAACACAGCTAAAGAGTACTTTTCCTCTGTTAGATAAGTATAAACAGTGGTAGCTTGGCCTTATGAGTACCTCTTATTGGTTTAATTCCACAGAACTTTTCACTCATTTAAAAAAAAAAAACAGACTAAATTGATTGTTTTGGCTGTGTTTGCAGACATTATGCAACACATCGAACGCGAAAGCATCTACGGGAGCACCACCGATTAATATATATAATAAATACATGGAGCAATATTACCCCCTTGTGGTTCTGTGCCGTCAACTCCCTCCTCTAAACATAACATAAAACTGATGAAAAAAAGAGCAAAAATTCTATGCAAACCCCGAAAGACAATTTTGAAAATCAAGATTACATTTCTAAACTTCACTGTTTAATGTTTTCACTCCTTTTCTCAAACCGATTAAAAATTGTGTACTTGCTTGCAGAGATGAAAATGACTGATATTGTTTGTACAGTTGTTGTTTTGAGGTTGACCCATTTTCTTTTGCATTGTAAACAAACACCTGATGGGAGAACACAGCTAAAGAGTACTTTTCCTCTGTTAGATAAGTATAAACAGTGGTAGCTTGGCCTTATGAGTACCTCTTGTTGGTTTAATTCCACAGAACTTTTCACTCCTTCTTTTTTTTTAAATGACTAAATTGATTGTTTTGGCTTTGTTTGCAGACATTATGCAACTCATCGAACGCGATAGCATATACGGGAGCATCACCTATTAATATATATAATAAATACATAGAGCAATATAACCCCCTTGTGGTTCTGTGCCGTCAACTCCCTCCTCTAAACATAACATAAAACTGATGAAAAAAAGAGCAAAAATTCTATGCAAACCCCGAAAGACAATTTTGAAAATCAAGATTACATTTCTAAACTTCACTGTTTAATGTTTTCACTCCTTTTCTCAAACCGATTAAAAATTGTGTACTTGCTTGCAGAGATGAAAATGACTGATATTGTTTGTACAGTTGTTGTTTTGAGGTTGACCCATTTTCTTTTGCATTGTAAACAAACACCTGATGGGAGAACACAGCTAAAGAGTACTTTGCCTGTGTTAGATAAGTATCAACAGTGGTACCTTGGCCTTATGAGTACCTCTTATTGGTTTAATTCCACAGAACTTTTCACTCCTTTAAAAAAAAAAAAAAAAGACTAAATTGATTGTTTTGGCTGTATTTGCAGACATTATGCAACACATCGAACGCGATAGCATCTACAGGAGCACCAACAATTAATATATATAATAAATACATAGAGCAATATAACCCCCTTGTGGTTCTGTGCCGTCAACTCCCTCCTCTAAACATAACATAAAACTGATGAAAAAAGAGGAAAAATTCTATGCAAACCCCGAAAGACAATTTTGAAAATCAAGATTACATTTCTAAACTTCACTGTTTAATGTTTTCACTCCTTTTCTCAGACCGATTAAAAATTGTGTACTTGCTTGCAGAGATGAAAATGACTGATATTGTTTGTACAGTTGTTGTTTTGAGGTTGACCCATTTTCTTTTGCATTGTAAACAAACACCTGATGGGAGAACACAGCTAAAGAGTACTTTGCCTGTGTTAGATAAGTATAAACAGTGGTACCTTGGCCTTATGAGTACCTCTTTTTGGTTTAATTCCACAGAACTTTTCACTCCTTTTTTAGAAAAAATGACTAAATTGATTGTTTTGGCTGTGTTTGCAGACATTATGCAACTCATCGAACGCGATAGCATCTACAGGAGCACCACCGATTAATATATATAATAAATACATAGAGCAATATTACCCCCTTGTAGTTCTGTGCCGTCAACTCCCTCCTCTAAACATAACATAAAACTGATTAAAAAAAAGAGGAAAAATTCTATGCAAACCCCGAAAGTGTTTAATGTTTTCACTCCTTTTCTCAAACTGATTAAAAATTGTTTACTTGCCTGCAGCGATGAAAATGACTGCATCTATGGGAGCACCACCGATTATTTTAAGGAGCTGTAACGTTACACAAAGTTTGAACAGTAACACTGATTTTGAATGTAGGAAAATAAAACACTGTAATTTAATCAAGTGATTATTTGGCATACCACGTGCTATTAGTAGTACACATACCACAGTTTGAGAATCCCTGTCTCTAACTTCCTTGGCAGATATCCTGCTATTGTACATTGTTTACGCATTGTCCTCCTTCACCTTCACCATCTGTCCTTCTTCACCTCCATTTTTGTTCCGCTTTCTGCTCCTCAAACGCTTTGTTTCAGCCCCGTCATACTTTCAATACCGTCCCTATTTTTGCTTGACCCGTCTTCCCCTCAATCATGCATTTCTGCCAGTCCATTTTTCTTTCACTTCTCCATCTCTCTCCTCACAATCGTTGTCTCGCGGTGGCAATTTATGCTCTGATTAAGTTTGGATTAGCCAGGCCACAGAATAGAGCGCTCACATTTGCAGCTCCAGGGAAGGCTGGTGACGGAATAATAAGATTGTGGAAAGCGGATGAGTACAGGAAGTAGAGACGTTATGGAGCCATCGTATTACAATGCAAACTCAAAAGTACATGGAGGAGGAAGGTACAGTGCAGTTAGGAAGGTGACTAAATACAAACCCCGTTTCCATGTGAGTTGGGAAATTGTGTTAGATGTAAATATAAACGGAATACAATGATTTGCAAATCATTTTCAACCCATATTCAATTCAATGCACTACAAAGACAACATATTTGATGTTCAAACTCATAACTTTATTTATTTTTTTTGCAAATAATATTTTACTTAGAATTTCATGGCTGCAACACGTGCCAAAGTAGTTGGGAAAGGGCATGTTCACCACTGTGTTACATGGCCTTTCCTTTTAACAACACCCAGTAAACGTTTGGGAACACATTTTTTAAGCTACTCAGGTGGAATTCTTTCCCATTCCTGCTTGATGTACAGCTTAAGTTGTTCAACAGTCCGGGGGTCTCCGTTGTGCTATTTTAGGCTTCATAATGCATCACACATTTTCAATGGGAGACAGGTCTGGACTACAGGCCGGCCAGTCTAGTACCAGCATTATTTTACTATGGAGCCACGTTGATGTAACACATAGCTTGGCATTGTCTTGCTGAAATAAGCAGGGGCGTCCATGCTTGGATGGCAACATATGTTGCCCCAAAACCTGTATGTACCTTTCAGCATTAATGGCGCCTTCACAGATGTGTAAGTTACCCATGTCTTGGGCACTAATACACCCCCATACCATCACACATGCCATCACACATGCTGGCTTTTACACTTTGCGCCTATAACAATCCGGATGGTTCTTTTCCTCTTTGGTCCGGAGGACACGACGTCCACAGTTTCCAAAAACAATTTGAAATGTGGACTCGTCAGACCACAGAACACTTTTCCATTTTGTATCAGTCCATCTTAGATGAGCTCAAGCCCAGAGAAGCCGACGGCGTTTCTGGGTGTTGTTGATAAACGGTTTTCGCCTTGCATAGGAGAGTTTTAACTTGCACTTACAGATGTAGCGACCAACTGTAGTTACTGACAGTGGGTTTCTGAAGTGTTGCTGAGCCTATGTGTTGATATCCTTTACACACTGATGTCGCTTGTTGATGCAGTACAGCCTGAGGGATGAAAGGTCACGGGCTTAGCTGCTTACGTGCAGTGATTTCTCCAGATTCTCTGAACCCTTTGATGATATTACGGACCGTAGATGGTGAAATCCCTCGATTCCTTGCAATAGCTGGTTGAGAAAGGTTTTTCTTAAACTGTTCAACAATTTGCTCACGCATTTGTTGACAAAGTGGTGACCCTCGCCCCATCCTTGTTTGTGAATGACTGAGCATTTCATGGAATCTACTTTTATACCCAATCATGGCACCCACCTGTTCCCAATTTGCCTGTTCACCTGTGGGATGTTCCAAATAAGTGTTGCCCCGCCTCACCTGCCTCTAGTGACTGCACGTCACTGATAGATTATATATATATATATATATATATATATATATATATATACATATATATATATATATATATATATATATTCCTCGCGCACTAATTGACTGAAAGAGCACGAATTTGGCGTGATGATGTCATGTTATCGATTCGACCATATGATTTGCCTGGTTTCAAGAAATGTAATGCCGAGCGCATATCATTATGTCAAGATAATGGCACTAGTATTTACTTCATTTAATAATATTTTTCAACATATTGAGCAAAAAGGTCTTTTTTTTTCCTACCAAGAAAAGTGCACTTGTTATTAGTGAGAATATACTTATTTTAAGGTATTTTTGGGTTCATAGCTAATTGTACTTGTTTTGGAAAGTCTTGACAAGCCGAATTTTCTTGTTCTATTGTCAGATAATTTTGCTTAGTTCAAATAAAATACCCCTCATTTTTTAACACTGACTTTTTGCAGTGTGCATGTTCCAAATAAACGAATGTCTGTGATTGAGGTCATTGTTTCTGGAATGGAATGATTGATGGGTTTGAATACCCAGCAGTAGTGCATATTGAGCTAATTGGTCAGGTTAATGTTCATCACGGCATGGAGTCATGGCTTCATCTCATTTGCGAGGTTTAGCGGCGCCTCTCCGTCACACTGATGCAGGCTTGTTGGCAATTTCTTCATCTTTTCATTGTAGTTATTCTTAGCCACGTCCAGCATGTTACTGTGGCGGTGCCTCTTCTCTTTCTCAACTTCAAAAGGGCATTCTCCCGGGACCAAGTTTGCATGACAATCTGGCAAAAATGGGATAGTTTTACTTGCTATTGTGCAAAAAAAAAAAAAAAAAAAGCTGAAAGGGGTGTTGTATTAACAGCTGCTCTTCTACGGTACAGCAATTATTTGCCTTGACACAATTCTACTGAAAGCTCCTGGGTTTTTTTCTCCTGTTTTGAGGATAAAAAGGAAAGAATGTGGGCAATGAGGAGTTGGAAAAACAGAGTTACTCTCTCAAGCATTCCCTGGCCCTTTCATTGAGCTACTTAAAGGAGCCATATGTAATAATCTCATGTCAAGGCATCATTAAAGGGGAACATTATCACCAGACCTATGTAAGCGTCAATATATACCTTGATGTTGCAGAAAAAATACCTTTTTTTTTTTTAACCGATTTCCGAACTCTAAATTGGTGAATTTTGGCGAATTTCTCAAACACCGAGTCAAATCAGCTGTTATTTTCCGTTTTTTTCGACTGTTTTCCGTACCTTGGAGACATCATGCCTCGTCGGTGTGTTGTCGGAGGGTGTAACAACACGAACAGGGACGGATTCAAGTTGCACCAGTGGCCCAAAGATGCCAAAGTGGCAAGAAATTGGACGTTTGTTCCGCACACTTTACCGACGAAAGCTATGCTACGACAGAGATGGCAAGAATGTGTGGATATCCTGCGACACTCAAAGCAGATGCATTTCCAATGATAAAGTCAAAGAAATCTGCCGCCAGACCCCCCTTGAATCTGCCGGAGTGTGTGAGCAATTCAGGGACAAAGGGCCTCGATAGCACGGCAAGCAATGGCGGCAGTTTGTTCCTGCAGACGAGCGAGCTAAACCCCCTATCGACCCTAGCTTTCCTGGCCTGCTGACATCAACTCCAAAACTGGACAGATCAGCTTTCAGGAAAAGAGAGCGGATGAGGGTATGTCTACAGAATATATTAATTGATAAAAATTGGGCTCTCAAAGTGCATGTTGTTGCCAAATGTATTTCATATGCTGTAAATCTAGTTCATAGTTGTTAGTTTCCTTCAATGCCAAACAAACACATACCAATTGTTGGTTAGAAGGCGATCGCCGAATTCGTCCTCGCTTTCTCCCGTGTCGCTGGCTGTCGTGTCGTTTTCGTCGGTTTCGCTTGCATACGGTTCAAACCGATATGGCTCAATAGCTTCAGTTTCTTCTTCAATTTCGTTTTCGCTACCTGCCTCCACACTACAACCATCCATCCATCCATCCATCTTCTTCCGCTTATCCGAGGTCGGGTCGCGGGGGCAGCAGCTTAAGCAGGGAAGCCCAGACTTCCCTCTCCCCAGCCACTTCGTCCAGCTCCTCCCGGGGGATCCCGAGGCGTTCCCAGGCCAGCCGGGAGAGATAGTCTTCCTAGCGTGTCCTGGGTCTTCCCCGTGGCCTCCTACCGGTCGGACGTGCCCGAAACACCTTCTTAGGGAGGCGTTCGGGTGGCATCCTGACCAGATGCCCGAACCACCTCATCTGGCTCCTCTCGATGTGGAGGAGCAGCGGCTTTACTTTGAGCTCCTCCCGAATGACAGAGCTTCTCACCCTATCTCTAAGGGAGAGCCCCGCCACTCGGCGGAGGAAACTCATTTCGGCCGCTTGTACCCGTGATCTTGTCCTTTCGGTCATGACCCAAAGCTCATGACCATAGGTGAGGATGGGAACGTAGATCGACCGGTAAATCGAGAGCTTTGCCTTCCGGCTCAGCTCCTTCTTCACCACAACGGATCGATACAGCGTCCGCATTACTGAAGACGCCGCACCGATCCGCCTGTCGATCTCACGATCCACTCTTCCCCCACTCGTGAACAAGACTCCGAGGTACTTGAACTCCTCCACTTGGGGCAAGATCTCCTCCCCAACCCGGAGATGGCACTCCACCCTTTTCCGGGAGAGAACCATGGACTCGGACTTGGAGGTGCTGATTCTCATCCCAGTCGCTTCACACTCGGCTGCGAACCGATCCAGTGAGAGCTGAAGATCTTGGCCGGAGGAAGCCATCAGGACCACATCATCTGCAAATAGCAGTGACCTAATCCTGCAGCCACCAAACCAGATCCCCTCAACGCCCTGACTGCGCCTAGAAATTCTGTCCATAAAGGTTATGAACAGAATCGGTGACAAAGGGCAGCCTTGACGGAGTCCAACCCTCACTGGAAACGTGTCCGACTTACTGCCGGCAATGCGGACCAAGCTCTGACACTGATTATACAGGGAGCGAACTGCCACAATAAGACAGTCCGTTACCCCATACTCTCTGAGCACTCCCCACAGGACTTCCCGGGGTACACGGTCGAATGCCTTCTCCAAGTCCACAAAGCACATGTAGACTGGTTGGACAAACTCCCATGCACCCTCAAGGACCCTGCCGAGAGTATAGAGCTGGTCCACAGTTCCACGACCAGGACGAAAACCACACTGTTCCTCCTGAATCCGAGGTTCGACTATCCGGCGTAGCCTCCTCTCCAGTACACCTGAATAGACCTTACCGGGAAGGCTGAGGAGTGTGATCCCACGATAGTTAGAGCACACCCTCCGGTTCCCCTTCTTAAAGAGAGGAACCACCACCCCGGTCTGCCAATCCAGAGGTACCGCCCCCGATGTCCACGCGATGTTGCAGAGTATGTTGCAAATGTATTTCATATGCTGTAAACCTAGTTCATAGTTGTTAGTTTCCTTTAATGCCAAACAAACACATACCAATCGTTGGTTAGAAGGCGATCGCCGAATTCGTCCTCGCTTTCTCCCGTGTCGCTGGCTGTCGTGTCGTTTTCGTCGGTTTCGCTTGCATACGGTTCAAACCGATATGGCTCAATAGCTTCAGTTTCTTCTTCAATTTCGTTTTCGCTACCTGCCTCCACACTACAACCATCCGTTTCAATACAAGCGTAATCTGTTGAATCGCTTAAGCCGCTGAAATCCGAGTCTGAATCCGAGCTAATGTCGCTATATCTTGCTGTTCTATCCGCCATGTTTGTTTGTATTGGCATCACTATGTGACGTCACAGGAAAATGGACGGGTGTTTATAACGATGGTTAAAATCAGGCACTTTGAAGCTTTTTTTAGGGATATTGCGTGATGGGTAAAATTTTGAAAAAAACTTCGAAAAATATAATAAGCCACTGGGAACTGATTTTTAATGGTTTTAACCCTTCTGAAATTGTGATAATGTTCCCCTTTAAATGGCCCTGATATGTCAAAAAGCATTAATAAATCATGCTCTATAATTGATAACAGTAGTTCAGTATGCTCATTTCAAAATTAGCTTTACAGCCCCGAAATCTTGTTACTGTTTATATTTCGATGTCCCGCCCTCCACTGTTTCAACAAAAGTTTTTTTTTTTTTATTCTAATTTGTTAAAATCAGCTCGTTCTTGGTGGCTAGCGCTGCTGCTAATGGTATAAATCAATTTTGCCTCCAAATCATTTTAAAAATGCATCCAAAAATGCCCTCCACTGTTTTAACCAATTAGAACAGGCCTGGGCAATTATTTTGACACGGGGGCCAAATTTAGTGAAAAAAATGTGTCTAGGGGCCAGTATATCTATTTTTAGGAACACTAATATAAAACCTCACAATAATGAAAGCTAAAAACGTTATAACAAACCACCTTGAAAAAAAACGGAATGGAATTTTACATTTTTTTACTGAATGAGACACCCAGAATTTACATGAAAATAAAGAATGTTACAATATTAACTATGGACGATAAAACACTGAATATTGACAACATATGAACGTCACACCCCCTCTCGATCGACATATTTTACAATCAAGCGAAACGCAACAAAAATGCAACAAACAGCGAAATATGAAAGCGAAGGGTAAAAAATAAACCCACCTACAATCTGATATATCACTAAGATTTAGAACTTTGTTGTAAAAATCTCCTTCCGTGTCTGTCCCTGACACCCGCATTTCAGGTTCTGGAAACACTCTGTGGAAACGCTCCCCACCCACACTGCTTGGTGCCTTGTCTAAGCTGCTGTGACTTACATTACCCTAGTAACTAATTAGATTACCATAGTAACTAGTATATCATGCAAAAGGGCAGATTCCAACCATTGAAATACTTTGATATTTCAAGACTTAGTCATTAGAAAACATGACTGCACATCATAATGGCAGCTACACTTTCCATCTTAAAGATCTAAAACAATTATTTGGGAATGTCCGGCAGGCCAGATTGAAAAGCTTAACGTGTCGCATGTGCCTTAATTCGCCCAGGTCTGAATTAGAACGTCCATCAGTGTGTCACATCCAGGTTGCCAGTTATGCACCGCCCTCTTTGTCTGGCTACTGCCACTGGTAAAGTTACTAAACATGTCAGACCTTAGTAAATCTAAAAGGCGTCGTTACGATTCTCAACTAATTCATGACAAAGCCACAAAACAAGGATTTGTATCGGGGGTGCCTTTGAAAAATGGAGACCATTGAAGGCGGAGATGATTTGACGCCAAACTTGCTAATTTCCTCCTTGATAGGTAAGTCAGGCATTTACGTTTTCCTATTACTGTAACGATCGGGTCGCATTGTGATGCGGGGATTTGTTCTCCCAAGATGCAGACGGATTCCGGACACAGCGTGCAGGTAGGAAATGATTTATTCTTCATAAATCATGCGGGAAGAAACAGGAAACACCAAAAGCGTGCCGATAGCACGGATGGCAAAGCAAAGTAGAACCTAGCGTGGAAGCTAGCATCTAAAACAGGAATCAAATTATAGCGCCTAGCGTGGAAGCTAGTATATCAAGAGAAATCAAAGAACTAACCGTCGTTACCTGTTGCGTGATGCAAACTAGGAAGCCAGACCGAGTGTGGCGAGCACCGTGAATAAATAGCTCTCTGATTAGTGCCGAACACTAATCAGAGACAGGTGAAACTAATTAGTACCCATGGTAACCAAAACAAACCCAGAAGTGCAGAAAACAGGAACTAAGGGAGTCCAAAACTAACAGAACATAACTAAACAAAACATGATCCGGACCACGGATCATGACAATTACAGGATGTCTCTGTACATTGCTGCATTCATCTTTGTCTCGTCAGAGCTACAGCATTCCTCTGTGCAGGCCGAGTGCGCCGTTTTAAATTCAGGCAGTGCGCGCCGGGTGCGGGTGAACCGTTGGCTCGTTTCATCTCCGCGCCACGTGAGCTGGCCAGACACCGTGACTTTGGACAGCTGGAGGACGGTCTTACTGTCGACCAGATCATTGAAAAGACATCATGCAGCCAGGTCAGGGAGAGGCTGTTATCGGAGCCTGACTCCTTGACGCCCTCAACATAGGAAAAGGGCTGGAAAAGGCGTGCAAACTCAGCCGCATGGCGCTCGAGCCTGTGACGTCACTGCCATCAACGTCGCCCAGGAAACCGTGGGGACTTCTAGCTGGGTGGATGCCAGGGTGGACAGACGGAGAAGGAGGACCATGTGTTGCACAAATGGTGGCTCTCCTGACCACGCTACAGGTCATCAGATGTGCTCTGTTCGGGGAAAACGGACCACTTCACACGTGTGTGTCGCTCTTCTCCTGCTGATCTAGACACCACAGATGTCCCACTCAACACAGCACACAGACATTGTTCCAGTACATCATGTGTAAAATGAATGGGCAGCCCATTCAGGTTTTAGTAGACTCGGGCGCTAAAGTGTCCATTTTGAATAAGCCCACCTATGACAAAAGCAACAGCTGAGCCCCTAGGTTAGGGTCACACCCCCATCACAGTCCTGGACGTGGCCCATCTCACAGTGGCCTACAATCCCAACACATTTCATGTGACACGGCATCTTGGGCCTGCCCGTGTTCCATTTGTTTGGCTTTGCCATGACAGAAGCATGCGGCCAGCGCGTTCTTCACGTGGGCCTGATCGGTACCCAGAGCTGTTCCAGGGCCTAGGGTCTACAAAGAGTTTCATGCACCGGCCGACAGTAGACTCAACGGTGCGCCCTGTTATCCAGCCTCTGCGACATCGAGAAGAAGCGGGTGTCATCGAACCAGTCGACGTCTCTCCGTGGGTGTGCAACTTGGTCATCGTAAAGAAATGAGGAGGGAGTCTCCGCCTGTGAGTGGACCTGACAGACGTTACCAAAGCAATCATTCCTGACAAGTACCCCCCAGCCACAGCGGAAGAAATGGCAAGTCACTTTCACGGTTCCGCCATCTTCAGTAAAAGAGACCTACGACACGGCTACCTTCAGGCGCCAGAGAGCATCAACCTCACTGTTGCCGTGCCGCACATTGAAGTATTCAGATACAAATGCATGGCTTTTGGACTGTCATCGACTCCGAGCTGCTTTCAGAAAATCATGTCCCTTATCCTAGCGGGCATTCAAGGAGTCTCCATCTACCTCGACGACGTGGTCGTGCATGCACCCTCGGTTGCGCTGCATGACGTTTGCCTGGAACAGGTGTTCCAGCACTTCAGAAAGCATGGAGTCACGCTCAATGCGGAGAAATGAGTGTTTGGAGCAGAGGAGATGGCATTCTTGGGTTTCAAGCTCTCCAGGGATGGCATAAATCCAATCGTGTCAAGCTCTGAAGCCAAGTTGGCACTACCGGACCCACAGTCCCCGTCCCTGGTATTGTCTTTTCTGGGGATGGCCAAGGACTACCTGCGTTTGCTGCCACAGTTCTTCACTGCACCGCCTGCTCAAGAAGGACACAGTGTGGAACTGAGATCCGGTCTGCAGTGAAGCAGTGTCTACCTTGTTAATCATTAGCATGTCCACGCCCGCCCTGGTCACCTGCAATGTTTCCGGGCTGCAACTAGGTGTTCTCCGAAACTTTTGACGGGGTGGAGCGCCCTATCGTTTTCGCCTAGAGAGCCCTTACCCCGGCAGAACTAGTACTAGCGAGAGAGAAGCCCACGTCTGCCAGAGGAAAATGCTGGCACGTGTACCTGTATGGAAAAGCATTCACCTTTGGCATCGATCATCAAGCCCTGGAGCACTCGAGGAGCAGGGCAAGGACCCATGAGGTTGTTGAGGTGGGCTGATTGCCCATATCAGTTCAAACTCAATTTTCTGCCAGGATGTTCCAACCTGGCGGCTGACCTCCTGTCAAGGGCCATCGCAGTCACTGAGAAGCAAACAGCAGGGGTCCTACCGGCACCAGAGAAAGAGGAGGACCGAGTCCAGGTACTGCACAGGCCTCTGAGTGCCGTGGTCACCTTGGCAGAGCTGCAGCAGGTCTCAGCGGATGATGAGGTTCTCACAACCCTTCGCACTTATGTCCGAGAGGGCTGGCCAGGCAAGGTGGATGACAACCTACTACCGTATCACAGAGTCCGTGATGATTGTGCCATTATACCAGAGGCTTTAAGGGCCAGGGTACTTTGCATGGCACATGAGGGATACCTTTGGTCTGAGGAGACAAAGATTGAACTCTTTGGCATGAATGCCAGGCATCATGTTTGGAGGAAACCAGGCACCGCTCATCACCAGGCCAATACCATCCCTTCAGTGCACCACGGTGGTGGCAGCATCATGCTGTGGGGATGTTTTGCAGTGGCAGGAACTGGGAGACTAGTCGGGATAGAGGGAAAGATGAATGCCGACAACGAAATTTCAGTTCTTGTACTGTATGTCTTGTATATGTTAAGAATGGACAATAATAAAGCAACTTGGTAAAGGAGCATGATTAATCTGTGTATATGCATCATTAATATGATCGTTATTTGTGAATAATCACATGGCTTAACTGGTTATTTTGGACAGGCCTAATATATATGCAAGATGCTTTGAGTAAAAGTTATTGCAAAATAAATCATTGTTTGCAAAGATGAACACGGCTGTCATGTCCGTCATTGGTGGTCCAGAGAACCCGGGAGGAGCAAGACCTCCACACCGTATAATTACAAGGTTATAGAAAAACAATATATTGTGAGGCATAATACTACCACCACCATGCTTGACGGTAGGTTTGGTGTTCCTGGGATTAAAGACCTCACCGTTTCTCCTCCAAACTTATTGCTGGGTATTGTGGCCAAACAGCTTAATTTATGTTTCATTTCACATCACATGGACAAAGATTAGACCTTCTGGAGGAAAGTTCTGTGGTCAGATGAAACAAAAATTGAGCTGTTTGGCCACAATACCCAGCAATAAGTTTGGAGGAGAAAAGGTGAGGCCTTTAATCCCAGGAACACCATACCTACCGTCAAGCATGGTGGTGGTAGTACAAACCCCGTTTCCATATGAGTTGGGAAATTGTGTTAGATGTAAATATAAACGGAATACAATGATTTGCAAATCCTTTTCAACCCATATTCAGTTGAATATGCTACAACAGTGGTTCTCAAACTTTTTTTGTCATCCCCCACTTTGGACAAGGGGGAGTTTTCAAGCCCCACCTGCCCCCATCGCCCCAAAAGAGCGCTAATGCCAACTTTAACATTTTCAAATTTATTGAACATCAAGTTGTACACATTCAAACTCAATAACATAAAATAACATCAAGTTCAATAATAAATAAAATAACTTCCATCAAGTTCAATAATAAATAAAACAAAAGTGTTATAACTTGCATCACGTTCAATAATAAATAAATAAATAAGTGTTATAACTTGCATCACGTTCAATAATAAATCAAATAAGTGTTATAACTTGCATCAAGTTCAATAATAAATAAAAAGTGTTATAACTTGCATCAAGTTCAATAATAAATCAAACAAAAGTGTTATAACTTGCATCAAGTTCCATAATAAATCAAAAAAAGTGTTATAACTTGCATCACATTCAATAATAAATCAAAAAAGTGTTATAACTTGCATCACGTTCAATAATAAATCAAATAACTTGCATCAAGTTCAATAATAAATCAAAAAAAGTGTTATAACTTGCATCAAGTTCAATAATAAATCAAAAAAAAGTGTTATAACTTGCATCAAGTTCAATAATAAATCAAAAAAAGTGTTATAACTTGCATCAAGTTCAATAATAAATCAAATAAAAGTGTTATAACTTGCATCAAGTTCAATAATAAATCAAATAACTTGCATCAAGTTCAATAATAAATCAAAAAAAGTGTTATAACTTGCATCAAGTTCAATAATAAATCAAAAAAAGTGTTATAACTTGCATCAAGTTCAATAATAAATTTAAAAAAAGTGTTATAACTTGCATCAAGTTCAATAATAAATCAAAAAAAGTGTTATAACTTGCATCAAGTTCAATAATAAATAAAACAAAAGTGTTATAACTTGCATCAAGTTCAATAATAAATCAAAAAAAGTGTTATAACTTGCATCAAGTTCAATAATAAATCAAAAAAAAGTGTTATGACTTGCATCAAGTTCAATAATAAATCAAAAAAAGTGTTATAACTTGCATCAAGTTCAATAATAAATAAAACAAAAGTGTTATAACTTGCATCAAGTTCAATAATAAATCAAAAAAAGTGTTATAACTTGCATCACGTTCAATAATAAATCAAATAACTTGCATCAAGTTCAATAATAAATAAAATAAAAGTGCCACTTTGCAATCTATGCACAAAAAAAAAGGAGGAGCTATGCATTTGGCAAGACAGGGCAAGTGACAGCACTTTCCCCCAGGAGAGCCACCTTGCTTCACTGTGAAACAGCACGGCTGTATGATCAGCTCCCATTTCCTCACACAGTGCAGAGAACAGTCGCACTTTCAGTGGTCGTGTTTTGATCAAATTTACCGCGCTCACATCTGTTAAAACCTCATTGAGTTCGGGGCTGAGCTGCCTTGACGCGAGTGCTTCCCGGTGAATGACACAGTGTGTGCCCGTCAGATTTTTGTTTCTCTGCAGGCGCTGGCTCTGGCTCGACGACCTTTGAGGTGCGAGTCACAAATGTATATATTTGTGTAATTGTGGTCCACACATTAGCCTGTTACCCATCCGCGTGAAAGTTTGTTCCGCTTATTCCCGCCCACAGTAGTTACTGTTGCTATGTCTGTCAAACTTTCGCTCCTACCGAGAAATTTAAAGCCTACAGTAAAAATAAGTACCGGTAATTTCCATTTATTTATATAGCGGATTTCACAGACAGAATCACAAAGTGATTTACAGTGTGTATAGAAAATGAAAGCATTGTAAAAAAAAAAATCCAAGAATATAATAATTTAAAAAAAAATTTTAAGTGAAATTTCCTCCCGTTCCTCGCGCCCCACCTGTCATCTCTCTATTCCCCACCAGTGGGGCGCGCCCCACACTTTGAGAAACGCTGGCTACAAAGACAACATATTTGATGTTCAAACTGATAAACATTTTTTTTTTTTGCAAATAATCATTAACTTTAGAATTTGATGCCAGCAACAAGTGACAAAGAAGTTGGGAAAGGTGGCAATAAATACTGATAAAGTTGAGGAATGCTCATCAAACACTTATTTGGAACATCCCACAGGTGTGCAGGCTAATTGGGAACAGGTGGGTGCCATGATTGGGTATAAAAACAGCTTCCCAAAAAATGCTCAGTCTTTCACAAGAAAGGATGGGGCGAGGTACACCCCTTTGTCCACAACTGCGTGAGCAAATAGTCAAACAGTTTAAGAACAACGTTTCTCAAACTGCAATTGCAAGAAATTTAGGGATTTCAACATCTACGGTCCATAATATCATCAAAAGGTTCAGAGAATCTGGAGAAATCACTCCACGTAAGCGGCATGGCCGGAAACCAACATTGAATGACCGTGACCTTCGATCCCTCAGACGGCACTGTATCAAAAACCGACATCAATCTCTAAAGGATATCACCACATGGGCTCAGGAACACTTCAGAAAACCACTGTCACTAAATACAGTTGGTCGCTACATCTGTAAGTGCAAGTCAAAGCTCTACTATGCAAAGCGAAAGCCATTTATCAACAACATCCAGAAACGCCGCCGGCTTCTCTGGGCCCGAGATCATCTAAGATGGACTCATGCAAAGTGGAAAAGTGTTCTGTGGTCTGACGAGTCCACATTTCAAATTGTTTTTGGAAATATTCAACATCGTGTCATCCGGACCAAAGAGGAAGCGAACCATCCAGACTGTTATCGACGCAGAGTTCAAAAGCCAGCATCTGTGATGGTATGGGGGTGTATTAGTGCCCAAGGCATGGGTAACTTACACATCTGTGAAGGCACCATTAATGCTGAAAGGTACATACAGGTTTTGGAACAACATATTATTATTAGCCTTTATTTAACCAGGTAAAATCCCATTGAGATCAAAGATCTCTTTTCCAAGGGAGACCTGGCCAAGAGGGCAGCAGCAAGGTTACATTAAAAACAGTAAACAAATACATAAAACATCACATTTACAACATTAAAACTTGCTCACATGACACATGTGCATACAGACAAGGTAGACTGCAATCCTTTCACAGAAGCTTTAAACTCATTCAACGTAACTAGGGTTTGAAGTTTAATGTTCGATTGTAGGTTATTCCAAGCCTTCGGTGCTGAAAACCTAAATGCTTTCTTGCCCAGTTCAGTTCTTACTTTGGGGACGACAAATTGCAGAACATTCATTGAACGAAGATTGTGACTTCCTTGTTTCTTTGTTAAAAGACAAGACAGATAAGGGATATGCTGCCATCTAAGCGCCGTCTCTTTCATGGACGCCCCTGCTTATTTCAGCAAGACAATGCCAAGCCACATTCAGCACGTGCTACAACAGCGTGGCTTTGTAAAAAAAAAAGACTTTCCTGGCCCACCTGCAGTCCAGACCTGTCTCCCATCGAAAATGTGTGGCGCATTATGAAGCGTAAAATACGACAGCGGAGACCCCCGGACTGTTGAACGACTGAAGCTCTACATAAAACAAGAATGGGAAAGAATTCCACTTTCAAAGCTGCAACAATTAGTTCCCTCAGTTCCCAATCGTTTATTGAGTGTTGTTAAAAGGAAAGGCCATGTAACACAGTGGTGAACATGCCCTTTCCCAACTACTTTGGCACGTGTTGCAGCCATGAAATTCTAAGTTAATTATTATTTGAACATCAAATATGTTGTCTTTGTAGCATATTCAACTGAATATGGGTTGAAAATGATTTGCACTTCATTGTATTCCGTTTATATTTACATCCAACACAATTTCCCAACTCATATGGAAACGGGGTTAGTATTATGCTCTGGGCCTGTTTTGCTGCCAATGGAACTGGTGCTTTACAGAGAGTAAATGGGACATTTTCAGTAGACCCATAATAAATTCATAAAAAGAACCAAATGTTTTTTGTGACCAACAAGTACGTGCTCCAGTCACTCTATCACAAAAAAAATAAGAGTTGTAGAAATTATATTGGAAACTCAAGACAAAATTGAACCATGAACTCTATGCAGACATGGATCCAACATGAGCACAAAAGGAGCAGCAGATTGCAACACCCGCTCACATCCAGCTGGCCTCGCTGTACTGGAGGCGCTCTCTTGCTGCTCAGACTGAATGCTACCTGGTCATTCCATCAAATGAGCAACAGCAGCCTGTGACTGTGCCCATATATCAGGTCCAAATGAGATGTCAGGGGTCAACCGCAGCACAGCACATCACCCTTTCTCCAAAGGCTGCCTATTTGTCACCACAAATGAGCAAAACAGCATCCTCTGGGGTCCTTGACACACACTCACTAATTAGGATGCCCACACATGGCTGAGTGCCGCTGTGGACACACACACACACACACACACACACACACACACACACACACGCACACACACACACACTTCAACAGGAAGTCATGCAAGATAAAACTTCCTTGAAAAAAAATCTCACTCACCTGATACTAAGGTGATGATTTTAGCTTTGTTGTGCGTGCAAGAACTCCCGTGACTTACCGTATTTTCCGGACTACGAGGCGCACTTAAAATCCTTTCATTTCCTCCAAACTCTACAGCGCGCCTTATAACCCAGTGCGCCTAATGTACGGGAATCATTTCGGTCGTGCTTACCGACCTCGAAGCTATTTTATTTGGTACATGGTGAAGTGATAAGTGTGACCAGTAGATGGCAGTCTACACATAAGAGATATGTGTAGACTGCAATAGGACTCAAGTAAACAACACCAACAATTTGAATGTTCCATTGAAAATATAGAACATTACACACAGCGTTCAAAAATCCATCAAAATGTTTTAGTACGACTTTGGTAGGCTATGAAGCCGCACCGCTTGATGGATTGTACTGTGCTTCAATATACGAGTATTATTATGGTGTGTGTATAAGGTAAGAGGGGGGGGGACAGGTCCGGTGGCCATGGATGAAGTGCTGGCTGTCCAGAGTCGGGACCCGGGGTGGACCACTCGCCTGTGCATCGGTTGGGTGCTGACCCTTCTCCGCTCGGGATGGTCTCCTGCTGGCCCCACTATGGACTGGACTCTCACTATTATGTTAGATCCACTATGGACTGGACTCTCACTATTATGTTAGATCCACTATGGACTGGACTCTCACACTATTATGTTAGATCCACTATGGACTGGACTCTCACACTATTATGTTAGATCCACCATGGACTGGACTCTCTCACTATTATGTTAGATCAACTATGGACTGGACTCTCACTATTATGTTAGATCCACTACGGACTGGACTCTCACTATTATGTTAGATCCACTATGGACTGGACTCTCACACTATTATGTTAGATCCACTATGGACTGGACTCTCACACTATTATGTTAGATCCACTATGGACTGGGCTCTCACTATTATGTTAGATCCACTATGGACTGGACTCTCACTATTATGTTAGATCCACTATGGACTGGACTCTCTCACTATTATGTTAGATCCACTATGGACTGGACTCTCACACTACTATGTTAGATCCACTATGGACTGGACTCTCACTATTATGTTAGATCCACTATGAACTGGACTCTCACTATTATGTTAGATCCACTATGGACTGGACTCTCTCACTATTATGTTAGATCCACTATGGACTGGACTCTCACACTATTATGTTAGATCCACTATGGACTGGACTCTCTCACTATTATGTTAGATCCACTATGGACTGGACTCTCACACTATTATGTTAGATCCACTATGGACTGGACTCTCACACTATTATGTTAGATCCACTATGGACTGGACACTCACTATTATGTTAGATCCACTATGGACTGGACTCTCACTATTATGTTAGATCCACTATGGACTGGACTTTCACTATTATGTTAGATCCACTATGGACTGGACTCTCACTATTATGTTAGATCCACTATGGACTGGACTCTCACTATTATGTTAGATCAAGTGATTCTTGAATTACACCAAAATTCATCTATTTATTCAACGTATTCTTCTTCTCCAGATTTTGGCGCGCTCTACCTGCCACAATTTTCACCCGATTCAAACCGTTCCAACTTCAAACTGTTCAGCCTATTCGGGAATCGCGGGCTTTCTATTGAAAAATTCCAAAAATTCCCAGATTTTCCAGAATTCCAGGTTTCCCGGGACTGGTTTTCCCTCTTTCAAAATGAATTGGCCATTTTTCAAACTTCCACCACTTCCACTTTTTTTAACCGATTCAAACCATTCCACTTTCAACATTTTCCACCATTCTGAAAATTCAAACTACCTTTTTTTCCAAATTTAAAGAAATTCTAGGATTTTCCAGAATTCCTGGTTTTCCAAAGACCTATTTCCACCCTTTTTTCTGACGACTACTCCTTCCACATTTTTCAACGCATTTGAACCGTTCCACCGTCAAAACATTCCTCTTAATCAGGACAAAAAAGGAAGTTGTTTTTTGAACTGGAATAATTCTAATAATTTCTAGGATTTCCCAAAATTCCAGGAATTCCGTAATACCATTTCTCAATTCAACGTCACTATCTCAACATTTCTTGACCGATTTGAAAAATTCCGACACCAACCATTTCAACTCATTCAGACCATTCAAGTTTTTTACCATTTTCAAAAAAATTCCCGCTTTTCCCAACATTTTGGGACATTCTTCAAAGTTCCACAACGCCCACATTTTTCATCTGATTCAAACTGTTCTAACTTCAAAATATTCAGCCTGTTTGGGAATTGTGTGATCTACTTCAACAATTCTAAAAAAAAAAAAAAAATCCAGGATTTCAGTTCAACTTTAGCATTGGAGCATTCACACGGAATTCCTTCAAGAATTGCCTCATCTAGTTTTGGTATCAGTTCCGACTTACAAACCCTGTTTCCATATGAGTTGGGAAATTGTGTTAGATGTAAATATAAACGGACGACAATGATTTTTTTGAACTTTATTTTATTTTGCAAATAATAATTAACTTAGAATTTCATGGCTGCAACACGTGCCAAAGTAGTTGGGAAAGGGCATGTTCACCGCTGTGTTACATGGCCTTTCCTTTTAACAAGACTCAATAAACGATTGGGAACTGAGGAAACTAATTGTTGAAGCTTTGAAAGTGGAATTATTTCCCATTCTTGTTTTATGTAGAGCTTCAGTCGTTCAACAGTCCGGGGTCTCCGCTATCATATTTTACGCTTCATAACGCGCCACACATTTTCGATGGGAGCCAGGTCTGGACTGCAGGCGGGCCAGGAAAGTACCCACACTCTTTTTTTACGAAGCCACGCTGTTGTAACACGTGCTGAATGTGGCTTGGCATTGTCTTGCTGAAATAAGCAGGGGCGTCCATGAAAAAGACGGCGCTTAGATGGCAGCATATGTTGTTCCAAAACCTGTATGTACCTTTCAGCATTAATGATGCCTTCACAGATGTGTAAGTTACCCATGTCTTGGGCACTAATGCACCCACATACCATCACAGATGCTGGCTTTTCAACTTTGCGTCGATAACAGTCTGGATGGTTCGCTTCCCCTTTGGTCCGGATGACACGATGTCGAATATTTCCAAAAACAATTTGAAATGTGGACTCGTCAGACCACAGAACACTTTTCCACTTTGCATGAGTCCATCTTCAATGATCTCGGGCCCAGAGAAGCCGGCGGCGTTTCTGGGTGTTGTTGATAAATGGCTTTCGCTTTGCATAGTAGAGCTTTAACTTGCACTTACAGATGTAGCAACAAACTGTATTTAGTGACAGTGGTTTTCTGAAGTGTTCCTGAGCCCATGTGGTGATATCCTTTAGAGATTGATATCGGTTTTTGATACAGTGCCGTCTGAGGGATCGAAGTTCACGGTCATTCAATGTTGGTTTCCGGCCATGCCGCTTACGTGGAGTGATTTCTCCAGATTCTCTGAACCTTTTGATGATATTATGGACCGTAGATGTTGAAATCCCTAAATTTCTTGCAATTGCACTTTGAGAAACGTTGTTCTTAAACCGTTTGACTATTTGCTCACGCAGTTGTGGACAAAGGGGTGTACCTCGCCCCATCCTTTCTTGTGAAAGACTGAGCATTTTTTGGGAAGCTGTTTTTATACCCAATCATGGCACCCACCTGTTCCCAATTAGCCTGCACACCTGTGGGATGTTCCAAATAAGTGTTTGATGAGCATTCCTCAACTTGATCAGTATTTATTGCCACCTTTCCCAACTTCTTTGTCACGTGTTGCTGGCTGTGGTCGAACCGTAGACTGAGGAGGACCCCGTGTACTTTAAAACTGCATTTGTTAACAACCATATTCATTTATTCAGCTGCTGCCTTTTAGAAGCTATTTATGTGAATTATCATAGAAATAAATGTTTGTCTGTACCCTAAAAAAAATAGAGCTGTTGGCTTAAAGCTTCTATTAATAACCGCGTCTATAAAAGTACAAGATAAAAATACATAATCAGGTGCTGTTGATTGCTTTGCTTGTTTGGTGTGACCAGCAACATTACAGTCTCTACTACAGCTTTTAGGTGCTTCTGTTCCATATTATGATTGTATTTCTAGATTTAAACCACTTACCCGTATTTTCCGCACCATAAGCCGCCCCGTGTTATAAGCCGCATCTAACTGCGCTAAAGGAATGTCAAAAAAACAGTCAGATAGGTCAGTCAAACTTTAATAATATATTAAAAACCAGCGTGATGTGGGCGCGCATGGAGTCGTATATCAACATGGACGGAGCTGTGTGAAAAAAGCCACCCGGCCTCTTCGCGTAAACTTACCTTAACCACTCGCTCATCTTTTCTTCATCCATCCATCCCTTCGAGTTAGCTTTTATGATGACGCCGGCTGGAAAGGTCTCTTTTGGCAAGGTCTTCCTTTTGAATATCACCATGGGTGGAAGTTTCTGGCCATTAGCATGGCAAGCTAGAACCACAGTGAAGGATGACTTCTCATTCCCTGTGGTGCGAATATTCACCGTACGTGCTCCCGTTGTATCCACAGTGCGGTTCACAGGAATATCAAAAGTCAGTGGAACCTCGTCCATGTTGATAATGTTCTCTGGCCGGATCTTTTTTTCAGCTATCTTGTTTTTACAATATGCACGGAAAGTAGCCAGCTTTTCTTGAAAGTCTTTAGGCAGTTGCTGTGAAATAGTAGTCCGTGTGCGGATGGAGAGATTGCGTCTTTTCATGAACCGGAAACCTGTCGCTTAGTAGGAGCCATTTTGTGGTCTTTACAGATGTAAACACACAAAGGAAATGAAACGTAATATCCGCGCGCTTCTTCTTCTTCTACGGGGGCGGGTGGTTGCTTACAGTAGAAGAAGAAGCGCTTCCTCTTCTATGGGGGCGGGTGCTTACCTTGGCGGTTGCTTGCGTAGAAGAAGAAGCACTTCCTCTTCTACGGGGAAAAAAGATGGCGGCTGTTTACCGTAGTTGCGAGACCGAAACTTTATGAAAATGAATCTTAATATTAATCCATATATAAAGCGCACCGGGTTATAAGCCGCACTGTCAGCTTTTGAGTAAATTTGTGGTTTTTAGGTGCGGCTAATAGTGCGGAAAATACGGTAATTGTGCTCTACATCAGTGTTTCTTAAGAATCTAAGACCATGAGAAACACAATTATCTGGTCTGAGGAGACAAAAGATTGAACTCTTTGGCTAGAATGCCAGGCGTCATGTTTGGAGGAAGCCAGGCCAATAACATCCCTCCAGTGAAGCATGGTGGTGGCAGCATCATGCTGTGGGGATGTGTTTCAGTGGCAGGAACTGGGAGACTAGTCGGGATAGAGGGAAAGATGAATGCCACTCAGTCTGTTTAGCTGATTAAAGAGCTAGGTTCTGCAGCTACTGGGTCCATGACGATGACTTCTGTTTTGTTTGATCAGCCGTTTTAAAGTATGCAAATAAACATTTACAACATTTTTCTGTGTATATACCGTATTTTCCGCACTATTAGCCGCACCTAAAAACCACAAATTTTCTCAAAAGCTGACAGTGCGGCTTATAACCCGGTGCACTTTATATATGGATTAATATTAAGATTCATTTTCATAAAGTTTAGGTCTCGCAACTACGGTAAACAGCCGCCATCTTTTTTCCCCGTAGAAGAGGAAGCGCTTCTTCTTCTACGATAAGCAACCGCCAAGGTAAGCACCCGCCCCCATAGAAGAGGAAGCGCTTCTTCTTCTACTGTAAGCAACCACCCGCCCCCATAGAAGAAGAAGCGCGCGGATATTACGTTTCATTTCCTTTGTGTGTTCCATGTTGATATACGACTCCATGCGCGCCCACTAGAGATGCGCGGATAGGCAATTATTTCATCCGCAACCGCGTCAGAAAGTCGTCAACCATCCGCCATCCACCCGATGTAACGTTTGATCTGAACTGCACCCGCCCACCATCCGCCCGTTGTTATATATCTAATATTAATAAAAAAAATTAAAAAAGGGTGAAAACTACGCGAATTGCACCTTGTGCAAACAAGATTTTTCGATCGGACACGGAGGAATTAGCGATGTAAAAGACCACGTTGGGACAAAAAAACACAAGTCTAATGCCGTTGCTAGCGATACAAGTGGAAAACTTTCAACGTTTTTCGTCGCCCAAACAGATTCTTTGGATGTGATAAATGCCGAAGTTTTATTTATGGAGGCAATAATTGAGCATGGACTTCCAATCGCACTGGCTGATCACATGGGACAGTTAATAATGTAATGCAACCTTTAAAAATCATTACGCGGTGATCGCGATCCCAAAAATAAACTTTTCTTGCATGATAATGTCCAGAAAAATTCGCTTTATATTACTATAGAGTCCTTTTAACGAATGAGTTTGATGGTTTATCACAAACCTTAAATGAAAGAAGTCCTTTGTTCTCCTGCACCATGCATGCACAATCCTGTCGGCTGTATTTCACAGCACGACATACTGTAAAAAGTGTTTATACTATTTATACTTTCAATTAACAAATTGAAGTCTTGTGAAAGGTTGACAGGGTAACTGGCATTAACTGTCAAAATAATTTCAAACTATTGAAGTTAGCTTACAGAATAAACATGTCAATCAACCCATATGATTTTTGCTGTAATATTTTTATTTTGAAAAGTCACTGTGACTGATAGAAAAGTGATGGTTTTAGCAACATTTTAACCTGTCTGAATGCTAATAATCATTTTGCGTCGGGGGGCGAAGCCCTGAACCCTCCACCAGGACTTTGTCCTGGACCTACCGGGGCCTGCGGCCCTTGGACCCTGGCTACTAGGTTTTTCTGATTTAAAAGTTGGCAGGTATGGTGAGGTTATAAAGCTTTTGCCTGTTAAAGAAAGGAGACTGATCCAATGCACAGACATTCGCGTGCCACGCTGTCACGACCCAGACGCACACCTGTGCGCAATCATATGGGAGCCGCGCTGAGCGCACCTCCAAGCGCGTCTCGCTGCCGGCGACGGCCAGATATGGGCCCACGCTCCAGCGCCATCCATTTTCAGGGCTAGTTGATTCGGCAGGTGGGTTGTTACACACTCCTTAGCGGGTTCCAACTTCCATGGCCACCGTCCTAGCTGCTGTCTATATCAACCAGGGTGAGCCCCACCCCTTTCATGAGCGCACTACGCACGGAGTGACCCCTGTTACGCGCCCCCGGCAACAGGGGTGGCAAGCAGGTAAGCTGCGCGGGCGGAGCGCGCGGAGTGACCCATGTTACGAGCCCCCGGCCACGGGGGTGGCGGGCAGGTAAGCTGCTTACCTGCTGCGCATGACGCCGGCCGCGGCGAAAGCGGACGAGGCGGGGTGTCGGTGCGGTGGGCGCGGTAGTGACCCTGGACGTGCGTCGGGCCCTTCTCGCGGATCGCCTCAGCTACGGCTCCCGGTGGGGCCCTCTCGGGGGAAGGGGCCTCGGTCCCGGACCCCGGCGAGGCGTCCCTTCTCCGCTCCGTAAAAGTGTCCATCTCTTTTCTTTTTTTTTCTTCTGTTGTGGCATATGCAGCAGGTGCCTGCTCGTTTTTCGTATGTGGGTAACAACATTTAACTATGTATATATATTTCCGAATTGGTTTAACTGCCACCCGCAAAAAAAAAAAAAAAAAAAAAAAAAATTAATCCGCCCGACCCGACCCGCGAGCGGAAAAAATCTTAGTTTTTTTAATTTCATCCGCCCGATCCGCGGATAATCCGCGGACTCCGCGGTTGTGTCCGCAAACCGCGCATCTCTAGCGCCCACATCACAGATGGTGTCAAAAAACAAGTGAAGCACACAAATACAACACTCGCCGTCATTCCGGGTGGATTAACCAAAGAACTCCAACCGCTCGATATTGGTGTCAACAGGGCATTTAAAGCACGACTGCGAACGGCGTGGGAACAATGGATGACCGAAGGCGAACACACCTTCACTAAGACAGGGAGACAGCGCCGGACGACATACGCCAACATCTGCCAGTGGATCGTAAATGCCTGGGCGGATATTTCGGTCACAACTGTGGTCCGAGCTTTCCGGAAGGCAGGATTCACGGAACTGCGACGAGACGGAGCCGGCCATTTTGGATCCCGTATTCGCCCAACTTTTTAATTCGGACACCGAAGGAGAAGAATTCGAGGGACTTATGAATGAAGAATAACTTCAGAAAGTGAGCGTTATGTTTATTTTGTGTGTTGTGACATTAACGTTCGAGCAACATTAAGTTATTGATGTTATTGCTCTGCACTATTTTGAATTTTACTATGTTTGTGATTGCACATTTGCGTACATTTTGGGACAGAGTTGTTAGAACGCTGGTTTTTAATATATTATTAAAGTTTGACTGACCTATCTGACTGTTTTTTTGACATTCCCTTTAGCGCAGTTAGATGCGGCTTATAACACGGGGCGGCTTATAGGTGGACAAAGTTTTGAAATATGCCGTTCATTGAAGGCGCGGCTTATATCCCAGGGCGGCTTATGGTGCGGAAAATACGGTAATTCATTTCACAACGTATATGCCTGCGGCTTATAGTCCAGTGCGGCTAATACATGGAAAAAATATGTTTTTCTTCTAATTAGTGGTCGCAGCCTATATACCGGTGCTCTGTCGTCTGGAAAATATGGTAGTATAATTGAGCAACAGAGAAATAAAACGAACGTGTGGAGTACAAAGGAAAACGCTGAGTAAAATACAATAAAATATACAGCAAGAGAATGTTAAGCCCAAAGTGTCAGATATGAAAGCTGCTTTCTTCAGACACTAAGAGGTGAGTGGCTGATAGAAGAAAAAAAAACGGAGGTGATGGCATTAAAAAGTCTGGAAAAAGCCTGGGTAAGAACTGTCCAGTATGACTCATCATTCAGTCGATCTGCAAATTAGTCATTAAGGAAAGTGTTCTGTCTTTAAAGGCCTACTGAAAGCCACTACTACCGACCACGCAGTCTGATAGTTTATATATCAATGATGAAATCTTAACATTGCAACACATGCCAATACGGCCGGGTTAGCTTGCTAAAGTGCAATTTTAAATTTCGCGCGAAATATCCTGCTGAAAACGTCTCGGTATGATGACGTCAGCGCGTGACGTCACGGATTGTAGAGGACATTTTTGGGACAGCATGGTGGCCAGCTATTAAGTCGTCTGTTTTCATCGCAAAATTCCACAGTATTCTGGACATCTGTGTTGGTGAATCTTTTGCAATTTGTTCAATGAACAATGGAGACGGCAAAGAAGAAAGCTGTAGGTGGGAAGCGGTGTATTGCGGGCGGCTGCAGCAACACAAACACGGCCGGTGTTTCATTGTTTACATTCCCGGAAGATGACAGTCAAGCTTTACCATTGGCCTGTGGAGAACTGGGACAACAGAGACTCTTACCAGGAGGATTTTGAGTTGGATACGCAGACGCGGTACCGTGAGTACGCATGCAGCTGCGGCTTCCAAAAATTTGATCGCTTGCCCGTACATGCGTGCTGCTATGTGCATGTCACGTACGTAACTTTGGGGAAATATATGTGCTGTATGAACTTTGGGGAGGTGAACGGTACTTTGGGCTGTGGGATTGAGTGTGCTGTGCAGGTGTTTGAGTTGTATTGGCGGGTTATATGGATGGGAAGGGGGAGGTGTTTGTTATGCGGGATTAATTTGTGGCATATTAAATATAAGCCTGGTTGTGTTGTGGCTAATAGAGTATATATATGTCTTGTGTTTATTTACTGTTTTAGTCATTCCCAGCTGAATATCAGGTCCCACCCGCCTCTCACAGCATCTTCCCTATCTGAATCGCTCCCACTGCCCTCTAGTCCTTCACTCTCACTTTCCTCATCCACTAATCTTTCATCCTCGCTCAAATTAATGGGGAAATCGTCGCTTTCACGGTCCGAATCGCTCTCGCTGCTGGTGGCCATGATTGTAAACAATGTGCGGATGTGAGGAGCTCCACAACCTGTGACGTCACGCTACTCGTCTGCTACTTCCGGTACAGGCAAGGCTTTTTTATCAGCGACCAAAAGTTGCGAACTTTATCGTCGATGTTCTCTACTAAATCCTTTCAGCAAAAATATGGCAATATCGCGAAATGATCAAGTATGACACATAGAATGGACCTGCTATCCCCGTTTAAATAAGAAAAGCGCATTTCAGCCTTTAAGGGTGCGTTCACTTTTGTCCTTTTTGATCCGGTAAAACAAACGTTAATACTAGATCAAATAGTCTCAAACTGTGATACGCGTACTACTAATGGTACGCGGGCTCCATCGAGTGGTATGCCGAAGAACCACTTGATTAGAGGACAGTGTTTTATGTTCTGATATTCAATCAAACACAGTGATACTGTTCAAACCGTGTGTAATGTTAGTGGGCAAAACTGTTCAATATACTTGTTAAATGAAACCTCTGCCTTGTTTTTTAATGAATACCGTATTTTCCGGACCATAGGGCTGTCATGATCCGAGGCCGGATCATGTTTTGTTTAGTTATGTTCTGTTAGTATTGCACTCCCTTAGTTCCTGTTTTGTGCACTTCTGGGTACTAATTGGTTTCACCTGCCTCTGATTAGTGTTTGGCAAGTTCACCTGCTGCCGAGCACTAATCAGAGAGCGATTTATTCACCTCTCTCGCCACACTCGTCCTGGCTTCTTTGTTTGCTCCACGCAATTCCTGTATACATACATATATACATACATACATACATACATACATATACATATATATATATACATATATATGTATATATATATATATACATATATATATATATATATACACACACACACATATATATATATATATATATATATATATATATATATATATACACACACATACATATATACACACACATACATATATACATATATATATATATATATATACATATATATATATATGTATGTGTGGGGGAAAAAAATCACAAGACTATTTCATCTCTACAGGCCTGTTTCATGAGGGGGGTTCCCTCAATCATCAGGAGATTTTAATGGGAGCATTCACATACCATGGTTTATATAGGGCACAGAGTGGGTGGGTACAGGCTGGCGACCCACCCACTCTGTGCCCTATATAAACCATGGTATGTGAATGCTCCCATTAAAATCTCCTGATGATTGAGGGAACCCCCCCTCATGAAACAGGCCTGTAGAGATGAAATAGTCTTGTGATTTTTTTTCCCACACATACATATATTGCGCTCTACTACGGTATCGAGCACTATTTTTTGGATAACCTTATTAAGACATATATATATATATATATATATATATATATATATATATATATATATATATATATATATATATATATATATATACATACACATACATACATACATATATATATATATATATATATATATATATATATATATATATAGATCCACTATGGACTGGACTCTCACTATTATGTTGGATCCATTATGGACTGGACTCTCACCATTATGTTAGATCCACTGTGGACTGGACTCCCACTATTATGTTAGATCCACTATGGACTGGACTCTCACTATTATGTTGGATCCACTATGGACTGGACTCTCACTATTATGTTAGATCCACTATGGACTGGACTCTCACTATTATGTTAGATCCACTGTGGACTGGACTCCCACTATTATGTTAGATCCACTATGGACTGGACTCTCACTATTATGTTTGATCCACTATGGACTGGACTCTCACTATTATGTTAGATCCACTGTGGACTGGACTCCCACTATTATGTTAGATCCACTATGGACTGGACTCTCACTATTATGTTGGATCCACTATGGACTGGACTCTCACTATTATGTTAGATCCACTATGGACTGGACTCTCACTATTATGTTAGATCCACTGTGGACTGGACTCCCACTATTATGTTAGATCCACTATGGACTGGACTCTCACTATTATGTTTGATCCACTATGGACTGGACTCTCACTATTATGTTAGATCCACTATGGACTGGACTCTCACTATTATGTTAGATCCACTATGGACTGGACTCTCACACTATTATGTTAGATCCACTATGGACTGGACTCTCACTATTATGTTAGATCCACTATGGACTGGACTCTCACTATTTTGTTAGATTCACTATGGACTGGACTCTCTCACTATTATGTTAGATCCACTATGGACTGGACTCCCACTATTATGTTGGATCCACTATGGACTGGACTCTCACTATTATGTTAGATCCACTGTGGACTGGACTCCCACTATTATGTTAGATCCACTATGGACTGGACTATCACACTATTATGTTAGATCCACTATGGACTGGACTCTCACTATTATGTTTGATCCACTATGGACTGGACTCTCACTATTATGTTAGATCCACTATGGACTGGACTCTCACTATTATGTTAGATCCACTATGGACTGGACTTTCACTATTATGTTAGATCTACTATGGACTGGACTTTCACTATTATGTTAGATCCACTATGGACTGGACTCTCACTATTATGTTGGATCAACTATGGACTGGACTTTCGCAATATTATGTCAGACCCACTCGACGTCCATTGCATCCGGTCTCCCCTAAAGGGGGGGGGGGGGATTACCCACATATGTGAAGTGAAGTGAATTATATTTATATAGCGCTTTTCTCTAGTGACTCAAAGCGCTTTTACATAGTGAAAACCCAATATCTAAGTTGCATTTAAACCAGTGTGGGTGGCACTGGGAGCAGGTGGGTAAAGTGTCTTGCCCAAGGACACAACGGCAGTGACTAGGATGGCGGAAGCGGGGATCGAACCTGCAACCCTCAGGTTGATAGCATGGCCGCTCTACCAACCGAGCTATACCGCCCCTATATGCGGTCTTCTCCAAGGTTTCTCATAGTCATTCACATCAACGTCCCACTGGGGTGAGTTTTTCCTTGCCCTTATGTGGGCTCTGTACCGAGGACGTCGTCGCGGCTTGTGCAGCCCTTTGAGACACTTGTGATTTAGGGCTATATAAATAAACATTGATTGATTGATTGATTGAAACTAACAGAACATAACGAAAACATGACCCGGACCACGGATCATGACAGAAAGGCCATGAAACTCAGAACACCAAACCAACAGACAGCATACATCAGATAACGTTGGACACTGGATTATTAAACGCAATTATTTCACGCATTATTTTTGTTCCGAAGAGAACCAACAAAAAGCTCTCCTCTCGACACCGTAACAAGGCTCCTTTGAAGTTCTTATGGCATTTATCCGGTGCAGCCTTTGTTGTTTTGATCCTGTGATCATTTGATGAGGTATTGGGATAATCTAGTGATTTCCACACAAAATATGCGCCTCGGTCATCATACTTTATACCGGAATATTCTTTTTTTCCATTTAAAAACGGCCCTGGTGGAGCGTGACTGTGTGTGCATGCTACCTTTTGTTGTGTGTACCCATGTAAAGACTCACTCTTCCATCGCAATACGGCTGGCACTGACAGCTGTGGCAGTTCCAGTTATTGAATCAATGGGTAATTGGTCTCACAGGAGAGAAATGATGGCGTGTGTCCTCGAGTTCATTGTTGTGTGGTTTTCGACTACGAAGCCTTATTTTCTTTCGGCGTCAGGAAAAAAAGGAATATACAACTTGAAAATGACTGGCCAGAAGAAACACAGGCTGCGAGTGATCTGCACTAATAGTCGGGATTTGTGGTCTGCTGAGATCATCGCACCACACAAAGGCTATCCAATTTTGAAGGCTACTTCAAAAATGTGTCCTGCTTCTGCACTCGACAAGACTTTTGACAAGAAGAAGAAAGTTTGATCATATTAGGCCTATACTGGCTCACCTGCACTGGCTTCCTGTGCACTTAAGATGTGACTTTAAGGCTTTACTACTTACCTATAAAATACTACACGATCTAGCTCCATCCTATCTTGCTGATTGTATTGTACCATATGTCCCGGCAAGAAATCAGCGTTCAAAGAACTCCGGCTTATTAGTGATTCCCAGAGCCCAAAAAAAGTCTGCGGGCTATAGAGCGTTTTCTATTGGGGCTCCAGCACTATGGAATGTTCTCCCGGTAACAGTTAGAGATGCTACCTCAGTAGAAGCATTTAAGTCCCATCTTAAAACTCATTTGTATACTCTAGCCTTTAAATAGACCCCCTTTTTAGACCAGTTGATCTGCCAGGGGGCACAGGTCCGGTGGCCATGAATGAAATGCTAGCTGTCCAGAGTCAGGACCGCTCGCCTGTGCATCGGTTGGGGACATCTCTGCGCTGCTGACCCGTCTCCGCTCGGGATGGTGTCCTGCTGGCCCCACTATGGACTGGACTCTCACTATTATGTTAGATCTACTGCGGACTGGACTCACACTATTATGTTATATATACTATGGACTGGACTCTCACTATTATGTTAGATCTACTGCGGACTGGACTCACACTATTATGTTATATATACTATGGACTGGACTCTCACTATTATGTTAGATCCACTATGGACTGGACTCTCACTATTATGTTGGATCCACTATGGACTGGACTCTCACTATTATGTTGGATCCACTATGGACTGGACTCTCACTATTATGTTGGATCCACTATGGACTGGACTCTCACTACTATGTTGGATCCACTATGGACTGGACTCTCACTATTATTTTGGATCCACTATGGACTGGACTCTCACTATTATGTTGGATCCACTATGGACTGGACTCTCACTATTATGTTAGATCCACTATGGACTGGACTCTCACTATTATGTTGGATCCACTATGGACTGGACTCTCACTATTATGTTGGATCCACTATGGACTGGACTCTCACTATTATGTTAGATCCACTGTGGACTGGACTCCCACTATTATGTTAGATCCACTATGGACCGGACTCTCACAATTATGTTAGATCAACTATGGACTGGACTCTCACTATTATGTTAGATCCACTATGGACTGGACTTCCACTATTATGTTGGATCCACTATGGACTGGACTCTCACTATTATGTTATATCCACTATGGACTGGACTCTCACCATTATGTTAGATCCACTATGGACTGGACTCTCACTATTATGTTAGATCCACTATGGACTGGACTCTCACCATTATGTTAGATCCACTATGGACTGGACTTTCACTATTATGTTGGATCCACTATGGACTGGACTCTCACTATTATGTTGAACCCACTATGGACTGGACTCTCACTATTATGTTAGATCCACTATGGACTGGACTCTCACCATTATGTTAGATCCACTATGGACTGGACTTTCACAATATTATGTCAGACCCACTCGACGTCCATTGCATCCGGTCTCCCCTAGAGGGGGGGGGGGGGGGGGGGTCACCCACATCTGCGGTCCTCTCCAAGGTTTCTCATAGTCATTCACATCGACGTCCCACTGGGTTGTGAGTTTTTCCTTGCCCTTATGTGGGCTCTGAACCGCGGATGTCGTTGTGGCTTGTGCAGCCCTTTGAGACACTTGTGATTTAGGGCTATATAAATAAACATTGATTGATTGATTGATTGATCAAATAGTGGAAGTAAGCAACTAAGCTATTCAATTAAAACATACAGTCCGTGCTCTCTTACAATGTTCGATCTATCTATTCTGAGAAATACAAAACACAAAAACCAGTGAAGTTGGCGCGTTGTGTCAATGGTAAATAAAAACAGAATACAATGATTTGCAAATCCTTTTCAACCTATATTCAATTGAATAGACTTTGGGTATATGATTGGGTATAAAAGTAGATTCCATGAAATGCTCAGTCATTCACAAACAAGGATGGGGCGAGGGTCACCACTTTGTCAACAAATGCGTGAGCAAATTGTTGAACAGTTTAAGAACAACATTTCTCAACCAGCTATTGCAAGGAATTTAGGGATTTCACCATCTACGGTCCGTAATATCATCAAAGGGTTCAGAGAATCTGGAGAAATCACTGCACGTAAGCGATACTACGGACCTTCGATCCCTCAGGAGGTATTGCATCAAAAACAGACATCAGTGTGAAAAGGATATCACCACATGGGCTCAGGAACACTTCAGAAACCCACTGTCAGTAACTGCAGTTGGTCGCTACATCTGGAAGTGCAAGTTGAAACTCTACTATGCAGAGCGAAAGCCATTTATCAACAACACCCAGAAACGCCGCCGGCGTCGCTGGGCCCGAGTTCATCTAAGATGGACTGATGCAAAGTGTAAAAGTGTTCTGTGGTCTGACGAGTCCACATTTCACATTGTTTTTGGAAACTGAGGACGTCGTGTCCTCCGGACCATAGAGGAAAAGAACCATCCGGACTGTTGTAGGCGCAAAGTTAAAAAGCCAGCATCTGTGATGGTATGGGGGTGTATTAGTGCCCAAGACATGGGTAACTTACACATCTGTGAAGGCGGAATTAATGCTGAAAGGTACATACAGGTTTTGGAGCAACATACTGTATGTTGCCATCCAAGCAACGTTACCATGGACGCCCCTGCTTATTTCAGCAAGACAATGCCAAGCCACATTCTGCACGTGTTACAACAGCGTGGCTTCGTAGTGAAACAGTACAGGTACTAGACTGGCCTGCCTGTAGTCCAGACCTGTCTCCCATTGAAAATGTGTGGCGCATTAGAAGCCTAAAATAGCACAACGGAGACCCCCGGACTGTTGAACAACTTAAGCTGTACATCAAGCAAGAATGGGAAAGAATTCCACCTGGGAAGCTTAAAAAAATGTGTCTCCTCAGTTCCCAAACGTTTACTGAGTGTTGTTAAAAGGAATGGCCATGTAACACAGTGGTAAAAATGCCCCTGTGACAACTTTTTTGCAATGTGTTGCTCCCATTAAATTTTAAGTTAATAATTATGTGCAATGTGACTCCCTGACCACCTGAGGGCACCACAGACTGTGGATGCTTTTAAAAAAAGGCTTAAAAACCCTTCTTTTAAAAAAAGCCTTTTTTTAAATATATGCATACTAGTTTTAGCTATTTGGCTGTTCTCGTTTTTTATTTTGGTTTTTATTATCTTTTTATTTTTTTATGTTTTATTTTTTATACACTGTAGCACTTTGAGGTTGTTTACTCAATGTAAAGTGCTTTTTACAAATAAAATCTATTATTATTATTATTATTATTATTATTATTATTATTATAAAAAGCAGGGCCACACCCGAAAAGTGCCCAGCAAAATAGAAAAGGCCAAACCAACAGATGCTGAAAAAAACAAAACAAGGAAAAACAATTTCATAATGAATGCCATTATTCCTCCCGCTAGTTATTAATGACAAGATGGCAGTAGTGACAACAACTGGTGCCGGCTGTCGGTGGACTTTCTCACAATGTGGCAGGCAGTGGCAGCAAGACGAATAGATGTCAGGTGAGGGTAGGAGGCGAGGAGCGATTTTCTTCTGGAGAGGCACGCTCTGCTGGCCGCTGATTAGTTTTCCCTACCACAATGTAATAGAATAGTCGGCGTAAGAATAAAATGGCTTCAGCATTCATGCTGAGATTAGAGCTTTCTTCATCCTTCTGTGATGTAAAGCCTCGGTGGAACATTCCTCACCACTGCAGTGCAGCAGACAAGTCCTGCCAGATATGAGTGCTCAGGCACTAAAGGGGGGCCCCACTCTCCACCACTTTACCACTTTCCTGTGGTCGGAGTTCCTGTTGCTTGTATTCCGTCACGTGACTTCTTCCCGGAAGTGAAAAACAACTATCCGAGTACTAGAGATGCGCGGATAGGCAATTATTTCATCCGCAACCGCATCAGAAAGTCGTCAACCATCCGCAATCCACCCGATCTAACATTTGATCAGAACCGCATCCGCCCGCACCCGCCCGTTGTTATATATCTAATATAGACGATGCAAGGCATTAGTGAGGTTATAAAGCTGTTGCCTGTTAAAGAAAGGAGACTGATCCAATGCAGCACAGACATTCGCGTGCCACGCTGTCACGACCCAGACGCACACCAGTGCGCAATCATATGGGAGCCGCGCTGAGCGCACCTCCAAGCGCATCTCGCTGCCGGCGACGGCCGGGTATATGGGCCCGACGCTCCAGCGCCATGCATTTTCAGGGCTAGTTGATTCGGCAGGGGGGTTGTTACACACTCCTTAGCGGGTTCCAACTTCCATGGCCACCGTCCTAGCTGCTGTCTATATCAACCAGGGTGAGCCCCACCCCTTTCGTGAGCGCACTGCGCGCGGAGTGACCCCTGTTACGCGCCCCCGGCAACAGGGGTGGCGGGCAGGTAAGCTGCGCGGGCGGAGCGCGCGGAGTGACCCCTGTTACGAGCCCCCGGCCACGGGGGTGGCGGGCAGGTAAGCTGCTTACCTGCTGCGCGTGACGCCGGCCGCGGCGAAGGCGGACGAGGCGGGGTGTCGGTGCGGTGGGCGCGGTGGTGACCCTGGACGTGCGTTGGGCCCTTCTCGCGGATCGCCTCAGCTACGGCTCCCGGTGGGGCCCTCTCGGGGGAAGGGGCCTCGGTCCCGAACCCCGGCGAGGCGTCCCTTCTCCGCTCCGTAAAAGTGTCCATCTCTTTTTTTTTTTTTCTTCTGTTGTGGCATATGCTGCAGGTGCCTGCTCGTTTTTCGTATGTGGGTAACAACATTTAACTATGTATATATATTTCCGAATTGGTTTAACTGCAACCCGCCTGAATCTATTTAAAATCTAATTTTTTTTTAACCACCCGACCCGACCCGACCCGCGGATAAAATCTAATTTTTTTAAATTTCATCCGCCCGATCCGCGGATAATCCGCGGACTCCGCGGTTGTGCCCGCAAACCGCGCATCTCTACCGAGTACACAAAGTGCCTAGATCTTCCTACAAAAAGCAAATACGAGCAAAAAAAATCCAAACCATGCCTTATAGCAGGGGTGTTAAACTCATTTTAAATCGGGGGCCACATCAAGGTTGGAATTGGGGGTTAAATCACCGCTGCTGCTCACTGCTCCCCTCACCTCCCAGGGGGTGAACATGGGGATGGGTCAAATGCAGAGGACAAATTTCACCACAGCAAGTGTGTGTGTGACAATCGTTGGGACTTTAACTTTGACTTTAAAACGGTGGTGACACCAGATACTGACTGCTTTTAAGTCCCATCCCCTCCTCTAGACCCCAATAAAGCAAAACTGCACATTTCAGAGTGGCCTTTTTATTGTGGGTAGTGTCGGAGGCAGATATTTACATATATCCGAATTTAAGTGTTACTTCTTTTATTTCATAATCATATTACAAAACAGCTAGTGTTTTTCTTCCAATTGTGGTCTTTTGGTTGTCTGCAAAAACTGTGTGCTTAACCTTGAGTGAGGAATGTAAGAAAGAGAGATAATGGGCATGTGTTTTGGCTGGAGGGACATGACTGCCAGGGTGGGAGGAAGAAAGACTTAAGAGGGGAGAGGGTTTTTCGGGGGGGGGGGGGGGGCAGACCATCTTGGCGGCACGATTGAATGTCTCAATGTATATGCAAAGCTTTGCAAATATATTACAAAATACCTATTCTGTCTCTGGTGGTTTTTATACTCAGCTTTAAGTGTCGCAAAGAGCTTGGGAGCGACTTGTGACTTGAATTCCCTGGGAGGAACAACTGGTCCAAACGCAACAGTAGCCTGTACTTTTTAATTAGCATCTTGATATGCCACACCTGTGAGGTGGGATGGATTATCTTGGCAAAGTAGAAATGCTCACTAACACAGATTTAGACAGATTTGTGTATAATATTTGAGAGGAATAGGTATTTTCTGTATATAATATTAGTTTACATCTTTGTGTTCAACTCATTAAAAATGGGAGCAACAAAAAAAGGTTGTGTTTATATTTTTATTCAGTACAGTATTGGGCCACTGGAGAGGGATTGTAATACGCTGCGATAATATCCATCCATCCATTTTCTTCCGCTTATCCGAGGTCGGGTAGCGGGGGCGGCAGCCTAAGCAGGGAAGCCCAGACTTTCCTCTCCCCAGCCACTTTGTCCAGCTCTTCCTGAGGGATCCCGAGGCGTTCCCAGGCCAGCCGGGAGACATAGTCTTCCCAACGTATCCTGGGTCTTCCCCGTGGCCTCCTACCGGTCAGACGTGCCCTAAACACTTCCCTAGGGAGGCGTTCGGGTGGCATCCTGACCAGATGCCCGAACCACCTCATCTGGCTCCTCTCCAAGTGGAGGAGCAGCGGCTTTACTCTGAGCTACTCCCGGATGACAGAGCTCCTCACCCTATCTCTAATAATAATAATAGTAATGGATTAGATTTTATATCGCGTTTTTCTATTATTAGATACTCAAAGCGCTCACAGAGAAGTGGGAACCCATCATTCATTCACACATGGTGGTGGTAAGCTACATTTGTAGCCACAGCTGCCCTGGGGTAGACTGACGAAAGGGAGGCTGCCAGTTTGCGCCTACGGCCCCTCCGACCACCACCGATCATTCATTCATCATTCATTCACCAGTGTGAGCGGCACCGGGGGAAAGGGTGAAGTGTCCTTCCCAAGGACACAGCGGCAGCGATTTGGATGTCAAGAGGCGGGGAGGGAACCTGCAACCCTCAGGTTTCTGGCACGGCCGCTCTACCGACGACGCCATACCAGCATATCTCTAAGGGAGAGACCCGCCATCCGGCGGAGAAAACTCATTTCAGCCGCTTGGACCCGTGATCTTGTCCTTTCGGTCCTAACCCAAAGCTCATGACCATAGGTGAGGATGGGAACATAGATCGACCGGTAAATTGAGAGCTTTGCCTTCCGGCTCAGCTCCTTCTTCACCACAACGGATCGATACAGGAGGTGCTGATTCTCATCCCAGTCACGTCACACTCGGCTGCGAACCGATCCAGTGAGAGCTGAAGATCCTGGCCAGATGAAGCCATCAGGACCACATCATCTGCAAAAAGCAGAGACCTAATCCTGCAGCCACCAAACCGGATCCCCTCAACGCCTTGACTGCACCTAGAAAGTCTGTCCATAAAAGTTATGAACAGAATCGGTGACAAAGGGCAGCCTTGGCTGCGATAATACTCACTAGAAAATGTCATGATTTTGTGAAAACTGTTAAATTAAATCTAAACGTCTACATTTCGATTCCATCTTCTCCATTACCAAGCTCAGGGAGTATAAAATAGATCAACCTTGTACCCGTGATCTTGTCCTTTCGGTCATAACCCAAAGTTCATGACCATAGGTGAGGATGGGAACGTAGATCGACCGGTAAATTGAGAGCTTTGCCTTCTGGCTCAGCTCCTTCTTCACCACAACGGATCGATACAGCGTCCGCATTACGAAAGACGCCGCACCGATCCGCCTGTCGAGCTCACGATCCACTCTTCCCTCACTCGTGACTCCAAGGTACTTGAACTCCTCCACTTGGGGCAGGGTCTCCTCCCCAGCCCGGAGATGTCACTCCATTCTTTCCCGGGCGAGAACCATGGACTCGGACTTGAAGGTGCTGATTCTCATCCCAGTCGCTTCAGTGAGAGCTGAAGATCCTGGCCACATGAAGCCATCAGGTCCACATCATCTGCAAAAAGCAGGGACCTAATCCTGCAGCCACCAAACCAGATCCCCTCAACGCCTTGACTGTGCCTAGAAATTCTGTCCATAAAAGTTATGAACAGAATCGGTGACAACGGTCAGCCTTGGCTGCGATAATACTCACTAGTAAATGTCATGATTTTGTGAAAACTGTTAGATTAAATCTAAACGTCTACATTTCGATTCCATCTTCTCCATTTCCAAGCTCAGGGAGTATAAAATAGATCAACCTTGTACCCGTGATCTTGTCCTTCCGGTCATAACCCAAAGCTCATGACCATAGGTGAGGATGGGAACGTAGATCGACCGGTAAATTGAGAGCTTTGCCTTCCGGCTCAGCTCCTTCACCACAACGGATCGATACATCGTCCGCATTACTGAAGACGCCGCACCGATCCGCCTGTCGATCTCACAATCCACTCTTCCCTCACTCGTGAACAAGACTCTGAGGTTCTTGAACGCCTCCTCCTGGGGAAGGGTCTCTTTCCCAACCCGGAGATGGCACTCCACCCTTTTTCGAGCGAGAACCATGAACTCGGACTTGGAGGTGCTGATACTCATCCCAGTCACGTCACACTCAGCTGCGAACCGATCCAGTGAGAGCTGAAGATCCTGGCCAGATGAAGCCATCAGGACCACATTATCTGCAAAAAGCAGGGACCTAATCCTGCAGCCACCAAACCAGATCCCGTCAACGCCTTGACTCTGCCTAGAAATTTTGTCCATAAAAGTTAGGAACAGAATCGGTGACAAAGGGCAGCCTTGGCTGCGATAACACTTAGTAGTAAATGTCATGATTTTGTGAAAACTGTTAGATTAAATCTAAACGTCTACATTTTGATTCCATCTTCTCCATTTCCAAGCTCAGGGAGTATAAAATAGATCAACCTTGTACCCGTGATCGTGTCCTTTCGGTCATAACCCAAAGCTCATGACCATAGGTGAGGATGGGAACGTAGATCGACCGGTAAATTGAGAGCTTTGCCTTCCGGCTCAGCTCCTTCTTCACCACAACGGATCGATACAGCGTCCGCATTACTGAAGACACCCCACCGATCCGCCTGTCGAGCTCACGATCCACTCTTCCCTCACTCGTGACTCCGAGGTACTTGAACTCCTCCACCTGGGGCAGGGTCTCCTCCCCAGCCCGGAGATGCCACTCCACCCTTTCCCGGGCGAGAACCATGGACTTGGACTTGAAGGTGCTGATTCTCATCCCAGTCGCTTCACACTCGGCTGCGAACCGATCCAGTGAGAGCTGAGGATCCTGGCCACATGAAGCCTTCAGGACCACATCATCTGCAAAAAGCAGGGACCTAATCCTGCAGCCACCAAACCAGATACCCTCAACGCCTTGACTCTGCCTACAAATTCTGTCCATAAAAGTTATGAACAGAATCGGTGACAAAGGGCAGCCTTGGCTCCGATAATACTCACTAGTAAATGTCATGATTTTGTGAAAACTGCTAGATTAAATCTGAACGTCTACATTTTGATTCCATCTTCTCCATTTCCAAGCTCAGGGAGTATAAAATAGATCAACCTTGTACCCAGTGATCTTGTCCTTTCGGTCATAACCCAAAGCTCATGACCATAGGTGAGGATGGGAACGTACATCGACCGGTAAATTGAGAGCTTTGCCTTCCGGCTCAGCTCCTTCTTCACCACAACGGATCGATACAGCGTCCGCATTACTGAAGACGCCGCACCGATCCGCCTGTCGAGCTCACAATCCACTCTTCCCTCACTCGTGACTCCTAGGTACTTGAACTCCTCTACTTGGGACAGGGTCTCCTTCCGAGCCCGGAGATGGCACTCCATCCTTTCCCGGGCTAGAACCATGGACTCGGACTTGAAGGTGCTGATTCTCATCCCAGTCGCTTCAGTGAGAGCTGAAGATCCTGGCCACATGAAGCCATCAGGTCCACATCATCTGCAAAAAGCAGGGACCTAATCCTGCAGCCACCAAACCAGATACCCTCAACGCCTTGACTCTGCCTACAAATTCTGTCCATAAAAGTTATGAACAGAATCGGTGACAAAGGGCAGCCTTGGCTGCGATAATACTCACTAGTAAATGTCATGATTTTGTGAAAACTGTTAGATTAAATCTAAACGTCTACATTTCGATTCCATCTTCTCCATTTCCAAGCTCAGGGAGTATAAAATAGATCGAGCTTCAAACACACACACATACACACCTAGCTCCATATCAGCAGTGGTCCCTGCTGGCAGAGACACTGAGCTTCTGTGTGTATCATCGCAAACCCTTGGATGTTCGGCACCATTTTGCATGCTGCTGATCCCTTTCCTCTCTCACTTTTCGTCCCGTACACACACGCACACACACACACAGAGCCAGCTGAGGTAGATCCAAATTATCTAATGCTTTCAGTGCATTCTGTGCTGCCAGTCTCCATCTGGTTGAAGCCAGTTCAGAACGAAGTACCAGCCAGCATTCAACATCAAACAACATGTAAAAACCCACAGACTGGCTGTCGGGCTAAACGACTTGTGTGTATGCTTTCATGAGTAAACTCATTTTGTTACGGATCGCTCTGTATTACTTGACAAAGTATTTCTGAAAAGAGAGCATGCTCCAACAATTCAGTGGTATTAAAGAAAACTAAAAAAAAAAAGCCACCTATAGAAACTAAACTACCATATTTTCCGGACTATAGAGCGCACCGGTATATTAGCCGTAACCAAAAAATTATGTTTTCATTTTTTAGCCGGACAGGACTATAATTCACAGATATATACTGGTGAAATTAGGTATTTAAGTGGGGAGTGCTCAGAGAGTATGGGGTATCGGACTGTCTGATTGTGGCAGTCCGCTCCCTGTATGATCAGTGTCAGAGCTTGGTCCGCATTGCCGGTAGTAAGTCGGACACGTTTCCAGTGAGGGTTGGACTCCGCCAAGGCTGCCCTTTGTCACCGATTCTGTTCATAACTTTTATGGACAGAATTTCTAGGCGCAGTCAAGGCGTTGAGGGGATCCGGTTTGGTGGCTGCAGGATTAGGTCTCTGCTTTTTGCAGATGATGTGGTCATGATGGCTTCATCTGGCCAGGATCTTCAGCTCTCACTGGATCGGTTCGCAGCTGAGTGTGAAGCGACTGGGATGAGAATCAGCACCTCCAAGTCCGAGTCCATGGTTCTCGCCCGGAAAAGGGTGGAGTGCCATCTCCGGGTTGGGGAGGAGATCTTGCCCCAAGTGGAGGAGTTCAAGTACCTCGGAGTCTTGCTCACGAGTGAGGGAGGAGTGGATCGTGAGATCGACAGGCGGATCGGTGCGGCGTCTTCAGTAATGCGGACGCTGTATCGATCCGTTGTGGTGAAGAAGGAGCTGAGCCGGAAGGCAAAGCTCTCAATTTGCCGGTCGATCTACGTTCCCATCCTCACCTATGGTCATGAGCTTTGGGTTATGACCGAAAGGACAAGATCACGGGTACAAGCGGCCGAAATGAGTTTCCTCCGCCGGGTGGCGGGGCTCTCCCTTAGAGATAGGGTGAGAAGATCTGCCATCCGGGAGGAGCTCAAAGTAAAGCCGTTGTACCTCCACATCAAGAGGAGCCAGATGAGGTGGTTCGGGCATCTGGTCAGGATGCCACCCGAACGCCTCCCTAGGGAGGTGTTTAGGGCACGTCTGACCGGTAGGAGGCCGCGGGGAAGACCCAGGACACGTTGGGAAGACTATGTCTCCCGGCTGGCCTGGGAACGCCTCGGGGTCCCACAGGAAGAGCTGGACGAAGTGGCTGGGGAGAAGGAAGTCTGGGCTTCCCTGCTTAGGCTGCTGTCCCCGCGACCCGACCTCGGATAAGCGGAAGAAGATGGATGGATGGATGGATTTTGTAAAATGTTTTAACACTGAAGATTGCGGATTCGATGTGAGAGGTATCACTCCTGTTAATTTTTGTTGGCCAAACTGTTGTACTGAACCACTAGGAGGCGTTGTTAGAGAAGAGCAAAGCTTGTTTATGTCATGATCCGTGGTCCGGATCAGGTTTTGTGTTTTCGGTTAGTTTTGGACCCTTTTAGTTCCTGTTTGTGCACCTCTGAGTTTTTAACCATAGCTGCTTATTATTTTCACCTGCCTCTTGTGTTCTGGACGCTCACCTGTTGCTCATCAGAGACACTATTTAAGCCTGCCTTTGCCGGTCACTCGTCCTGGCTTCTTTGTTTGCTTCGCGTTACTGTTACGTAAGTTTTGCTTGCCTCCTTGCCCATGCTAAGTACTTAGCTTCAAATGCGATCGGCACCTTGTCCCGTCGGGTTGTTTTCTGTTTTTTGTATCTCTTTTGAGTTTTTCAAGATTAAATCATGTTCCTCCCTGCAAGTCCTGTCCGGAGTCGGAGAACGAACCGCGTAGTAAGCTGCAACCAAACCGTAACAGTTTGTTAGACTTAATCTTCATTGGCCCGACTGCTTTGTGTTTTATATTGATATCAAAAAGTAAACACCATGTTTTTTTTTTTTACATTATTTGTGTTATTTTCATCTCATAAAAGGTATTACTTTAAAAAACATTCAGTGACATAGCATTTTGTTAATGTTTTATTGTATATAGTTAATTCCTATACGACATTGATTGTTTTCCAAACAGTGACTGTAACACGGCAGTAAAACGGCTGATCAAACAAAACAGAGAAGTCCCTCAGTACATGTCCATGCACTAAATTAGTCCGATTTCTCAAATATTTCGGCTCTAAATAAGCTTAGTAAAGCCCATGGAAACACCTTAATCCGATCGTGTTTGGTTTTTGAAAAGAGGTATCACTCCTGTTTATTTTTGTTGGCCAAACTGTTGTACTGAACCATGAAGAGACGTTGTTAGAGAAGAGCAACGCTTGTTTAATAGACTTTATCTTCACAATAACGTGATAAGAAATTTTCATAACATGACATCCCTAAAATTATAATTATATATATATATATATATATAATGTATAAATATACATAAATGCACACACATATATATACACACATATATGTATAAATATACATATATACACACATATATGTATAAATATATATATATACAAACATATATGTATAAATATACATAAATACACATATACATACATATATATATATATATATATATATATATATATATATATATATATATATATATATATATATATAAATAAAGAAAAACTGCCTACATGGCAGCTTATTATTTGTGTCAACATTGCAACATGGTCTTGTTACATTTCACTTGTTTGCTCTTTTATTACACTTTTATGGGTTTTTTTGTAATAGTATTTTGAAAATGTGCCGCAAGCCGGGTGGATGGACCATACTATTATGAAGACATAGGCAAGTACGAGCATACCTTTCTTCGCTAAATATTGCAAAACTAGCATCTCTTAACCCCTCTGCTGCCTTTTATTCTCTGTTAAAGCAGGTGCGTATGAGGTGTGTTATGAAGCGAAATTACAATGTGTCCAACACATTTCCATCATCATTTATTTATGAGCGAGGGCGGACCCAGAAGAACCAAATCCGCATTTGTGATGCGGCAAACAAGGACAAAACAGTGGAACACTGCTAGAATTCCACAAAATGACCTCCAGTAGCCCACGGACAAGCATGTTAGACTCCATGAGGGTGATATGACGGCCAACATCCACAGCCCAACACTGTACAGCCTAATTGACATTTGCTTGAGAACACACTCTCCACACTGCCACTCTGTGGATGTATATCATTAAGATTTAATCCATACGATACCTTTATTGATATGTGTTATCGATACCGGTACTCTTATCGGTACTATATGTAAATGGTGTAAATAAAGATGTGGAAAAAATTCATTTTTTATTACCGTTTTTAACGGCACAAGAGGTTGTATACCTCCACAACATGATGTAACATCTCACAGCAGGGAAGCAGTGGATTCGAGGACACTTGGCCTGGCGACCCACCACCGAGTCCTCCCTCCGCCCTCCCGTGACTTTTGAGGTACTGTTATGATCCGTTGCCTGGATCATGTTTTGTTTAGTTTTTGACTACTTTTGTTCTGTTTCAGCACCCCTGGGTTTGTATTAGTTTCACCTGCCTCTGATTAGTGCTCACCTGCTCCTGGGCACTAATCAGAGAGCTAATTGTTCCTGCTTTTCACCACACTCAGTCTGGCTTTCTTATTTTCTCAATGCAACACGTTACGTTGAGGATTTCTATGATTCTTGATTCGTGTGCTAAGCTTCGCCATAGCTTCCATGCTATCGGCATGCCTTTTTGTATTTTGGTATCCTGCATGATTTATGGACAATTAACCATTTCCTTACCTGTACCTCGCCTCCGGAGTGCACCGTCTGCATCTTGGGAGAACGATCCACGCAGTAAAATGGTCGTAACAAATATATCGTATAAATCAATTAGCATGTTTAGTGGGTGTGCATTTTGTAATAATATAAGTAGTTTTGTGTTTATGTTGCACACAGACATATTTGAGTGACGCACCAGAGGTTGACAGCTACTGACCAATGTGTGTGTCTGAGTTGTGTGAACAATAAAAGTAAAAAGACTCAGTGATCAAGTGTAATGCTCAATCGTTCAGTTGTAGAGTCAAGAGACAGAACTAACAGAAGTGACGTCAGCCAGTGGATTAGTGGATCGCTATAAGGACGACTGATGAAGCGCAGTAGCGGTGGTGGTGTCACGGCCAGGGCGCATTCCAATGCGCTCTCATCTTTGCGCTCTGCTTGCCGCACCTCGGGCCGCACCCACGGCTGCGTCACGCCCACATGCCGGCAAGGCTGTGGGCGATCAGCAATCAGCGCACCTGGACCTGATGAGAGGGAGCTGTATAAAGGACCAGTGGACCCAAGGATCCATGCGGGAACTTAGTTTACCCTTGGTGTACCTAATATAAGCTGAAGACTTATGCTCTCTTTCTCTCTGCGTTTTCCCTCCTTATCTGACGTCCTTGTTTGTTCTCCCGTAGTTCCTTCCCGAGTCTTACCGTTTGTTTCCCCCGTGGTTTTGAACTGCCTTCCTCGATCCTCGGCCCTCGCTCTGGACACGGACTCCAACGCCTCTCTCTGCCCCACGGACCTCACGCGGATCACGGACCCCTTTTGCCTAGCCCCCTTTTGGATTTGTCTGCTTCCTCATCCAACATCACGGTAACACACAACAGCTAACTACACACATAGTCTAACACCAGTCACTCTTGGATTTTGTCTCACACTCCATTTCCGTAGTTATTATCATTATTATTGTTTGATTATTATATATATGGAAATATATATAATAAAATACATAGAGCTATACCGCCCCCTGGTGTATTTGCCGTCATCTCCCCTCTGTTAAACCATAACAGGTGGTGAGTTAAGTGCCATTGACTTGAAACTGTACAACTCTTATTAGCGTGCATGACTTTGAGGGACTTTTGAGGATGAATTGTGGTGTTGCTGTCTATTGGTAATTATCACCAGCTGACTTGTTATGTGTATGCAGCTGAACAGAATGTGACAGCGTGTCACAATTACGACGGTCAGCTGGATAAAGAAAATACCGATAGCAGGACCGTTAGTCCAGAATGCTCACGGTCCTGTAGGACCGACCTAATTAGGAACCGGTACTAAAAAAAAAGACCGTTACTCTGTATAAATCCCTACTCATGGATGATCAGCATTAAAGCATTAAACACTGATATCAAGATCCCTTTAAATGTATCAGACAAGAATACAAACACCAACACAAGCGCTTCAGTACCATGACAAACTAGAGTTGTAATGATCAATTGGGCGATTAACAACTTAACTTCCGCGTATTTCCTCCATTGTCTTCTCGATATCACAAATTTTAATCTCTAAGTGATTAGTTATTATTTTAATTTGTGTTTGGTTTAGGGTTGTACGGTGTACCGGTACTAGTATAGTATCGCGGTACTAATGAATCAAAAACGGTACTATACTCTGTTTGAAAAGTACCGGTTCGCCTATTTTTTTTTTTTTTTTTTAACAAGCATGACGGCACGTCGTCGTCACGTCATGACATTGCTGGTTTTACGAGCAAAGGAGCATGTTCGGCAGCACACAATCACGGAGTACTTACAAGCAGACACAGTGTGTAGACGGAAAAGGGAGAACAGACGCATGTTGGCTTAAAAACTAAAGATAAAGGTGAAGTTATAACACTGAAACACCCTCAGGAAGAGGTGCTTTAAGACATGGCTTAATGGATGGGAACGTAGATCGACCGGTAAATTGAGAGCTTTGCCTTCCGGCTCAGGTCCTTCTTCACCACAACGGATTGATACAGCGTCCGCATTACTGAAGACGCCGCACCGATCTGCCTGTCGATCTCACGATCCGCTCTTCCCCCACTTGTGAGCAAAACTTCTAGGTACTTGAACTCCTCCACTTAGGGCAGGGTCTCTTACACACACCCGGAGATGGCACTCCACCCTTTTCCGGGCGAGAACCATGGACTCGGACTTGGAGGTGCTGATTCTCATCCCAGTCCGATTCAGTGAGAGCTGAAGATCAGTGAGAGCTGAAGATCCTGGCCACATGAAGCCATCAGGACCACATCATCTGCAAAAAGCAGAGACCTAATCCTGCAGCCACCAAACCAGATACCCCTCAACGCCTTGACTGCGCCTAGAAATTCTGTCCATAAAAGTTATGAACAGAATCGGTGACAAAGGGCAGCCTTGGCTGCGATAATACTTACTAGTAAATGTCATGATTTTGTGAAAACTGTTAGATTAAATCTAAACGTCTACATTGCAATTCCATCTTCTCCATTTCCAAGCTCAGGGAGTATAAAATAGATCAAGCTTGTACCCGTGATCTTGTCCTTTCGGTCACAACCCAAAGCTCATGACCATAGGTGAGGATGGGAACGTAGATCGACCGGTAAATTGAGAGCTTTGCCTTCCGGCTCAGCTCCTTCTTCACCACAACGGATCGATGCAGCGTCCGCATTACGGAAGACGCCGCACCGATCCGCCTGTCGATCTAACGATCCACTCTTCCCTCACTCGTGAACAAGACTCCTAGGTACTTGAACTCCTCCACTTGGGGCAAGATCTCCTCCCGACCCTAATATTTTTTGTTAAAATAAAGCCAATATTGCCAGTTTTTTGTGGTCCCCTTTATTTAGAAAAGTATCGAAAAGTATCGGTACAGGTACCAAAATATTGGTATCGAGACAACCCTAGTTTGGATCATCAATCATTTAGGTTATGTTTGTTGATTTGCCTCTGCTCGTTCCAAATGCACAAACCACGTCCTTCAGATATTTAAAAAAGCCTCTACATAAGAAACAGGAAGACAGCTTGTATTCATCTTAAAGGTGATACAAGCGTGAGAAGGTACTTTTTCTATCATGAGGCCAGTGAAGATTTGTCTCATACCTTGTTTATCAATGCAAAGCATGTCTGCACTTAAAAGCTCAGATCAGAGAGTAAATCCATCATCACATGAAAGGCTGCTAAACTTTTGCTGGAGATACTGATTCCAGCACATACCGTATTGCACTCACCTCCACACACACACACACACACACACACACACACACACACACACACACAGGCTTGTTTGCATTCTCGTCCTTAGCCTGCCGGCTGACATTGCTATTGATTACACTGGGGGACCTGCATGACCCTGCACAGTAAGAAACCAACAGAAATGCATTTGATAGCCTGGCCATGGAACGTTTTTTTGCAGGCTATTCAGCATGGAAAACACCACCTTACACTTTTGCCACAAAGCCAAATAACGTCCAAAAATGTTTTCAATTTTCAGCATAGTTTAAATGTAAAAAATTCCAAACAAAATAAAGATAATCAAGCAATCGCAAGAGATTTAAATGGAACACTAGCTTCCTGTGATGAATGGACACCGTTAGGGGTGTCTTCCCAGCAGGCACGAGACATTGATACAACGTTGATTATACATACAGGTCCTTGAAAACTGACTTTGAAACAATATAAAATAGTTGTATTTGTAAATTGAGACGTGATGTCTAACATTGGATCCACGTTGTTGGTTGGGAACTGACCAAAATTCAAAGGTCAAATTAACGTCACAACCGGACATTGAATAAACGTCGTCAAAAACCATGTTTTTTCAACGTTGTATTTGTGTTGTAGAATATTGGTTGGGAAATGACCAAAATTCAATGGTGGAATCAACGTCATAACCTGATATTTAATTACGTCGTCAAAAAGTATGTTGTTTCAACGTAGTATTTGTGTTGTAGAATTTTGGTTGGGAAATTATCAAAATTCAATGGTCAAATCAATTACCATACATTGAATAAACGTTGTCAAAAAGTATGTTTTTTCAACGTTGTATTTGTGTTGTAGAATTTTGGTTGGGAAATGACCAAAATTCAATGGTCAAATCCAGGTAACAACCTGACATTGAATAAACGTCGTCAAAAAGTAAGTTTTGTTAATGTTGTTTTGTGTTGTAGAATTTTGGTTAGGAAATGACCAAAATTCAATGGTCAAATCAACATCACCACCTGACATTGAATAAACGTCGTCAAAAAGTAAGTTTTTTAACGTTGTTTTGTGTTGTAGAATTTTGGTTGGGAAATTACCAAAATTTAATGGTCAAATCAAGGTAACAACCTGACATTGAATAAACGTCGTCAAAAAGTATGTTTTTTCAACGTTGTATTTGTGTTGTAGAATTTTGGTTGGGAAATGATCAAAATTCAATGGTCAAATCAAAGTCAAAACCTGATATTGAATACATTTGTTAAAAAGTATGTTATTTCAATGTTGTATTTGTGTTGTAGAATTTTGGTTGGGAAATGACCAAAATTCAATTGTCGAATCAAAGTCAAAACCTGATATTGAATAAACGTCGTCAAAAAGTATGTTGTTTCAATGTTGTATTTGTGTTGTAGAATTTTGGTTGGGAAATGATCAAAATTCAATGGTCAAATCAACGTCACAACCTGACATTGAATAAACGTCATCAAAAGTATGTTTTTTCAATGTTGTATTTGTGTTGTAGAATATTGGTTGGGAAATGACCAAAATTCAAAGGTCAAATCAAAGTCAAAACCTGATATTGAATAACTTCATTAAAAAGTATGTTGTTTCAATGTTGTATTTGTGTTGTAGAATTTTGGTTGGGAAATGACCAAAATTCAATGGTCAAATCAACGTCACAACCTGACATTGAATAAACGTCGTCAAAAGCAAGTTTTTTTAATGTTGTATTTGTGTTGTAGAATTTTGGTTGGGAAATGACCAAAATTCAATGGTCAAATCAACGTCATAACCTGACATTGAACAAACGTCGTCAAAAAGTGTGTTTTTCAACGTTGTATTTGTGTTGTAGAATTTTGGTTGGGAAATGATCACAATTCAATGGTCAAATCAACGTCACAACCTGACATTGAATAAACGTCGTCAAAAAGTAAGTTTTTTTAACGTTGTTTTGTGTTGTAGAATATTGGTTGGGAAATGACCAAAATTCAATGGTCAAATCAATTACCAGACATTGAATAAACGTCGTCAAAAAGTATGTTTTTTCAACGTTGTTTTTGTGTTGTTGAATATTGGTTGGGAAATGACCAAAATTCAATGGTGGAATCAACGTCACAACCTGATATTTAATTACGTCGTCAAAAAGTATGTTTTTTCAATGTTGTAATTGTGTTGTAGAATTTTGGTTGGGAAATGACCACAATTTAATGGTCAAATCAAGGTAACAACCTGACATTGAATAAACGTCGTCAAAAAGTATGTTTTTTCAATGTTGTATTAGTGTTGTAGAATTTTGGATCAGAAATGACCAAAATTCAGTCGTCAAATCAACGTCAAAACCTGACATTGAATAAACGTTGTCAAAAACTGTGTTTTTCAACGTTTTATTTGTGTTGTAGAATTTTGTTTGGGAAATGACCAAAATTCAATTGTCGAATCAAAGTCAAAACCTGATATTGAATAAACGTCGTCAAAAAGCATGTTGTTTCAATGTTGTATTTGTGTTGTAGAATTTTGGTTGGGAAATGATCACAATTAAATGGTCAAATCAACGTCACAACCTGACATTGAATAAACGTCGTCAAAAAGTATGTTTTTTCAATGTTGTATTTGTGTTGTAGAATTTTGGTTGGGAAATGACCAAAATTCAATGGTCAGATCAAAGTCAAAACCTGATATTGAATAAATTTGTTAAAAAGTATGTTATTTCAATGTTGTATTTGTGTTGTAGAATTTTGGTTGGGAAATTATCACAATTCAATGGTCAAATCAAAGTCAAAACCTGATATTGAATAAACTCGTTAAAAAGTATGTTGTTTCAATGTTGTATTTGTGTTGTAGAATATTGGTTCAGAAATGACCAAAATTCAATGGTCGAATCAACGTCACAACCTGACATTGAATAAACGTCGTCAAAAAGTGTGTTTTTCAACGTTGTATTTGTGTTGTAGAATTTTGGTTGGGAAATGATCACAATTCAATGGTCGAATCAACATCACAACCTGACATTGAATAAACGTCGTCAAAAGGTATGTTTCTTCAATGTTGTATTTGTGTTGTAGAATTTTGGTTGGGAAATGACCAAAATTCAATGGTCAAATCAAGGTAACAACCTGACATTGAATAAACGTCGTCAAAAAGTACGTTGTTTCAACGTTGTAGAATTTTGGTTGGGAAATGACCAAAATTCAATGGTGGAATCAACGTCACAACCTGATATTTAATTACGTCGTCAAAAAGTATGTTTTTTCAATGTTGTAATTGTGTTGTAGAATTTTGGTTGGGAAATGACCACAATTTAATGGTCAAATCAAGGTAACAACCTGACATTGAATAAACGTCGTCAAAAAGTATGTTTTTTCAATGTTGTATTAGTGTTGTAGAATTTTGGATCAGAAATGACCAAAATTCAGTCGTCAAATCAACGTCAAAACCTGACATTGAATAAACGTTGTCAAAAACTGTGTTTTTCAACGTTTTATTTGTGTTGTAGAATTTTGTTTGGGAAATGACCAAAATTCAATTGTCGAATCAAAGTCAAAACCTGATATTGAATAACCTCGTCAAAAAGCATGTTGTTTCAATGTTGTATTTGTGTTGTAGAATTTTGGTTGGGAAATGATCACAATTAAATGGTCAAATCAACGTCACAACCTGACATTGAATAAACGTCGTCAAAAAGTATGTTTTTTCAATGTTGTATTTGTGTTGTAGAATTTTGGTTGGGAAATGACCAAAATTCAATGGTCAAATCAAGGTAACAACCTGTCATTGAATAAACGTCGTCAAAAAGTACGTTGTTTCAAAGTTGTAGAATTTTGGTTGGGAAATTATCAAAATTCAATGGTCAAATCAAGGTAACAACCTGACATTGAATAAACGTCGTCAAAAAGTATGTTTTTTCAATGTTGTATTTGTGTTGTAGAATTTTGGTTGGGAAATGACCAAAATTCAATGGTCAGATCAAAGTCACAACCTGACATTGAATAAACGTCGTCAAAAAGCATGTTTTTTCAATGTTGTATTTTTGTTGTAGAATTTTGGTTGGGAAATGACCAAAATTCAATGGTGGAATCAACGTCACAACCTGATATTTAATTACGTCGTCAAAAAGTATGTTGTTTCAACGTTGTATTTCTGTTGTAGAATTTTGGTTGGGAAATTATCAAAATACAATGGTCAAATCAATTAACTGACATTGAATAAACATCGTCAAAAAAGTATGTTTTATCAATGTTGTATCAGGACCACATCACCTGCAAAAAGCAGAGAACTAATCCTGCAGCCACCAAACCGGATCCCCTCAACGCCTTGACTACGCCTAGAAATTCTGTCCATAAAAGTTATGAAGAGAATGGGTGACAAAGGGCAGCCTTGGCGGAGTCCAACCCTCACTGGAAACGTGTCCGACTTACTGCCGGCAATGCGAACCAAGCTATCATTATAAATTGCGAAAAACACAATCGATATCAATATCTAATGCGTTCGATAAAATATTTGTTACATATTTACAATCAGTTAACAGTATCCACAGTACAATGGGAGGGACACACTAACTAAGTCACCTACCAGTATCAACTACCAACTTTGGTTGCGCCGGCTTTTTGTCTCGATGTGGATTCTCTGCATGGAGTGAGAAGAGAAACTGTAATATATCAACTCAATAACAGAAACGTGTCTTTAGTTTTGTTGGTTTAAATGTATGTAATCTCTTTCTGTCTTGCCTCTAGTGAAGGCGGTCACATTTTTTTCCACTCCCTTCTTGCTCTCTTTGTTTTTGTCTTGTCTGAACTTTTTTGAAGCCTCTTTCTTTGCACTGTCCTCCAAATCTAAACATCAGACATGGAAATGATCAGCTGGACTCTCGACGCAAATGACAAAATCATTTCGACGAGGAAAAGAGGTTCGGGGAAGCCTGGCTGCCCTGATGGAACCATTGCTGCGGGGTACGTGAGAGATTCCTGGGAGAAATTGAGAATCATGTGCCTCTCAGTCCTTTCCAGCGAGGACGTGGAAGACATCTACCTATTTGGAACCGTGATCGCGGGGCACCTGCTGATTGGGCTGGGCATTGCTCTGGTGTATCGTCAAATTCGTAAGACGATGGCAGCCACTCAAGGAGCCCAAAGGCTGTTCGTCGCAATGGAAAGTTTGAGCCGGGCTGTGGGATCACAGACTGTGGCGATTTCTGAACTGAATAGCAAGATAGATCACATCATGGAGAAGCTGGCTGAAAAGGAAAAATTGAATAGGAGGGCCGGTATGGACGAATCGAACAGACAAGTCATTGTAATGTCTGCTCGCGGAAAACAAACATTCTAATCTACGATTTGACTCCCTCGAATGGCCTTGACGCTGTGAACAACAAGAACAGGCTGTTCTGAAAACACCCCCGAGTATACCTCAATGATGGACGCTTTTGACCTCCCTTCCTCCTCAACGACACCTGGAGTCGAACTTTTGCTTGCATGCAGAACGGCCCCAGCCTATGAACATTACATCGTCCCACTCAAGACAATGGGCACATATACACACACACCCCCTCCTCCACCCCACGCCTTCACCACCGCTTGTTTCCCCTCGGGGTGATGGACGGCTGGCAGCGCTTCATAGCAGCAGTCGACCTCCAGGGTCCCAACTCCCCGCCCTTCTGTTGCGAGTTGTCGTGATTAAATCTAACGTGTTTATGTGTGGTTTTTTCCCACTCCAGACTAGGCCCCCTTAGGAGCCCAGTCTAGATTGTATTTTTCTTACTCATCTTCTTCCCCACCTTTTTCTTATCTTTTACGGGGCGCCTTTGGCGACCCATCAGCGTCCCTGTTCTTTAACCCTGTACACTGTTTGTTTGTCTAATCTTGAACGGGTTTGCGCTGAAAACATAGTTTTGTTGTACTTGTGCAATGACAGGGCGGTATAGCTCGGTTGGTAGAGCGGCCGTGCCAGCAACTTGAGGGTTGCAGGTTCGATCCCCGCTTCTGCCATCCTAGTCACTGCCATTGTGTCCTTGGGCAAGACACTTTACCCACCTGCTCCCAGTGCCACCCACACTGGTTTAAAAGTCACTTAGATATTGGGTTTCACTATGTAAAGGGCTTTGAGTCACTAGAGAAAAAGCGCTATATAAATATAATTCACTTCACTTCACTTCACTTCAATAAAGTCCTATCCTATCCTAATGTCATTGTTGTGACAACATCCTAACACTTCCAATGTGTCCGTTTAATTAGTTGCTTCCCAAACTACTCTGCCTAGTGTTAAATAGCTTATACACTACTGCCATCTAGTGTCTCAAATCTGCAACTACCATCAAATTGAGTTTATTTTATTTATCTTAGTTGCAAATTTTTTTACTGTATTTATTGGCAGGCTTTAATAAGTCATAAGAAGTATCAATAATTATCGATATGGATCAATATAAAGAACGTATATTGTGATATAGTTTTCAGCCGTATCGGCCAGCCCTAGTTGGTAACATGTCAAGCTCCTCCTTCTTCTTCTTTTTTTTTTTAAATACATGTCCTACGCCCACGTTTATCGATGATGCCATGGTCGGCTTGTGGGAAACGTCGTTTTTGTTAGACCACTTTATTTATTTTTTTAATAAATTAATAAAAAAGTGGCATCCTCTGAGCTCAGCTGCTGCTGCCATGTCCCTCTTTGGTAGCAGCAGGCACATTTTAATCACTCGCTGGCAGATTAAAGAGGGCGATGGAATTAAAAAAATTTAAAAAAAGATGAGAAATATCTGCTGCTTCCTCGAAGATAGCAGGATGTGGGGATACCCCTTCAGGCGAAATTGAAGGAGAGAAGAAGTCGTGTGTGCTTTTGTCGACTTGGAAACAACAAATATATGAATAATGAGGGATAAAGGATTGCCTTCATCTTGTCGCACAAGGACCGGGACTTGTATTGTCTGCCAGACATGGTTTTCCTAATTTTTGTAAACATACAGCTGACTTGACCCGCCAATAAGCTCCAGATTTGTCTTCAAGAATCTTCGTGGCTTGCATTTTGACGAGCTCAGTGGGTTTGTACCGTATTTTTCCGACTATAAGTCGCAGTTTTTTTTTTCATAGTTTGCCCGGGGGTGCGACTTATACTCAGGCGCGACTTATGAGTGAAATTATTAACACAATACCGTAAAATATCAAATAATATTATTTAGCTCATTCACGTAAGAGACTAGACCAGGGGTCGGCAACCTTTACCAGTCAAAGAGCCATTTTGACCAGTTTCGCAAATTATAGATAACGATGGGAGCCGCAAAATTTTAAAAAATTTTAAATGAAATAACACTGCATACAAAGTTTTCTTTTTGCTTTGTGCTATGTATAACCAGGGGTCTCAGACACGCTGCCCACACCTTTATATGGAATTTGAAAGCTGGTGCGGCACGCGGGTTTTAAATGAACGGCGCTTGTCAGCGTCATGCGTGCCGTGATGGTACAGCATATAGCACCCACTACAACCAGCGAGCCTGATCAGCCACACGTTGTATGGTGTTTCCGCTTGCTCACATAAGTGACAGCAAGGCATACTTGGTCAACAACCACACAGGTTACACTGACGGTGGCGGTATAAAAAAAACTATAACACTCTTACTAATAATGCGCAAGAATGACAAACACATTTCGGGAGAACATCTGCACAGTAACACAACATAAACACAACAGGACAAATACCCAGAATCCCATGCAGCCCTAACTTTTCCGGGATACATTATACACCCCCGCTACCAAACCCCCGCCCACCTCAACTGACGCACAGAGGGAGGGAGGGCAGGGGGGGTTTGGTGGTAGCAGGGGTGTATAATGTAGCCCGGAAGAGTCAGGGCTGCATGGGATTCTGGGGGTTTGTTCTGTTGTGTTTATGTTGTGTTAAGGTGCAGATGTTCTCCTGAAATGTGTTTTCCATTCTTGTTTGGTTTTGGTTCAAAGTGTGGCGCATTATTAGTAAGAGTGTTAAAGTTGTTTTATATGGTCACCGTCAGTGTAACCTGTGTGGCTGTTGACCAAGTATGCCTTGCTGTCACGTACGTGTGCAAGCAGAAGATGTATATTGTATAACAAGTGTTGGGCTGGCACGCTGTTAATACAGATTGTAGTGAGCGCCAAATGTTGTACCATCATGGCACGCCCTTATTATAGCTGTAAGGGTGAAAATCGGTGAATATTAATCCCGGGAGTTTTCTGCGAGAGGCACTGAAATCCGGAAGTCTCCCGGGAAAATCGGGGGGGTCGGCAAGTATGCAGCTGAGCCGCATCAGAGTGATCAAAGAGCCGCATGCGGCTCCGGAGCCGCGGGTTGCCGACCCCTGGACTAGACGTATAAGATTTCATGGGATTTAGCGATTAGGAGTGACAGATTGTTTGGTAAACGTATAGCATGTTCTATATGTTATATCCGCGAGAAGGGCCCGACGCACGTCCAGGGTCACCACCGCGCCCACCGCACCGACACCCCGCCTCGTCCGCCTTCGCCGCGGCCGGCGTCACGCGCAGCAGGTAAGCAGCTTACCTGCCCGCCACCCCCGTGGCCGGGGGCTCGTAACAGGGGTCACTCCGCGCGCTCCGCCCGCGCAGCTTACCTGCCCGCCACCCCTATTGCCGGGGGCGCGTAACAGGGGTCACTCCGCGCGCAGTGCGCTCACGAAAGGGGTGGGGCTCACCCTGGTTGATATAGACAGCAGCTAGGACGGTGGCCATGGAAGTTGGAACCCGCTAAGGAGTGTGTAACAACCCACCTGCCGAATCAACTAGCCCTGAAAATGGATGGCGCTGGAGCGTCGGGCCCATATACCCGGCCGTCGCCGGCAGCGAGACGCGCTTGGAGGTGCGCTCAGCGCGGCTCCCATATGATTGCGCACTGGTGTGCGTCTGGGTCGTGACAGCGTGGCACGCGAATGTCTGTGCTGCATTGGATCAGTCTCCTTTCTTTAACAGGCAAAAGCTTTATAACCTCACTAATGCCTTGCATCGTCTATATTAGATATATAACAACGGGCGGGTGCGGGCGGATGCAGTTCTGATCAAATGTTAGATCGGGTGGATTGCGGATGGTTGACGACTTTCTGATGCGGTTGCGGATGAAATAATTGCCTATCCGTGCATCTCTAACGTGCGTATAAATGTTTTAAATTCCATTTTTCTCTAAGATTATATTTCTCCTCTTTTGTTGAGAATAATTGTTGTTTATTCTTGGGTAGCAGGTTATAGTTTGCTTTGTGTATAATTTTAGCAGTTTGCAAATTCACTATGTTGTAGAATTTCAGTATTTTTGATTGAATAAATTAAGTGTTTGAACAAGTGTTTTCTGAGGTAGTACTTGGTGGGAAAAAAACCACACAAATCCACTCTTCATTAGGGCAGGATTATTGAAACTAAAAGACATTGTGGAATTGCATACTCTATTAGTGATGTTCAAAGCTAGAAATAAAGTTGTTCCGAAGGACTTACAAAAATGTATTTGTGTTCACGTCTGAAGATGAGAACCACAGAAGGCCGTACGACTTTAAAACATCCAAATTGATGTGAAAGTATGGAATTCTCCAAAGAAAGACTTCAAAAGTTGCAAGACTATTTTTGAATTTAAAAAGAGTTACAAAAAGAGACTTTTTGATTGATTTTTGATTTTGATTGGGACGTGTCATTGGGAAAATGCTTCAAACGAAAATTACAAAAGTACATTGGAGTTCGGGTGTCGGTGGAGCATACTTGCCAACCCTCCCGGATTTTCCGGGAGACTCCTGAAATTCAGCGCCTCTCCCGAAAACCTCCCGGAACAAATTTTCTCCCGAAAATCTCCCGAAATTCAGGCGGAGCTGGAGGCCACGCCCCCTCCAGCTCCATGCGGACCTGAGTGACGTGTTGACAGCCTGTTCTCACGTCCGCTTTCCCACAATATAAACAGCTAATGATCGAGGGCGAGTTCTTGGTTTCTTATGTGGGTTTATTGTTAGGCAGTTTCATTCACGTCCTCCCAGCGCGGTAACAACACACAACAACAGCAGTCAAGTATTCGTCTGCCGTAAAGCAGTTCGTCTGCCGTAAACAGCAATGTTGTGACACTTTTAAACAGGACAATACTGCCATCTACTGTACATGCATATGTGACCCACCCATAATGTGTCACATTTTTGTGTTGATTGATTTATTTTATTTTGTGGTTTGAATTCGTTTTTGGAGCTGTCGTTCCACATTTATCAGTATTCACATTGGTCAGTAGGGGGCAGTAGGGCGTTTCTTCCCAATTGAATGCTATCACCTGCAGACCGGAAGTGTCTTGTCATTCTGATGAGCGCGACCAGTCTGTGAACAATTGAAACGTCCTGTGTGCTTTTTCCTCCTGTATAACAGGTTAGTTTTGGTGAATCAACTCACTGAATAATATCCATGTGATCTTTATAAGTTTAAGTACACATTCTGATGGTGGAGCCTAACTCTAAAGTGTTTGTGAGTTGTAGTTTGTATTTGTGAATGAATCCAGTGCACAGCTGCAGTAATCAATACAAAAAGGCGACGTGAGTACGCAGTGTTTATGTAGGAACTTCTGATCCTAATTCAGACTCCCAAATTATAGCTCCCGTTTTCTTATTGATTTTATAATGTATATTTGTATAATGTGTGTGTTCTGAAATAGTGACAGAGAATAGAACAAGGATGGACAATTCAACCCTTAACTCAACAATGAGTAGATGAGTGTTATGTGTGTGTATATGTGTAAATAAATGAACACAGAAATTCAAGTATTTCTTTTATTTATTTATATATACAGTATATATATATATATATATATATATATATATATATATATATATATATATATGTAATAAAAAAAAATATATAGCTAGAATTCACTGAAAGTCAAGTATTTCTTATATATATATATCTTAACCACGCCCCCAACCACGCCCCCCACCCCCCACCCCCCGAAATCTCAAGGTTGGCAAGTATGCGGTGGAGGGAACAGTGATAAAGTCATGTAAATAATTTGTTTGAAAAAAAAAAAAGGGGGGCAGATAAATATAAGAATATTACTCTTCCATCTGCTCCTTTCTGATCAACAACAAAAACAATGAAAGTGTGAACTGCACATGGCTTGTATATATGCATTTTCATGAAAGGAATAAGAAGAAACCACTGATCTAAAACATGCATCTATTTAATTCAAGGCTCAACGCAAATAGCATACAAATATTTCACAGAACTATAAACAAGGGGACCAAAAGAAGGGGTAGCTTTGCTCAGTGTTTTTCAAACACTAAGTACACTGCAAAAAGTCAGTGTTCAAAAACAAGAAAAAAATATACAAAAATGAGGGGTATTTTATTTGAACTAAGCAAAATTATCTGCCAATAGAACAAGAAAATTCGGCTTGTCAAGACTTTCCAAAACAAGTAAAATAAGCTAACCTCAATGAACCCAAAAATACCTTAAAATAAGTATATTCTCACTAATAACAAGTGCACTTTTCTTGGTAGAAAAAAAAGAGATGTTGAAAAATATTCTTAAATGAAGTAAATGCTAGTGCCATTATCTTGACATAATGATATGCACTCGGCATTACATTTCTTGAAACCAGCAAACTTATACTAAAAACTAATTTATTGTTCTTAATGGAAAGGCAACAAGGCAAGCGCTTGTTACTCTCGGGGTCTCCTAGCCGCTCAGGCAAATCATATTGTTTAAAAATGCATTTTTCCATCGATAACATGACATCATCGCGCCAAGTGCGTGCTCTTTCAGTCAATTAGTGCGCATATATACAGCCCGGCCCCCGGCCATCCATCCATCCATCCATCCATCTTCTTCCGCTTATCCGAGGTCGGGTCACGGGGGCAGCAGCCTAAGCAGGGAAGCCCAGACTTCCCTCTCCCCAGCCACTTCGTCCAGCTCCTCCCGGGGGATCCCGAGGCGTTCCCAGGCCAGCCGGGAGACATAGTCTTCCCAACGTGTCCTGGGTCTTCCCCGTGGCCTCCTACCGGTCGGACGTGCCCTAAACACCTCCCGAGGGAGGCGATCGGGTGGCATCCTGATCAGATGCCCGAACCAAATCATCTGGCTCCTCTCCATGTGGAGGAGCAGCGGCTTTACTTTGAGCTCCCCCCGGATGGCAGAGCTTCTCACCCTATCTCTAAAGGAGAGCCCCGCCACCCGGCGGAGGAAACTCATTTCGGCCGCTTGTACCCGTGATCTTGTCCTTTTGGTCATAACCCAAAGCTCATGACCATAGGTGAGGATGGGAACGTAGATCGACCGGTAAATTGAGAGCTTTGCCTTCCGGCTCAGCTCCTTCTTCACCACAACGGATCGATACAGCGTCCGCATTACTGAAGACGCCGCACCGATCCGCCTGTCGATCTCACGATCCACTTTTCCCTCATTCGTGAACAAGACTCCGAGGTACTTGAACTCCTCCACTTGGGGCAGGGTCTCCTCCCCAACCCGAAGATGGCATTCCATCCTTTTCCGGGCGAGAACCATGGACTCGGACTTGGAGGTGCTGATTCTCATCCCAGTCGCTTCACACTCGGCTGCGAACCGATCCAGCTAGAGCTGAAGATCCTGGCCAGATGAAGCCATCAGGACCACATCATCTGCAAAAAGCACAGACCTAATCCTGCAGCCACCAAACCAGATCCCCTCAACGCCTTGACTGCGCCTAGAATTTCTGTCCATAGAAGTTATGAACAGAATCGGTGACAAAGGGCAGCCTTGGCGGAGTCCAACCCTCACCGGAAATGTGTCCGACTTTCTGCCGGCAATGCGGACCAAGCTCTGACACTGATCATACAGGGAGCGGACCGCCAAAATCAGACAGTCCGATACCCCATATTCTCTGAGCACTCCCCACAGGACTTCCCGAGGGACACGGTCGAATGCCTTCTCCAAGTCCACAAAGCACATGTAGACTGGTTGGGCAAACTCCCATGCACCCTCAAGAACCCTGCCGAGAGTATAGAGCTGGTCCACAGTTCCACGACCAGGACGAAAACCACACTGTTCCTCCTGAATCCGAGGTTCGACTATCCGGCGTAGCCTCCTCTCCAGTACACCTGAATAGACCTTACCGGGAAGGCTGAGGAGTGTGATCCCACGATAGTTGGAACACACCCTCCGGTTCCCCTTCTTAAAGAGAGGAACCACCACCCCGGTCTGCCAATCCAGAGGTACCGCCCCCGATGTCCAGCATCGCGTGGACATCGGGCCAAAAATGTTTTAATTGTAATTTTGAGGAATTTATCTGAATGTGCATGAACTATTTCTGTTCAAAATTGTTTGAAATGTTTAAATATTAACTGTCAGTTTACTGTACTGTGCCAACTGTACTACTATATGAGTACATATTTTCTATTGTTTCATTGAAAATAAAACAGCAAAGTCCATTTGGATGTCATCTGTTTTAATTATGAGACACAATTGTGTCAAAGTCCTGATTTTTTTTTTTTTTTCATGCTTGAAATACGAAATGATTACTTTAAAAAAGTGGTTTTATACTTGTGAGTGTTGATGACACAGCTTTGCAACAGTTGATATTCTAGTTTCAAGCATGTTTTACTCAATATAGGTCATCAAATCTCAGCAACAAGCTGCAATATCTTACTGAGATCATTTAGGACCAAAACCCTTAAAACAAGTAAAACACTCTAACATAAAATCTGCTTAGTGAAAAGAATTATCTTTTTAGACAGGAAACAAGCAAATATCACCCTTATTTGAGATATTTGATTTTACTTAGAATTCAGTTTTTGCAGTGTCCCGTGAGATATAGTCTGGTGTGCCGAGGGAGATGATGTCATTTCACCTAATTGGGTTAAAAATATTGTTTGCAAACCAGTAATTATAGTCTGCAAATGATGTGTTGTTGTTGAGTGTCGGTGCTGTCTAGAGATCGGCAGAGTAACCGTGTAATACTCTTCCATATCAGTAGGTGGCAGCAGGTAGCTAATTGCTCTGTGGATGTCGGTAACATCGTTTGTCGTCATCACAATATGCAGACGACAGCGGGAGGCAGGGTGCAGGTAAGAAGGTGTCTAATGCTTAAACCAAAAATAAACAAAAGGCGAGTGACGCTAAGAAAAGGCATTGAAGCTTAGGGAAGGCTATGCAGAACGAAACTAAAACGGAACTGGCTGCAGAGTAAACAAAAACAGAATGCTGGACGACCGCAAAGACTTACAGCGTGTGGAGCAGCAGACGGCGTCCACAAAGAACATCCGCACATGACATGACAATCAACAACAAAATAGGAAACACTACACACTAGGGGTGTAACAGTACGTGTATTTGTATTGAACCCTTTCGGTACGGGGGTTTCGGTTCAGTTCGGAGGTGTACCGAACGAGTTTCCACACGGACATATTAAGTAGCGTAACGCACGTTGTGTAAACAATGCACACTGAGGCACAACACACGGCATGCTAGCAGCGACCGGGCTAGGACAACATGCAAAAGTCAGAGCTGGAAGACCCTCCTGTCTCGTTAAGATCTCCCGTTTGGGAACACTTTGGCTGCTCGATACAACAATGGAGGACGGAGGTTTGCCGACATTGTTCAGCAGCTGCTTCTGACAACACGTCAAACATGCTAACCCATTTGAAGCGTCACCACCGCATTCAAGCAGCCTCTCCTCGGCGAGTCAGGCAGGTGTTATGAGAGTAGCGTATGTGTGTGTGTGGCCCTTTAATATGTGACAGCATGTGAGGCGAGTGTGTGGGCGAGCGAGGTGAGGGAGCGGTAGCGTGAGTGCGAGGAGTGTCTAGTGTTTTGTTGGATTGGCTGTGTGCAAGACCTCAATAAAGCCACGATTTGCAACTAATCGCCGGACTCGTCATTTACCCTGGAGTCCGGAGCTGAAGGGTGTTGCCCCCGAGAATACATCGGCTCTGGAGGAGTTTCTCCCCTGCGCTCCTCGACTACGGTCTGGGAGCCGGAAGCAGGAAAGGTGCAACACAGGGCTAAAGCAATAACAAATGTTTTTATAGCAGCATATTTAAGACCATATTGCATTAAAAACTAGATTTTGACCCACTTGGAAAAACAATAAGCCCATATATCCTCTTACTGCCAAGTTAGCCAGACTGGGGTGGAAAAGAAAAGTTAATCTGAGGCTGAGTTGACTTGAAACTGTTTAATGTTGCACTTTTTATATGTAGAAGAAAAGTTTTGTCACTTTATTTAATCCAAGCAACAATTTAAGGCAGTTTAATGTTGATTAACGTGGACCCCGACTTAAACAAGTTGAAAAACGTATTGGGGTGTTAGCATTTAGTGGTCAATTGTACGGAATATGTACTGTACTGTGCAATCTACTAATAAAAGTCTCAATCAATCAATCAAAAAAAAACACTTTACATGTAGAAAGTTTTGTTAAGAAACCATTCTGAGCCTTATCCATACCTGCCAACTTTTGAAATCAGAAAAACCTAGTAGCCAGGGTCCAGGGGCCGCAGGCCCCGGTAGGTCCAGGACAAAGTCCTGGTGGGGGGTTCAGGCTTCGCCCCCCGACGCAAAATGATTATTAGCATTCAGACAGGTTAAAATGTTGCTAAAACCATCACTTTTCTATCAGTCACAGTGACTTTTCAAAACAAAAATATTACAGCAAAAATCATATGGGTTGATTGACATGTTTATTCTGTAAGCTAACTTCAATAGTTTGAAATTATTTTGACAGTTAATGCCAGTTATCCTGTCAACCTTTCACAAGACTTCAATTTGTTCATTGAAAGTATAAACAGTATAAACACTTTTTACAGTAAACAAATGGTAAAACAGTACTAAACAATTCCATTAAAAAAAACATTGGTGTCATTATTAACTTTCTGTCCAAGCGTGTATAATCTACTGCCTTGTTCAATTGCATAAAATATTCTGTGCCTAAAATTCACATTTCTATCACAATTATCATACTGTAAACATGGTAAGCTAACTTCATTAAAATTAATAGTCCTGTCAATAGCATGGAATTACAATTCAAATGTAGTTTTTTTGTAAGCCTTTCAAAAGAATTCAAAATATGAAAAATTAATGAAAATTAATTTAAGCCATCAGACACTTGAAAAGTGGCACATCACATCTCTAATGTAATCATTTGAACTTTTCAACAGAAATAGCACTGCAAAAATATTAAGGACATACTTCTGTATTTTGGTAGTTATGCTGTCAACATTTAACAAGATTTCTTCAACTTGGACTTGAAAGCATAAATAGTATAAACACTTTTAACAGTATAACAGTACTAAATAATTCCAATAGATAACATTGGTGTCATTATCTTTTTGTGGCTAAAATCCGAAAAACGTTGAAAGTTTTCCACTTGTATCGCTAGCAACGGCATTAGACTTGTGTTTTTTTTGTCCCAACGTGGTCTTTTACATGCTAATTCCTCCGTGTCCGATCGAAAAATCTTGTCTGCACAAGGTGCAATTCGCGTAGTTTTCACCCTTTTTGGAACGGATAATTATTCCCGGATAGGCTTTTGAATATTCTTCACGGAATGACTGCAGTTTTCTTTTCGTTTTAAGACTCGTTTGCGATTTTTCTCCGGCTGATTCCATGATCGTTAACTCGCTCGTTTGGAAACAATGGCAACAGGTGCCTCGTGCTTGGCAGCGGTGCTATAAATAGCACCGCGCATTTAAAAAAAAAAAATTTTTTTAATTAATGAAAAACCGTAATTTTTATCACTGCAACCGTAACCCGGAATAGGTTGATGAAAACCGTACTAATTACGGGAAAACCGGAGTAGTTGGCAGGTATGCTTATCTTATTTAGTTTTTATTTTATATATGTTGACCACATGAACTCTGGCAATGTACCATGTGTGTATATGTATGTTATGCCATTGTTTACAAATTTGGTAAATAAATAACCAAAAAATTTATATTTTGTTGTTTTTTTACTGTACCGAAAATGAACCGAACCGTGACCTCTAAACCGAGGTATGTACCGAACCGAAATTTTTGTGTACCGTTACACCCCTACTACACACAGGAAAACACCCCAAAAAAATCAAAATAAGTCACGGGGTGAAGTGACAGTACACCTACTTTGAGACAAGAGCTATAGTAATGCATGCTTGGTTGTGGTTTGAATTTATATCCAACAATTGCGAGAACGACTTTTTACTGTCAATATCGGCCGCTGAGTTTCATTTTTGTATGTTTTCCGCTAGTGGTGTGCCTCGGGATTTCTCCAATGCCTTAGCTGGAAAAAGGTTGAAAAACACTAGTTTATCATCCCTTATATATGAACAATATATGTCAGTATAAGTCTGCAATCGTGCATCAGAACATTTTTTTTTTAACAGACCGCAGCTATTTTCAATACCCTGAAAAATAAAGATTTCATTGACTTCCAAACTTGAGAAAATTCGGAAGTATTAAAATACATTTTAAAAAAATAGAAACTTTCCCCAGCTGGGAAAACAATGACGTCACAGCATGCATATGTAGAATAATTCCACAAGGCTGTGTGGACCTCCGTGCTTTGAAAGCAAAAAATGCCTTAAGGTACAGGTTTAAAAAAAAAAAAAAAAAGATGAAGCCAAAGTTGAAACAAAGCATCCACTCAAAAACAACCTCGGTGACATTTACTCCCACACCTGGAATTCTTTGCAAAGTCCAATAAATCACGCAAGACCCTCAGCTAGAACAGGCAGGGAAACGCGCCCCTCAGAGTTCTACGATATGACGGTGAGAGAAGATGAATGATGGCTTAAAAAAAAAATTTTAAAAGAGCTTTTATGGGCAAACAAAGATCGTTCCACTCACCTGGCCGTGCGTGTCCTGACACTGCGTGGCGTGTGCTGTAGGTTCCCGGTGAGATGCGCGCGCAATCCCAGGCTCTCTTCGAGCGGAGTGATAACAGTAAAGCTCGACATGCTGTGGCCGCGGGGCGGAAACTACACGGTGGCATTTTCAAAATAAAAGAAAGTAAATGCTTCAAATCCCTGTCTAAGCATGTTTACTTATTGGTGGTTAAGAGACTGGTTCCTGGTGTGTTTTTGGTAGAGGTGGACGATGCTACAAAGCTTGGTGTCGCATTTGCTTTTTTTTTGTTTGATTGATTGAAACTTTTATTAGTAGATTGCACAGTACAGTACATATTCCGTACATAAGTTTTTCAACTTGTTTAAGTCGGGGTCCACGTAAATCAATTCATGGTATAAAAATATATACTATCAGCATAATACAGTCATCACACAAGTTAATCGTCAGAGTACATACATTGAATTATTTACATTATTTACGATCTGGGGTATGGGATGTGGAGAGGAGGGGAGTTAGGTTTGGTTGATATCAGCACTTCGCATACTTGCCAACCTTGAGACCTCCGATTTCGGGAGGTGGGTGCTGGGGGGGCGTGGTCGGGGTGGGGCGGGGGCGTGGTTGGGGGCGTGGCTAAGAGGGGAGGAGTATATTTACAGCTAGAATTCACCAAGTCAAGTATTTCATATACATATATATATATATATAAGAAATACTTGACTTTCAGTGAATTCTAGCTATATATATATATTTATTTTATTATATATATATACATATATATATATATATATATATATATATATATATATATATATATATATATATATATATATATATATATGTATATATATATGTATATAAATAAAAGAAATACTTGAATTTCAGTGTTCATTTATTTACACATATACACACACATAACACTCATCTACTCATTGTTGAGTTAAGGGTTGAATTGTCCATCCTTGTTCTATTCTCTGTCACTATTTTTCTAACCATGCTGAACACCCTTTCGCAGGTACCCAGAAAGGTTTCGAGTACCACCAAAAAAACTGAATCTAGTATAAAAATCTGTGTTAAAGGTGTACAAATCATGGAAAGAAAAAAAATGTAAAAAGGAAAAAAAAAAATTAAATTGTTATATGTATCCAGTGATTATACTATAAAGTTGTTTTCCATTTAACTTCACCAGTTTTAGATTTTTTTTTTTCAAAATCGCTGAATTTTCACATTTGCCGTTCAAATACTGAGAAAAGACTTGCGGTGAGTCAGCAGCCAGTTGTGCCTCACCATGGATTGCGCAATGACTCGGCTAACTGCTGGTCTGCTGTGCAGTGAGACCGTATTGCTATATGAATTATATTATACATTTCCATAGTTTAGTTAGCTGAGGTATATAATGTACAGTGTATTTTGTCAACAACTTTATGTGTGTAACGTAATTATTGTGCTGAGCGATCATAAAACGGCTGCAAAAGACGCACTATGTGAGGCTCGCAGTAATCCCGCCTCCTGGTGGTAGAGGGCGCTAGTGATCCCAGAGATCATTTTTGCGACTACTCGGTTGCAGAAGAAGTGACAACAAGCAGCAACAGTTAGCAGTGATCGTTTATTTTTACCTCTCGCCTGAACTTTTAACATGGAGGACTACATATCTAAAATAAAACAGTTTTCTAAACTGGACTTTCAATCGAAGCAGGAGGTAATTTTCAAAAAGGGGGACCAGAGGGGGTGTGCTAATTACAGGGGTATCACACTACTCAGCCTCCCTGGGAAAGTTTACGCCAAGGTACTGGAAAGGAGGGCCCGGCCGATAGTCGAACCTCAGATTCAAAAGGAGCAATGTGGATTCCGTCCTGGTCGTGGAACAACTGACCAGCTCTTTACTCTTGCGGGAATCCTGGAGAAGGCCTGGGAGTATGCCTATCCAGTCTACATGTGCTTTGTGGATTTGGAGAAGGCGTATGACCGGGTCCCCCGGGAGGACCATCCAATCTCTGTACAACCAAAGCGAGAGTTGTGTCCGGGTGCTTGAATGTAAGTCGGATCCGTTTCCAATGGGGGTTGGTCTCGGCCAGGGCTGCGCTCTGTCACCTATCCTGTTTGTGACTTTCATGGACAGGATTTCTAGGCAGAGTCGTGGCCATGGCGGAGAGAGTATACGTCTCGGGGGGCTAAAGGTTGCGTCACTGCTGTTTGCAGATGATGTGGTCCTGATGGCACCTTCGGTTCGTGACCTTCAGCTCTCACTGGATCGGTTCGCAGCCGAGTGTTCAGCGGCTGGAATGAGGATCAGCATCTCCAAATCTGAGGCCATGGTTCTCAGCAGGAAACCGATGGATTGTACAGTCCAGGTAGAGGACGAGACTCTGTCCCAGGTGGAGGAGTTTAAGTATCTCGGGGTCTTGTTGACGAGTGAGGGAAAGATGGAGAAGGAAATCAGCCGGAGAATCGGAGCAGCTGGGGCAGTATTGCAGTCTCTCTGCCGCACTGTTGTGGCAAAACGAGAGCTAAGCCAGAAGGCAAAGCTCTCGGTCTACCGAGCTATCTACATTCCTACTCTCACTTATGGTCATGAAGTGTGGGTCATGACCGAAAGAATAAGATCGCGGATACAAGCGGCCAAAATGAGTTTCCTCAGAAGGGTGGCTGGCATCTCCCTTAGAGGTAGGGTGAGAAGTTCAGTCACCCGAGAGACTTGGAGTAGAGCCGCTGCTCATTCGCTTGGAAAGGAGCCAGCTTAGGTGGTTCGGGCATCTCGTGCGGATGCCTCACGAGCGTCTCCCTAGGGAGGTCCTCGTTGCACGTCCCACTGGGGAGGAGACCCCGCGGCAGGCCAAGGACCAGATGGGGGGATTACATCTCCTCTCTGGCCTGGGAAAGCTTCGGGATTCCCCAGGAGGAAGTCGCTAATGTTGCTCTGGAGAGGGAAGTCTGGGGGTCTCTGCTGGAGCTGTTGTCCCCACGACCCGATTCCGGATAAGCGGTTGAAGATGGATGGATGGAGGAGGTAATACTTAAAGGAATATCTCCATCGAGACAGAGAGACTTTTAAAACTGAAGAAAGATAAGGAAGACTTCTAAAAAGAAGTTATCGATGCTTTTGTTCAAAAGGAGCTGCGCATGGACTTCATCTATAAGTAAAGGTAAGACCATAATAACGTTTTTTTTTTATTAAACGTGCTTTTTTGTGTGCTACAGTTTGTATGTGTAAAGCTAAAGTTAAGTTAAAGTACCAATGATTGTCACACACACACTAGGTGTGGTGAAATGTGTCCTCTGCATTTGACCTATACCCTTGATCACCCCCTGGGAGGTGAGGGGAGCAGTGGGCAGCAGCGGCGCCGCGCCCGGGAATAATTTTTGGTGATTTAACCCCCAATTCCAACCCTTGATGCTGAGTGCCAAGCAGGGACGAATGCTGGTATGAGCTTTTAAACATAACCCGTTAACTGCTGCCAATCAAATGGTGAATAAGATACTCTTTAGGGTTCATATGTTTGTAAATCTGACTGTGATGAAGCCAGTCATGAACCTCACCGCACGTCACTGTTACATGGTATTGTTTGTAGAATTTTGAGGGGGGAAAAACGAATGTATTCCATTTTGGAATAAGGCTGTAACATAACAAAAGGTGGGGGAAGTGAATACATTCCGGATGCACTGTCCATGGATAAACAAATGTGAACGAGCATGGATATAAACCTCTCACACTATCAATGAAATAGCTGAATAAATCACAAGATACACGATAGCAAGACAGCTGAAAGGGTCTGCCAATCAAAAATCTACACTTACATTAAATACTGTGACTGTACGCCAGTCAAATACGGCATAATAAGCCTCCCAAACGCTGAAGCTGGTGTGCATGTGTCTGCATGCAGTGCATCAATCAAAGCTGACAGGCTTGATTGGACGATGAGTCTTATGATCTTCCCGACTTGGACAGATGCTGCAGGTGCTGCATGACTGAACACATTGGAGGAAATAACAATGTTTCATCCCCTGCGGATTCTGTAAGCGGCACCCCCCGTATGAGCAGTCCAAATTGTTTTATTATGTTTGTTTAAATAGGGAGAGACTGAATGCCAGAAAAACAAATCCGGAAGGTCTGGGGACTTGCTCGGGTACTCCAGAATCTTAATGGCCAGGATGTTCTCATCCAAAATTCCACAGTCGAGTTCGACAACCCCCAAATTTAATTCCTCCGCCTCCGAACACAACAATTTTAAGTTTATGCCACATCACGTTCTCCCAGGCCTTCTCATTCAGGTGTCAAACGTCAGACTGTGCATGTGTCTTTTCAATTATTAAAATTTAATTTCTATTATATTGCAGCACTCTGTAAACAAAAGTTGACTTTGGTCTGAGCTCCTTTAAGTTCCCCCTATGTAATCTGTTCCATTTTTAAACAGAATCAGAAATACATTTTTATACAGTCGTCCCTCATTACACTATGTTTGCGGGGGCACCTGCTGATTGGGCTGGGCATTGCTCTGGTGTATCGTGAAATTCGTAAGACGATGGCAGCCACTCAAGGAGCCCAAAGGCTGTTCGTCGCAATGGTCGGTTTGGGCAGGGCTGTGGGAACACAGACTGTGGCGATTTCCGAACTGAATCGCAAGATGGATCACATCATGAAGAAGCTTGCTGAAAAGGAACTTGAATTGAATTTGAGAGCACCCAGCATGGACGAATAGAACAGGGGCGGCATGGCGTAGTGGGTAGAGCAACCGTGCCAGAAACCTGAGGGTTGCAGGTTCGCTCCCCGCCTCTTACCATCCAAAAATCGCTGCCCCCGGTGCCACTCACACCGGTGAATTGAATGATGAATGATAGGTGGTGGTCGGAGGGGCCGTAGGCGCAAATTGCAGCCACGCTTCTGTCAGTCTACCCCAGGGCAGCTGTGGCTATGAAAGTAGCTTACCACCACCAGGTGTGAATGAATGATGGGTTCTACATGTAAAGCGACTTTGGGTACTTAGAAAAGCGCTATATGAATCCCAGTTGTTGTTGTTAACAGACAAGTCATTGTTTTGTCTGCTCGCGGAAAACAAACATCCTAATCTACGATTTGACTCCCTCAAATGGCCTTGACGCTGTGAAAACAGGACCAGGCTGTTCTGATGGACACCTCAATGATGGACGCTTTTGACCTCCCTCCCTCCTCAACGACACCTGGAGTCGAACTTTTGCAGATCGGCCTCAGTCTATAAAAACATTACATCATCACACCCAAGACAATTGGGCACACACGCACACACCCCTCCCCCCCACCCCACTCCTTCACCACCGCTTGTTTCCCCTCTGGGTGATGGACGGCTGGCAGCGCTTCATAGCAGCAGTCGACCTCCAGGGTCCCAACTCCCCGCACCTCTGTTGCGAGTTTGTCGTGATTAAATGTAACATGTTTATGTGTGCATGGCATGGAGGTTTTTCCCCACTCCAGACTAGGCCCTTTTAGGAGCCCAGTTTAGATTGTATTTTTTTACTAATTTTTTTCCCCAGCGTTTTACCTTTTTCCCATCTTTTACAGGACGCCTTGTGGCGACCCATCAGCGTTCCTGTTCTGTAACCTTGTACACTGTTTGTTTGTCTAATCTTGAACGAGTTTGTGCTGAAAACAAAGTTTCGTTGTATTTGTGCAATGACAATAAAGACCTATCTGATCTGATCTGATCTGAAATTTGCAGCTTCACTCTTTTGCTGATTTTTTTTTTTTTTTTAAACATATTCTTTGTATTTTTAGCCCAAAATAAGCCGGTTCAAGTCTAGGAATGGTTAAATGCACTAAAATAATCAATACCACAGTAGTATTGGTGGCTAAACCAATTGTATATATTATATAAAAATATAATATAATAATATAATATATCAGTATATATTATATACTGTATATATAATATTTAAATATTACATATATGTTATATTTTATATTGCTATTCCATCATTACACTTTCCATCCTTTGTAACTGAGCTACTGTGTGGAACAATTTCCCTTGTGGATCAATAAAGTTTGTCTAAGTCTACGTCTAAACGAGACCAAACCAATCAGAACACGCTCCTTAGTATCGTGGCCACTGATTGGCTCAGCTATTGTCAGGTTCAAACACTGATGACATCTATTAATCAGTCAAGAAGCAAGGAACCATGCAGAGGCAGAGTTCAATTTAGCTCATGAGGAGAACGCATGGCGCTGCACACTTAGTCACAGTCTCGCCCTACGCTCTAAGGTACAGCTACCGAGTCCCTCTATTTATTCAGGAGTTCCCTACTCAACATCACTAAGGCCGCCCCTAAAAGGAGTGGTCACATATATCATGCAAAGCAGGTCCAGTACGCACAATACGTGACGGAATGTGCTGTGATTTCGCCTTGTCTCTGCTTCGTCTGCGTGCTGTCGTCTTATCTTCGTTGAGGTCCTTGAAGTCCTTGGCTGTTAGCGGGCTAAAACAAAGATAACATCTGCGGCTGAGGCCACCCCTCAGACAAGAAGTTTTGTCCTTGCACAGATAGGAAAAATACAGCTTGAGCACAATAGCTAATAACTATAGCAACAGACTTCAAGCATACTAAAGTAGTGTGATAATATATATACATGATTATTCTAACAGCTATATTGGATCCAAGGTGTGTAAAGGTGACTAAGTGGGTGCTATTTCATGTCTAGAGGGCTTTCAAAATGTCATGTCTGTGTAATCATGTTTTGTTTAGTTTAGTTATTGGACTCTTTAGTTTCTGGCTTTTCACTCCCTTGTCTTGTTTCCATAGTTACCCATTAGTTTCACCTGTTTCACGTTTGGACTCATTGTGCACTCTTGTTTGTCACCATAGCAACCCATTAGTTTTCACCTGTCACGTCACGCACCTGTTTCACGTTTTGAGTCACGCACCTGTTTTCACTAATCATGTCACTAGTACCGTATTTTCCGCACTATTAGCCGCACCTAAAAACCACAAATTTACTCAAAAGCTGACAGTGCGGCTTTTAACCCGGTGCGCTTTATATATGGATTAATATTACGATTCATTTTCATAAAGTTTCGATCTCGCAACTACGGTAAACAGCCGCCATCTTTTTTCCCGGTAGAACAGGAAGCGCTTCTTCTTCTACGCAAGCAACCGCCAAGGTAAGCACCCGCCCCCATAGAACAGGAAGCGCTTCTTCTTCTACTGTAAGCAACCACCCGCCCGCGTAGAAGAAGAAAAAGCGCGCGGATATTACCGTACCGGTACGTTTCATTTCCTTTGTGTGTTTACATCTGTAAAGACCACAAAATGGCTCCTACTAAGCGTCAGGGATCCGGTTCATGAAAAGACGCAATCTCTCCATCCGCACACGGATTACTATTTCACAGCAACTGATATTCCTGTGAACCGCACTGTGGATACAACGGGAGCACGTACGGTGAATATTCGCACCACAGGGAATGAGAAGTCATCCTTCACTGTTGTTCTAGCTTGCCATGCTAATGGACAGAAACTTCCACCCATGGTGATATTCAAAAGGAAGACCTTGCCAAAAGAGACCTTTCCAGCCGGCGTCATCATAAAAGCTAACTCGAAGGGATGGATGAAGAAAAGATGAGCGAGTGGTTAAGGTAAGTTTAAGTTTACGCGAAGAGGCCGGGTGGCTTTTTTCACGCAGCTCTGTCCATGTTGATATACGACTCCGTGCGCGCCCACATCACGCTGGTTTTAATATATTATTAAAGTTTGACTGACCTATTTGACTGTTTTTTTGACATTCCTTTAGCGCAGTTAGATGCGGCTTACCACACGGGGCGGCTTATAGGTGGACAAAGTTTTGAAATATGCCGTTCATTGAAGGCGCGGCTTATAACCCAGGGCGCCTTATGGTGCGGAAAATACGGTATTTAAATTAATTGTTTTCAGTTTGTCGTTCTGGCGACATCATACCCCTGACTCTCTGCTTCACACTTTGTTTACCTCTGCTCCTAAAAGGAGTGGTCACATATATCATGCAAAGCAGGTCCAGTACGCACAATAGGTGACGGAATGTGCTGGGGCCTTGTGATTTCGCCTTGTCTCTGCTTCGTCTGCGTGCTGTCGCACTTCGCTCTGCGCACTTCATGCCATGTCCAAGTAAGTTGTTTCTATTCATGCCACACTTAGTTTTTTTGCCCACGTGCAAGTCTTTTTGTTTCGTTATTCAAGTTTGTACTTCCGCCTTGAGCGCGCTTTTTGTTCCTTTGTTAGTGTAAAATAAATAATGTCTTCACCTTCACGCCATGTCTGGTCCAAATGTTCATTTGCACCACAGGAGAACAAACCACGCCATAGTCCAAGTCTTGACAGAAAGCCAGAAACTAAAGAGTCCAATAACTAAACTAAACAAAACATGATTACACAGACATGACACAGAATGTCTTTAGAAGGTCGTAAACAGGTGTTTTATGCTCTAGCTATGAATATGTTTTATTTTTAATCAATAATTCTTACTTCATGGAAACATATTTTATCAATTAACAGTGATAAAAGGGTTTACTGTGCAGTAGAGATGCGCGGTTTGCGGGCACAACCGCGGAGTCCGCGGATTATCCGCGGATCGGGCGGATGAAATTTTAAAAAATTAGATTTTATCCGCGGGTCGGGTCGGGTCGGGTCGGGCGTTTGAAATAAAAAAAAATAGATTTTAAATAGATTCAGGCGGGTGGCAGTTAAACCAATTCGGAAATATATATACATAGTTAAATGTTGTTACCCACATACGAAAAACGAGCAGGCACCTGCTGCATATGCCACAACAGAAGAAAAAAAAGAAAAAGAGATGGACACTTTTACGGAGCGGAGAAGGCCCCCGACGCCTCGCCGGGGTCCGGGACCGAGGCCCCTTCCCCCGAGAGGGCCCCACCGGGAGCCGTAGCTGAGGCGATCCGCGAGAAGGGCCCGACGCACGTCCAGGGTCACCACCGCGCCCACCGCACCGACACCCCGCCTCGTCCGCCTTCGCCGCGGCCTGCGTCACGCGCAGCAGGTAAGCAGCTTACCTGCCCGCCACCCCCGTGGCCGAGGGCTCGTAACAGGGGTCACTCCGCGCGCTCCGCCCGCGCAGCTTACCTGCCCGCCACCCCTGTTGCCGGGGGCGCATAACAGGGGTCACTCCGCGCGCAGTGCGCTCACGAAAGGGGTGGGGCTCACCCTGGTTGATATAGACAGCAGCTAGGACGGTGGCCATGGACGTCGGAACCCGCTAAGGAGTGTGTAACAACCCACCTGCCGAATCAACTAGCCCTGAAAATGGATGGCGCTGGAGCGTTGGGCCCATACCCGGCCGTCGCCGGCAGCGAGATGCGCTTGGAGGTGCGCTCAGCGCGGCTCCCATATGATTGCGCACTGGTGTGCGTCTGGGTCGTGACAGCGTGGCACGCGAATGTCTGTGCTGCATTGGATCAGTCTCCTTTCTTTAACAGGCAAAAGCTTTATAACCTCACTAATGCCTTGCATCGTCTATATTAGATATATAACAACGGGCGGGTGCGGGCGGATGGCGGGCGGATACGGTTCTGATCAAATGCTAGATCGGGTGGATTGCGGATGGTTGACGACTTTCTGATGCGGTTGCGGATGAAATAATTGCCTATCCGCGCATCTCTACTGTGCAGGGTAGATGCAAAGTCATTTCTGTTGTTGAAGAAATAGTTTCAATTAATGTTAATTGCATCAAAAGTTAAATGAAACTAAAGTAGTATGTTTGATTATAGTGTATTAGTATTATTGTTGTTGGTTCGATATATATATCATAAATAATGGGCACGCTCTTGCAAAATAAACATTTCAGCCATGTTTGTGGGTTCAAGTGAAAATTTAATCATCCGTATTCGTTAAAACATACCTTTTTAACATTTCTAGAACTTTTATTCAAAGTTTATTCTCTGAGTTTGTTGTTGTTGTTGCTATTCTGTGTATACCCGCAATGTCGCATTGTAAATAACTGATAAATGCTCTATTACTTGACTTTTTCCCCCCAGGTTTAATCAACTAAAATGATCCAAACGTATTCCTCAGATCAGGTTGACCTGATACTTGGTCATTAAAATCACAAGCACTGTACACAGCTTAGTGATTGTATTTGGAATACACATATTTTCAAAACTCAGTTGGTTTTTTTTAATTTAAGGTCAAACAACTCTGTGGCATTTCTGCAATATGTCCACAAGGTGGTGGTCATGAAGCATTACTTGACCACCAACTGAGAAGGGCCTCTTTTCTCAAATGTATCAGGAGATCAGGAAGTTTACCCAACTCATTTGTCATAATCATTGTTTTGTTTTCTTCTAATTAAATTGAAATATTATAATTTGCATTTAATTATAACTTAATACATGTTCACAATAGATTCACAAACGTTTTTTCACCAAGCACCACCTCAGAAAAACCTTGCCTCTCCAAGTACAACCAAATGACCGACATTAAAATGTAGTAACATAGCGATCCTAAGTATTCATTAAAATCAAGGCTGAGGTTTTATTTAACAAGTATATTTCATATTTTTGGCCACTGTAACATCACACACAATTAGAACAGTAACACTTTGTTTAAATATAGGGAAATTAAACACTGCACTTAATTCCTGGCGTAACACTTGATGGAGCCCGCGTACCACTCCTTTTACACCTACCACATTTTGAGAATCCCTGCTGTAAAGAGTATATCATCAATCAATCAATCAATGTTTATTTATATAGCCCTAAATCATAAGTGTCTCAAAGGGCTGCACAAGCCACAACGACATATTTGGTACAGAGCCCACATAAGGGCAAGGAAAAACTCACAACCCAGTGGGACGTCGATGAGAATGACTATGAGAAACCTTGGAGAGGACCGCAGATGTGGGTAACCCCTCTCTGTAGTGGAGACCGGATGCAATGGACGTCGAGTGGGTCTAGTATAATATTGTGAAAGTCCAGTCCATAGTGGATCCAACATAATAGTGAGAGTCCAGTCCATAGTGGATCTAACATAATAGTGAGAGTCCAGTCCATTGTGGATCTAGCATAATAGTGAGAGTCCAGTCCATAGTGGATCTAACATAATATTGAGAAAGTCCAGTCCATAGTGGATCTTACATAATAGTGAGAGTCCAGTCCATAGTGGATCTAACATAATAGTGAGAGTCCAGTCCATAGTGGATCTAACATAATAGTGAGAAAGTCCAGTCCATAGTGGATCTAACATAATAGTGAGAGTCCAGTCCATAGGGGATCTAACATAATAGTGAGAGTCCAGTCCATAGTGGATCTAACATAATAGTGAGAGTGCAGTCCATAGTGGATCTAACATAATAGTGAGAGTGCAGTCCATAGTAGATCTAACATAATAGTGAGAGTGCAGGCCATAGTGGGCCCAGCAGGAGACCATCCCGAGCGGAGATGTCCCCAACCGATGCACAGGCGAGCGGTCCACCCCGGGTCCCGACTCTAGACAGCCAGCACTTCATCCATGGCCACCGGACCTGTGTCCCCCTCCACAAGGGAGAGGGGGGCAGAGGAGAAAAGGAAAGAAACGGCAGATCAACTGGTCTAAAAAGGGGGTCTATTTAAAGGCTAGAGTATACAATCTTGATGTATTGAGTTCCAATTGCTCACATGGTAAATCCTCACCAGGGGCCCTCATGTATTGAGAGTTGCGTGGATTTTCTAAAAAAAAAAAAATAATGGTGTAAGCTCAAATTCAGAAAATAGTACTAGCAATGCGCCTGATGAGCAACACGGCGAAAATGCAGGAATTCACCGACAAGAGGTAGGAGGTGCTTCTACGACGCATCGATATGTACTTTTTGTCCTGTGTTCCTCATCATGTTTTTCAGTGAACGAAAGAGGGTTATGCGGGATCAAGTGTGCGAGGCATGTCAATGTTGTGGATTCAGAGAACTGCAATCAGGAACAAATAAGAAATACACGGTACTACATCAGGAACAAGGTGAAGAAGAAGATGGATGTGGCCAAAACAGGCGAGGGGACCATAGTAGTACTCGCCCCGTTTGAAAAGATAGTCGCTGCAATGCAGTGACGTGCAGTCAGGGGCCTCACCTGCCATCATGGAAAGAAAAAAAATGTAAAAAGAAAAAAAATTGATTAAATTGTTAAATGTATCCAGTGATTATACTATAAAGTTATTTTCCATTTAACTTCACCAGTTTTAGATTATTTTATTTCAAAATCGCTGAATTTTCACATTTGCCGTTCAAATACTGAGAAGAGACGGTGCGGTGAACAGCAGCCAGTTGAGGCACGTCACTCAGTGCCTCACCATGGATTGCGCAATGACTCGGCTAACTGCTGGCCTGCTGTGCAGTGAGACCGTATTGCTATGTGAACTATATTATACATTTCCATAGTTTAGTTAGCTGAGGTATATAATGTACAGTGTATTTTGTCAACAACTGTATGTGTGTAACGTAATTATTGTGCTGAGCAATCATAAAACGGCTGCGAAGACGCACTGTGTGAGGCTCGCAGTAATCCCGCCTCCTGGTGGTAGAGGGCGCTAGTGATCCCAGAGATCATTCATGTGACTACTCGGCTGCAGAAGAAGTGACAACAAGCAGCAAAAGCTAGCAGCGATTGTTTATTTTTTCCTCTTGCCTGGACTTTTAACATGGAGGATTACATATCTAAAATAAAACAGTTTTCTAAACTGGACTTTCAATCGAAGCAGGAGGTAATAATTAAAGGAAGATCTCCATCGAGACAGAGAGACTTTTAAAACTGAAGAAAGATAAGGAAGACTTCTATAAACAAGTTATCGATGCTTTTGTTCAAAAGGAGCTGCGCATGGACTTCATTTATAAGTAAAGGTAAGACCATAATAACGTTTTTCTTTTTTTATTAAATGTGCTTTTTTGTGTGCTAAAGTTTGTATGTGTAAAGTTAAAGTTAAGTTAAAGTACCAATGATTGTCACACACACACTAGGTGTGGTGAAATTTGTCCTCTGCATTTGACCCATCCCCTTGCTCACCCCCTGGAGGTGAGGGGAGCAGTGGGCGCCCGGGAATAATTGTTGGTGATTTAACCCCCAATTCCAACCCTTGATGCTGAGTGCCAAGCAGGGAAGAATGCTGGTATGAGCTTTTAAACATAACCCGTTAACTGCTGCCAATCAAATGGTGAATAAGATACTCTTTAGGGTTCATATGTTTGTAAATCTGACTGTGATGAAGTCAGTGCCTCACCAGACATGAACCTCACTGCACGCCACTGCTACAATGATACGTTAAACGTGGGAGCACGTGTGGGTGAATCTGATTATCCCCAAGATAAATATAAATTGTGTAATTTACAACAAAATGTGTTCATACAGTAGCCTGCTCACAGCCAGATTAAAGTTGTGTGTGAAAAGGATGTAAAATTTGGTTTGAAATCTTTTACATTTCAACACACCAGCTTATCAAAAAGTATACGAAAGACTTTGACTGTTGTTTAATTATTCAATTTATTATTACGACCCAGGGTAGCTGCTTGCGGTAGCAGTCCATCTATCCATCCATCTTCTTCCGCTTATCCGAGGTCGGGTCGCGGGGGCAGCAGCCTAAGCAGGGAAGCCCAGACTTCTCTCTCCCCAGCCACTTTGTCCAGCTCTTCCCGGGGGATCCCGAGGCGTTCCCAGGCCAGCCGGGAGACATAGGCTTCCCAACGTGTCCTGGGTCTTCCCCGTGGCCTCCTACCGGTCGTACGTGCCCTAAACACCTCCCTACGGAGGCGTTCGGGTGGCATCCTAACCAGATGCCCGAACCACCTCATCTGGCTCCTCTCGATGTGGAGGAGCAGCGGCTTTACTTTGAGCTCCCCCCGGATGACAGAGCCTCTCACCCTATCTCTAAGGGAGAGACCCGCCACCCGGCGGAGGAAACTCATTTCGGCCGCTTGTACCCGTGATCTTGTCCTTTCGGTCATAACCCAAACCTCATGACCATAGGTGAGGATGGGAACGTAGATCGACCGGTAAATTGAGAGCTTTGCCTTCCGGCTCAGCTCCTTCTTCACCACAACGGATCGATACAGAGTCCACATTACTGAAGACGCCACACCGATCCGCCTGTCGATCTCACGATCCACTCTTCCCTCACTCGTGAACAAGACTCCGAGGTACTTGAACTCCTCCACTTGGGGCAGGGTCTCCTCCGCAACCCGGAGATGGCACTCCACCCTTTTCCTGGCGAGAACCATGGACTCGGACTTGGAGGTGCTGATTCTCATCCCAGTCGCTTCACACTCGGTGAACCGATCCAGTGAGAGCTGAAGATCCTGGCCAGATGAAGCCATCAGGACCACATCATCTGCAAAAAGCAGAGACCTAATCCTGCAGCCACCAAACCGGATCCCCTCAACACCTTGACTGCGCCTAGAAATTATGTCCATAAAAGTTATGAACAGAATCGGTGACAAAGGGCAGCCTTGACGGAGTTCAGCCCTCACTGGAAACGTGTCCGACTTACTGCCGGCAATGCGGACCAAGCTGCAGTCGTATGTGACAAAATCGGGTTAGTCCTCCACCGTTTCCGGTGCTAATTATGCGTCGCAATCACCGGCTGCCGCAGCTGTTATACCAATTGGCCGAGCTGTGCTGGAGTCACAAGAACACATTGTGACAGCAATAGGTGGCAAAATGATTGCCAAGAGGAATTAATAGACGGCCTCACAAATATGAATATATAGCATCAAATGAATTAGTGAGAAAGTGAATTTTGCGTCCTTGCGTAGATTGTTGAAATCAAATGTTGGCAAAGCTCGAACGGCCACTTTTGTGTGTTACTAAAATATCCACAGCCTGTAGAACTGTACCTATGTGAAGCATTCTAGTCGGCACCCCACATCAGACTCAGTCATACACCATCACCAGCATCACCTTCTCCGGCCACGACATTCACCTCTCATCCTCACTCACTAATCTGGATGTTAGAATGTACCCTCCCTTGACCTTTGAGGCTCAAATAAAACAACTGTGCAAGACCTCCTTCTACCACCTCAGGAACATTGCTAAACTCCGCCCCTCACTCACTCTCTCTGATGCCGAGAGGCTCGTCCACGCCTTTGTCTCCTCCAGGCTAGACCACTGCAACGCACTTCTTGTCGGGATCCCCGGCAAGAACATCCAGAAGCTGCAATACATCCAGAATAGTGCTGCTAGGATCCTGATGAGAGTGTGGAAATATGACCGTATCACACCAACTCTCAAATCCCTTCATTGGCTTCCTGTTCCACTCAGGATTGAAGTCAAAGTCTCCCTACTTACCCACCAGTGCCTCCTTGGAAATGCCCCCCTCTACCTCAAAGAACTACTCACCCCCAAATCCTCCACACGACACCTCTGCTCCGGACAGGCTAACCTCCGAGGACAAAGCTACGAACAATTGGAGACCGGGCTTTCTGCTCCGCCATTCCCACTCTGTGGAACGCTCTCCCTGACCACCTGACTGTGGATGATTTTAAAAAAAAAAGGCTTAAAAACCCTTCTTTTTTTAAAAGCCTTTTTTTTTAGATGTATGCATACTAGTTTTAGCTATTTGGCTGTTCAAGTTTTTATTTTTATTCATTTTATTATCTTTTTATTTTTAAATACATTGTAGCACTTTGAGCTTGTTTTACTCAATGTAACGTGATTTTTACAAATAAAATCTATTATTATTATTATTATTATAGGTTGGCGTGAGGCACCGCCCAATTCCACATTCCGTTCACTCTTGATACATCTCAACTTTGCTCCGCAAAAGGGCGTACGCCAGGATTTTGTGTTTACTGACTGTCAGAGTATGTTGGTGACAAACCCCAAGATGCAGAGATGGCGGCAGGCTTGGTACAAGAAAACATGATTTAATTTAACACTATAGCAAAAAAACAAACAAAAGGCGCGCACAAGGCGGAGAACAAACTTGGCTATGAACTAAAATAGCACAAAGGCTAACTGTCGACAAGAACCAAAAACACTTACTGTGACACGAAGGAACTATGACATGAGCAGAGTGAACAAAAGTAGACAGAGCTACAACGACAAGTATTATGACAGGTAGTAGTGACATCGACAATGACAATAATCCAGCACTGACTGGAGGGGAAGGCAGGTTTAAATAGCAGCTGGCTGATTGACACCAGGTGTGGCCAGGTGCCAATCAGCCACAGCTGAGGGGAAGCAGCACTCAGGGAGACAATCAGGAAATGAAGACAAAATAAAAGCGCTGACAGAAAACTAAGACAAACGCAGAGGAAAAACTAAAACACAGTCAAACTGTCAGGGACAAGCCTGACACTGACCTTACTCACTGTTGAGGGTTAACGAGTCCAAATCGAATGTAGTCACAATACTGAGAAACCTGGAATGCAAAAAGAAGCTTAACAACATTTAGTGTGTACTCACACAAGCCATTCTCACCATGGATTGCCGAGCGATTCCCTATCCCTGTTTCTACATCCCTGTATTACTTTGTGGATTATTTTGAATTTTATTTCAAGTTGTTTCTAAAGACCCTGGTAAAAATTGAATCACCAGTCTTGGAGGACGTCCATTCAGTTGTTAACTATAGTAACTATAGTCATTTTAAATGGCATTCTGACTTAAAAAAAAAAAAACGCTGAAAGAAATATTTAAAACATAATAAATTGTGGTAGTCAGTAACAGTTTCATTTTTAGATCAGATATTAGGAAGTCATCAAAAACAAACGAACAAAAACAAAACAAAACAAAACGCCACTGGTACTTTGTTGCACCACCTCTGGCTTTTATTACAGCTTGTAGTCTCTGAGCCATGATCTTAACTAGTGACAAACAGAACTCTTGATCAATCTTACTCCAACTTTCTCTGATTGCTGTCGTCAGATCAGCTTTGCAGGTTGGAGATTTTAGATACAGATGAATGTGGACATCTCTTGCAACATTACGTGATGATTTACCTGCTTGAAAGGGTTTGTTCATCCCCTCCTTTGTTTTAGTTGACATCTCCGGTGTTAGAGCCATGATTCATGTCAATCCACCTGGTGCAACAGCTCTCCAAGGTGTGAACACCTTTTTAACTGCAAGGCTAATAAACAGATTTCGCCTGATGCAAGTGTGAGCTTGGAAAATTAAAATTTCCAGGATGATTCCATATTTTTAAACTCGACTTGATCTAAAAAATAAAAAATAAATGTTACTGACTACCACAATTTATTTTCTTGATTGATTTTAGTGTTTCTTAAAGGGGAACATTATCACAATTTCAGAATGGTTAAAACCATTAAAAATCAGTTCCCAGTGGTTTATTATATTTTTCGAAGTTTTTTTCAAAATTTTACCCATCACGCAATATCCCTAAAAAAAGCTTCAAAGTGCCTGATTTTAACCACCCGTCCATTTTCCTGTGACGTCACATATTGAAGCCAACACAAACAAACATGGCGGAAAGAACAGCAAGCTATAGCGACATTCGCTCGGATTCAGACTCGGATTTCAGCGGCTTAAGCGATTCAACAGATTACGCATGTATTGAAACGGATGGTTGTAGTGTGGAGGCAGGTAGCGAAAACGAAATTGAAGAAGAAACTGAAGCTATTGAGCCATATCGGTTTGAACCGTATGCAAGCGAAACCGACGAAAACGACACGACAGCCAGCGACACGGGAGAAAGCGAGGACGAAGTCGGCGATCGCCTTCTAACCAACGATTGGTATGTGTTTGTTTGGCATTAAAGGAAACTAACAACTATGAACTAGGTTTACAGCATATGAAATACATTTGGCAACAACATGCACTTTGAGAGCCCAATTTTCATTAATTAATATATTCTGTAGACATACCCTCATGTCAGCAGGCCAGGGAAGCTAGGGTCGATATTCTTCTCTTGATCATCTTCGGGACGGTGTGACCCAAGACATCCAGGGGGGTTTAGCTCGCTCGTCTGCGGGAACAAACTGCCGCCATTGCTTGCCGTGCTACCGAGGTCCTTTGTCCCTGAATTGCTCACACACTCCGGCAGATTCAATGGGGGTCTGGCGGCCGATTTCTTTGACTTTATCATTGGAAATGCATCTGCTTTGAGTGTCGCAGGATATCCACACATTCTTGCCATCCCTGTCGTAGCATAGCTTTCTTCGGTAAAGTGTGCGGAACAAACGTCCAATTTCTTGCCACTTTCGCATCTTTGGGCCACTGGTGCAACTTGAATCCGTCCCTGTTCGTGTTGTTACACCCTCCGACAACACACCGACGAGGCATGATGTCTCCAAGGTACGGAAAACAGTCGAAAAAAACGGAAAATAACAGAGCTGATTTGACTCGGTGTTTGAGAAAATGGCGGATTGCTTCCCGATGAATATTAGAAAGACGTTTATTTCGCCAAAATTCACCCATTTAGAGTTCGGAAATCGGTTAAAAAAATATATGGTCTTTTTTTCTGCAACATCAAGGTATATATTGACGCTTACATAGGTCTGGTGATAATGTTCCCCTTTAAAGCCAGAAAGTTGTCATTTGAAATGACTATATTTTGTGTCATGTCTGTTATCTGATGTTTTTCTACAAAATTAAACAACTGAATGAACATCCTCCAAGTCTGGTGATTACATAATTTTCCCAAGGGTTAAATTATGCAATAACGTTGTTGCTGCCATCATGGGACTATTGCTGTTATGGCAATTGTTCTTTCTTCCATCTCCTGGACGCTAACCCCCTGTCTCCTGTATTTTCTCTCTATCTTCCTTCTGTCCCTTTACTCTGTCTCTCTATCTCCAGCTAACTGATCGAGACAGATGGCTGTCACACACAGATTGGGTTCTGTTTGAGGTTTGCCCCAATTAGGTCTAGACCTGCTCCATGTGTAATGAAGCTTAAGATTACGTCTGTGAAAAAGTGCTATTGCAAAACAATTTACTGGAATTACTGTATATCTAGCAAGATTACATTGCACTATTACATTTCAAACCGTTACTACGTGAACGAATGCGCTTGCGAGTGAGCATGGCTTAGTGTGTTTTAAGTGTGTTTTTCTCATTTGTGAAAGGTGGTGGAAATCAATTGTTTGAAGCGTGGGCTGGCTTAGGGTGGAGGACAGAGTAAAACAACTTGCACTGAGCCTAGTCTATAAAATCCGCTACACCTCCCTGATACCGAAGTACATGTCAAACTACCGTATTTTCCGCACCATAAGGCGCCCTGGGTTAAAAGCCGCGCCTTCAATGAACGGCATATTTCAAAACTTTGTCCACCTATAAGCCGCCCGGTGTTGTAAGCCGCATCTAACTGCGCTAAAGGAATGTCAAAAAAACAGTCAGATAGGTCAGTCAAACTTTAATAATATATTAAAAACCAGCGTTCTAACAACTCTGTTCACTCCCAAAATGTACGCAAATGTGCAATCACAAACATACGTATATCAACATGGACAGAGCTGCGTGAAAAAAGCCACCCGGCCTCTTCGCGTAAACTTAAACTTACCTTAACCACTCGCTCATCTTTTCTTCATCCATCCCTTCGAGTTAGCTTTTATGATGACGCCGGCTGGAAAGGTCTCTTTTGGCAAGGTCTTCCTTTTGAATATCACCATGGGTGGAAGTTTCTGGCCATTAGCATGGCAAGCTAGAACCACAGTGAAGGATGACTTCTCATTCCCTGTGGTGCGAATATTCACCGTACGTGCTCCCGTTGTATCCACAGTGCGGTTCACAGGAATATCAGTTGCTGTGAAATAGTAATCCGTGTGCGGATGGAGAGATTGCGTCTTTTCATGAACCGGATCCCTGACGCTTAGTAGGAGCCATTTTGTGGTCTTTACAGATGTAAACACACAAAGGAAATGAAACGTACGGTATATCCGCGCGCTTTTTCTTCTTCTACGCGGGCGGGTGGTTGCTTACAGTAGAAGAAGAAGCGCTTCCTGTTCTATGGGGGCGGGTGCTTACCTTGGCGGTTGCTTGCGTAGAAGAAGAAGCGCTTCCTGTTCTACCGGGAAAAAAGATGGCGGCTGTTTACCGAAGTTGCGAGATCGAAACTTTATGAAAATGAATCGTAATATTAATCCATATATAAAGCGCACCGGGTTAAAAGCCGCACTGTCAGCTTTTGAGTAAATTTGTGGTTTTTAGGTGCGGCTAATAGTGCGGAAAATACGGTACTTCCAGAACGTAAATGACCGCCATAACCACAACACCAGGGGGAGCTCCACTAACCACGTTAAACCCAGATTTCTATCTAACAAAGGTCTTAACTCATTCTCCTTATATGGAATGCACTCCCAACAGGTGTAAAAGAAAGTGCATCTCTATCCTCCTTCAAAACCGCACTAAAAGAACACCTCCAGTCAAATTCAACCTTTGACTAACACCCTCCCCCCTCCACATCCCACCTCCCCGGATTGTAAATAACCAAATGTAAATAATCAAATGTATATACTTGTTCTTATGCTTTCTGAACTCACTATGTTCTCTGCTCGCTGTACATATCCTACCAAGTCAGTCCTACACTGTTTCAATGTCCATTTCTCTGATGATGCAATTGTTGATGACTGAAGTGCTGATATCAACCTAACCCTCCTCATCCCACCCCCCGGATTTTAAATAATGTAAATAATTCAATGTATATACTCTGATGATTAACTTGTGTGATGACTGTATTATGCTGATAGTATATATTTGTACCATGAATTGATTTACGTGGACCCCGACTTAAACAAGTTGAAAAACGTATTCGGGTGTTACCATTTAGTGGTCAATTGTACGGAATATGTACTGTACTGTGCAATCTACTAATAAAAGTTTCAATCAATCAATCAATCAATCAATCAATCCTCACCACTAGTTAGCGTAGCGAATGTCACAGTAACCCTTCCGATCCCACCAAAACATTTACGCGCAAAAAATAGACTTAATGAAGTTCAAAAAATAAAATACAATTTGCAATTCCATCCATCCATCTTCTTCCGTTTATCCGAAGTCGGGTCGCGGGGGCAGCAGCCTAAGCAGGGAAGCCCAGACTTCCCTCTCCCCAGCCACTTCGTCCAGCTCTTCCCGTGGGACCCCGAGGCGTTCCCAGGCCAGCCGGGAGAGATAGTCTTCCCAACGTGTCCTGGGTCTTCCCCGCGGCCTCCTACCGGTCGGACGTGCCCTAAACACCTCCCTAGGGAGGCGTTCGGGTGGCATCCTGACCAGATGCCCGAACCACCTCATCTGGCTCCTCTCCATGTGGAGGAGCAGCGGCTTTACTTTGAGCTCCTCCCGGATGGCAGAGCTTCTCACCCTATCTCTAAGGGAGAGACCCGCCACCCGGCGGAGGAAACTCATTTCGGCCGCTTGTACCCGTGATCTTGTCCTTTCGGTCATAACCCAAAGCTCATGACCATAGGTGAGGATGGGAACATAGATCGACCGGTAAATTGAGAGCTTTGCCTTCCGGCTCAGCTCCTTCTTCACCACAACGGATCGATACAGCGTCCGCATTACTGAAGACGCCGCACCGATCCGCTTGTCGATCTCACGATCCACTCTTCCCTCACTCGTGAACAAGACTCCGAGGTACTTGAACTCCTCCACTTGGGGCAAGATCTCCTCCCCAACCCGGAGATGGGAACCATGGACTCGGACTTGGAGGTGCTGATTCTCATCCCAGTCATCCTCAGCTGCGAACCGATCCAGTGAGAGCTGAAGATCCTGGCCAGATGAAGCCATCAGGACCACATCATCTGCAAAAAGCAGAGACCTAATCCTGCAGCCACCAAACCAATTTGCAATTAACCACGATTAAAATTAACATCAGCAGTTTTTTACCACCTAAAAAACAATGCCTAAATCAGACTTCGAAAGACTAATCAAGGTTGGCAAGTATTAGGGCTGTGAATCTTTGGGTGTCCCACGATTCGATTCAATATCAATTCTTGGGGTCACGATTCGATTATAAATCGATTTTTTCGATTCAACGCGATTCTCGATTCAAAAACGATATTTTTCAGATTCAAAAGGATTCTCTATTCATTCAATACATAGGATTTCAGCAGGATCTACCCCAGTCTGCTGACATGCAAGCAGAGTAGTAGATTTTTGTAAAAAGCTTTTATAATTGTAAAGGACAATGTTTTATTAACTGATTGCAATAATGTAAATTTGTTTTAACTATTAAATGAACCAAAAATATGACTTATTTTATCTTTGTGAAAATATTGGACAGTGTGTTGTCAAGCTTATGAGATGTGATGCAAGTGTATTATTTTTTTATAAATGTCTAATGATAATGTCAATGAGGGATTTTTAATCACTGCTATGTTGAAATTGTAACTAATATTGATACTGTTGTTGATAATATTCATTTTTGTTTCACTACTTTTGGTTTGTTCTGTGTCGTGTTTGTGTCTCCTGTCAATTGCTCTGTTTATTGACAGAGTGTTGCTGGGTCGGGTTTGGTTTTGGAACTGGATTGCATTGTTATGGTATTGCTTTGTATTATTTTGTTGGATTGATTAATAAAAATTTAAAAAAATAATAAAATAAAATAAATAAATACAAATACGGGCAGCACGGTGAGGGAGGGGTTAGTGCGTCTGCCTCACAAAACGAAGGTCCTGAGTAGTCGTGAGTTCAATCCCGGCCTCGGGATCTTTCTGTGTGGAGTTTGCATGTTCTCCCCGTGACTGCGTGGGTTCCCTCCGGGTACTCCGGCTTCCTCCCACCTCCAAAGACATGCACCTGGGGATAGGTTGATTGGCAACACTAAATTGGCCTTAGTGTGTGAATGTGAGTGTGAATGTTGTCTGTCTATCTGAGTTGGCCCTGCGATGAGGTGGCGACTTGTCCAGGGTGTACCCCGCCTTCCGCCCGATTGTAGCTGAGATAGGCTCCAGCGCCCCCCGCGACCCCGAAGGGAATAAGCGGTAGAAAATGGATGGATGGATGGATGGATGGAAATACAAATACAAATACAAATAAAAATCGATTTTTGAAAAATGAGAATCGATACTGAATCGTATGTGAGAATCGCGATTTGAATTCGAATCGATTTTTTCCCACATCCCTTATATATATATATATATATATATATATATATATATATATATATATATATATATATATATATATATATATATATATATATATATATATATATATATATATATATACCCTTTTGTGTGAATGAGTGTAAATGGGTGAGGGAGGTTTTTTGGGTTGGTGCACTAATTGTAAGTGTATCTTGTGTTTTTTTATGTTGATTTAATAAAAAAACAACCACAACAAAACAAAAACAAAACGATACCGATAATAAAAAAAACGATACCGATAATTTCCGATATTACATTTTAACGCATATAATATATATATATATATATATATATATATATATATATATAAGAAATACTTGAATTTCAGTTAATTCTAGCTATAAATATACCCCCCCCCCCCCCCCCCCCCAATCTCCCGAATTCGGAGGTCTCAAGGTTGGCAAGTATGTTTCTAGCTGTCAACTGTCAGTTTAGGCCGGGGGTCAGCAACCCGCGGCTCTAGAGCCACATGCGGCTCTTTAGCGGCGCCGTGGTGGCTCCATGGAGCTTTTTCAAAAATGTATGACAATGTGAAAAAAATGTGGTGAAGAATGTTATTTGTTTTAATATGGTTTCTGTAGGAGGACAAACACGACACAAAGCTTCCTAATTGTTAGAAAGCCCACTGTTTAATATGTTTGTGCTTCACTGATGAGAGAGTATTTGGTGAGCGCCGTTTTGTCCTACTAATTTCAGCGGCCCTTGAACTCACCGTTGTGTGGACTGTAACTCAACAGTTTGTTTAAATGTGTAACTTTCTCCGACGCTGCCACAGAAAGACGTGATTTATGCCACTCCTTCTTTGTCTCATTTTGTCCACCAAACGTTTTATACTGTGCGTGAATGCACAAAGGTGAGCTTTGTTGATGTTTTTGACTTGTTATGGAGTGCTAATCAGGAATATTTGGTCACTGCATGACTGCAAGCTAATCCATGCTAACATGCTATTTAGGCTAGCCGTGTGTACATATTGCATCACTATGCCTCGTTTGTAGGTATATTTGAGCTCATTTAATTTCCTTTACTTATGTCCTCTGTGTATTTAGTTTATTCTTGTTTCATGAAATATTATCTGTATGTAACATTGGCTACATTTCTGATAGTTGTTTGTGCGCCATGTTGTTCCAGACCACAGCAAACATTACCCAGCTTGCAAAGATTGTAATAACTCCATTAGAAGAAGACGGCCTCGACCCACACATCTATACCTTTGGCCATTCTAAGACAGTCATTTCCAGGAGTTATCTCACCCTCTGAGAAGTTTTACTAATGTTTTCCAATGTTGTAAAAAATGTGTACCGTAGAATGAATTTTACATTTCAACATTTCTGTCAACAAAGGTTTGCTTCAGCCTAGTGATGGGTCCGGCAACACCGATGCATCGGCGCATGCGTCGAGCTCATAGAGCGAAACCCTGTGTCGGTGCGCGTACCGCTTTTAGAAAGTCACGTGACCGATCATGAGCTGCTTTGGTCACGTGACCGATACGCGAACTGTGTCGCACTGACGCCTCCTCTGTGCCCTGTGAGCGGCTCTTTTCTACAGCCGGAGAAATAATAACTAAGAAGAGAAAGCGTCTAAAATTGAATACGTTGGAAAAACTGTTTTTTTTTATTTTTATAAAAATGTGTAAAAAAATAATAATAATAATTTCCAGGTCCACAAGCATCCTCATTCACAACACGTTCTCTTAGATTTCCATGTTATGATACATGTTCACATTATTTATTGACTGTATCTAAAAAAGACAAAAAATATATTTTTATTTAAATGAAGTTATGAAATAATCCTAAATGAAATACAATGACTTGCTTTATATTATTGTATATACTAGGTCAGTGGTTCTCAACCTTTTTTCAGCAATGCACCCCCTGTGAATTTTTTTTAAATTCAAGTACCCCCTAATCAGAGCAAAGCATTTTTGGTTGAAAAAAAAAAGATAAAGAAGTAAAATACAGCACTATGTCATCAGTTTCTGATTTATTAAATTGTATAACAGTGCAAAATATTGCTCATTTGTAGTGGTCTTTCTTGAACTATTTGGAAAAAAAGATATAAAAATAGCTAAAAACTTGTTGAAAAATAAATAAGTGATTCAATTATAAATAAAGATTTCTACACCTAGAAGTAATAATCAACTTAAAGTGCCCTCTTTGGGGATTGTACTAGAGCTCCATCTGGATTCATGAACTTAATTCTAAACATTTCTTCACAAAAAAAAAAAATCTTTAACATCAATATTTATGGAACATGTCCACAAAAAATCTAGCTGTCAACACTGAATATTGCATTGTTGCATTTCTTTTCACAGTTCTTTTTGACAGACATTTTAGTGACAAACCTGAGCTTGTGTTTCACGGAGTTTATGAACTTACATTCATATTTTGTTGAAGTATTATTCAATAAATATATTTATAAAAGGATTTTTGAATTGTTGCTATTTTTAGAATATTTTAAAAAAAATCTCACGTACCCCTTGGCATACCTTCAAGTACCCCCAGGGGTACGCGTACCCCCATTTGAGAACCACTGTACTAGGTCATAAAATCAGTGTCAGTTGAGTCGGTCCATAGGTTGCCTGAAGGGATTTTTAATGTCCAGCAGATGTCAGTATTTAGTGACACAGTATCAATACAGTTTTGCAATGTGTCGAAACGCTTCATGAGGCTTCATCAACCCATCACTACTTCAGCCTTCAACACAGTCATTTTGATAGCAGGCTACTATACCTAATTAGCCACTTACATCATGTGTTGCCATCATTATGACACTTATATAAGTATTTTAATTTTTTGCAGCTCCAGACCGATTACTTTTTTGTATTTGTGGTCCAAAATGGCTCTTTCAACATTTGGGGTTGCCCCCCTGGTTTAGGCTGCTCGCCGGTGTTGTGCCGGAAAACGCACCCCTGCCATAATATGCACCCCCTGACGCGGGAGCGCGCTTACGTCACTCGATTGCATCACTCGTCTCGAAAAGTATATCTAACTCGGCTGTTGGCTGAAATAGCCTCTTTTAAATCGCCTCTTTCGGCATAAAAAAGTACATAAAGTGAAATAATCCAAGTTTTCTTTAATTGTGCTTTACTTGTGGATGAATTAAAAATTGTGAGCATTTAATGATTTCGCCGTCATTCAAGTGGCTGAAATCGCCTCTTTCGGCATAAAAAAGTACATAAAGTGAAATAATCCAAGTTTACTTTAATTGTGCTTTACTTGTGGATGAATTAAAAATTGTGAGCATTTAATGATTTCGCCGTCATTAGATCAGATAAGGCGAAAACAACCAATTAATATTGGAATATTTGCTGTCCCGAAAATGTAGTATGTAGTATGCCGAAAGAGGCGATTTAAAAGAGGCTATTTCATCACAATTTTTAATTCATCCACAAGTAAAGCACAATTAAAGAAAACTTGGATTATTTCACTTTATGTACTTTTTTATGCCGAAAGAGGCGATTTAAAAGAGGCTATTTCAGCCAACAGCCGAGTTAGATATACTTTTCGAGACGAGTGATGCAATCGAGTGACGTAAGCGCGCTCCCGCGTCAGGGGGTGCATATTATGGCAGGGGTGCGTTTTCCGGCACAACACCGGCTCCTCATCACCACTTCAAGATGGCGGCCGAATTTCTCGCGTCACAGCAGCTAATGCTGCGTCTGCTTATACGATGACTATATTCCTACATCCACACGCACGTTCAAAAAGTTAGCCTGTTATAGAATAACATCACCCAGCATTTTCCTAAAGGCGGGAGAATACATTAGTCGGCTACTTTTTGGTCCCCTTAACGCTGGACAATTAACCCCTCGAATCCATCTTACAAAGTTTGTCGAGAAGTGTCGCTTCCACTGCAGTCCAACTTGTAGCCAAGGGGGAGACATCTGTGGGGGGCGACAGAAAGAGAAAATTGACTGATTTGTTTTTCCTCCAGGTGTTGTACGTGCAGCTCCGCCCACCATCAGTGCAGCAAAGCCGGGGTGGCCGCGGGGTCTGTCTGGGGGTGGAAGGAAGGCTGGCTTCAGGGGGGGCGTGACTGTGGAACCCACTCAAAGTAAGAAGTCACGGCTCGGCCACGGCAGTCAGACCACAGCAGCAGAAGTTCACTACTACTAAGTTCCACTTTGCTCCTCATATTCTTTCACACGGACTTCATTTTTGGAGCAGTGCTGGGGGGAAGAAAACCGCCACTTTATCAGACAGGATGTCGGCACTCTCCGTGAATGACCACCTCGAAGGGATTTTATCAGATTTTGAAGGTATGTATGGTCGTAATAGATGACTTTATTGCTGCTTGTTTTGTTGCTGTAGTAAAAGGTAAACGCTACCCCCGTTTACTTAGTCATTTTGAAGCGTTTTTATTATTTTATGACTTGCTTAACCTTCCTCTTGTGTTAGCTTTCTGTTACCATCTCTTATGTTAACGGGTCGGTTTTGACCCATGTCTTAAATCAGCTGTAAAATACACTAAAAACAATTATCTATCATCCAATTTGTTTCTCATCTCTTGGTTACCTTGTTGGGCTTCCTTATCCATGAAAATATTGGTTTTAATATTTTTGGTGTGGGCCATTGGGCCTTTTGTTTTTGTCAGTATACCCCTCGATTTCAATTTAAAAAATGGTAAAATGAACCTCAAGAGAATCGTATAAATAAATAAAAGGTTGTTGTGTCACCTGACTATTATTGAGGGGTATTAGAACACATCTCTTGAATAAATTTGTTTAATTTATTTTTTCATTTTAATAATTTTAACTATAGTAACATCTATGGTGTTACGGGTCAATTTCAACCCATATATATTTAGTAAATATATATGGGTTGAAATTGACCTGTCAGTGTGTTCAGTTTTGGCTCTAATTATTGCTTTATTATCTTGTTTTTATATTTGAAACCGACCCTAACAACACCGAGGTCATAATTTCAACCAGAGCATTTTATAATTAAGTGGAAAAAAAGAAAAAAGTTTTATTTTGTTGAAATAGAGGTTCTTGAGAAAGTCAAAAAGCCTTAAAGCAAAGAAATAAATTTATGTGGTTCTTTTATGCATTCAAAAACTAAAACGGGTCGGTGCCGACCCTAACACAAGACGAAGGTTAATTGAGTCTTACAGTTTCAAGGGACAATAGCCTATTTGCAGTGTTTTTCAACCACTGTGCCGCGGCCGTGGGAGATGATTGAATATCACCTAATTGGGTTAAAAATATTTTTTACAAACCAGTAATTATAATCCGCAAATGTGAAGTGAATTGTGAATTATATTTATATAGCGCTTTTCTCTAGTGACTCAAAGCGTTTTACGTAGTTAAACCCAATATCTAAGTTTAGGGATGTCCGATAATGGCTTTTTTTGCCGATATTCCGATATTGTCCAACTCTTAATTACCGATACCGATATATACAGTCGTGGAATTAACATTATGCCTAATTTGGACAAGATAAGGTCCTTTTAAAAAAAATTAATTAAATAATATAAGATATATTTAGTAAATATATATGGGTTGAAATTGACCCGTAACACCATGTTACGGGTCAATTTCAACCCATATATATTTACTAAATATATATGGGTTGAAATTGACCCGTAACACCATAGATGTTACTATAGTTAAAATTATTAAAATGAAAAAATAAATTAAACACATTTATCCAGGTTTTTGCACTTCCGATCCGATACCGATATTGTTTTTGCACTTCCGATCCGATACCGATACTGCCCGATACCGACCGATACTGGCCTATCCGAGCATGTATTAAAGTTTAAGTTATTTAGCCTACTTAGTTGTCAGAATCATGTTGAAAAGGGTTTTAGTACTCTTGATAACAACTAGCCAGCTGAATTAGGGGAGTTTGAATAATACACAATGGTTGGTAACAAGAAACTGACCTGTTTATTCAAGGATAAACACAAAATAGACAAAATTATACATGACAAACAGAAATGGCATCATTGAAACTAGGGCTGGGCGATATGGCCTTTTTTAAATATTGCGATATTTTAAGGCCATATTGCGATACACGATATGTATCTCGATATTTTGCCTTAGCCTTGAATGAACACTTGATGCATATAATCACAGCAGTATGATGATTCTATGTGTTTTGATTGATTGATTGAGACTTTTATTAGTAGGTTGCACAGTGAAGTACATATTCCGTACAATTGACCACTAAATGGTAACACCCCAATAAGTTTTTCAACTTGTTTAAGTCGGGGTCCACTTAAATTGATTCATGATACAGATATATACTATCAGATATATACTATCATCATAATACAGTCATCACACAAGATAATCACATTGAATTATTTACATTATTTATAATCCAGGGTGTGGAGGGGGGCGCCGGATGTAAGTGTCAAAAAGACAGCCAAAAGAGTTTGATATGAGAATAAATCTAAAGTTAAAATATAGGGTAGAAATGCACCCATTTGCAGGAAATGTAGTCTTGATTTTCAACATTTTCTTTCAAGGCTTGCATGTCTACATTAAAACATTCTTCTTCATACTGCATTAATATATGCTACTTTTAAACTTTCATGCAGAGAAGGAAATCACAACTAAATAGATCACTAATTTTTTCAGACGGTGTTGATCTGGAAATGTTTGCCTCGGCATTTTGATGGTGTGGACGTGTGGCACCGAATGGAGATAAGCGTCTCGACAGACATTACAATATTTGAACAATGATGACGAAAACGGTTTTCTCTGTCGTGTCCTTGTGTCGAAAATTGTTATGCGCTTATTTTTCTATTTGATTTTGTGCGTGGCATAGATTTGCCGTGCGCAGGGGACGTTTGAGCAGGCACGCACCTTAGCGGCTGCGCTAGCATCACAGCTAACGTTAGCCATGCTGCTACCTGCTTGGGGAGGGCGTATACGTATGTGACGTATGACGTGACAGTATGTGACGTATGATGTGACAGTATGTGACGTATGTCGTGACAGTATGTGACGTGTGTAAGAAGGTGCGCTCGCTGTCTGTGAGAGGGAGAGACAGGAAAGAGTGAGAAGAGCAGCAGCAGTGGCCGTGCCCCGGAATCATTTTTGGTGATTTAACCCCCAATTCCAACCCTTGATGCTGAGTGTCAAGCAGGGAGGTAATGGCTCCCATTTTTATAGTCTTTGGTATGATTCGGCCGGGGTTTGAACTCACAACCTATTGATCTAAAGTACCAATGATTGTCACACACACACACTATGTGTGGTGAAATTTGTCCTCTGCATTTGACCCATCCCCTTGTTCACCCCCTGGGAGGTGAGGGGAGCAGTGGGCAGCAGCGGTGGCCGCGCCCGGGAATCATTTTTGGTGATTTAACCCCCAATTCCAACCCTTGATGCTGAGTGTCAAGCAGGAAGGTAATGGGTCCCATTGTTATAGTCTTTGGTATGACCTCCTCATCAGACTCATCAGATGTGTATGTGTCTTCTGGATGATACTCCACATTGTCTTCCTCCTCAGAAATCTGTTCATCCGTATCACTATGCTGCTCTGTGTCCTCTCCCTCATTTTCACCAAAAATATTATCCCGAACTCCTCACTGTAAATCTTTTTTTCATTTTTGCATGCTGCAAATTGAAGATGTGCACTCTGCAAGTCACCAACTCTATACTGAATTGACCTCACATGTCTGGACATGCCTGTCTTTGTTTGTTTTAGTACTGGATAACAAGGTAAAATGAGAATACCCTAAAGCTCACATGATTGGTAGAGGAGCTGCCTGTCAGTGTGTTCAGTTTTGGCTCTAATTATTGCTTTATTATCTTGTTTTTATATTTGAAACCGACCCTAACAACACCGAGGTCATAATTTCAACCAGAGCATTTTATAATTAAGTGGGAAAAAAAAAAAGTTTTATTTTGTTGAAATAGAGGTTCTTGACAAAGTCAAAAAGCCTTAAAGCAAAAAAATAAATTTATGTGGTTCTTTTATGCATTCAAAAACTAAAACGGGTCGGTGCCGACCCTAACACAAGACGAAGGTTAATTGAGTCTTACAGTTTCAAGGGACAATAGCCTATTTGCAGTGTTTTTCAACCACTGTGCCGCGGCCGTGGGAGATGATTGAATATCACCTAATTGGGTTAAAGATATTTTTTACAAACCAGTTATTATAATCCGCAAATGTGAAGTGAATTGTGAATTATATTTATATAGCGCTTTTCTCTAGTGACTCAAAGCGTTTTACGTAGTTAAACCCAATATCTAAGTTTAGGGATGTCCGATAATGGCTTTTTTTGCCGATATTCCGATACTGTCCAACTCTTAATTACCGATACCGATATATACAGTCGTGGAATTAACATTATGCCTAATTTGGACAAGATACGGTCCTTTTAAGAAAAAATAATTAAATAAAATAACATTTTCTTGAATAAAGAAGAAAGTAAAACAATATAAAAACAGTTACTTAGAAACTAATAATTAATGAAAATTAGTAAAATTAACTGTTAAAGGTTAGTACTATTAGTGGACCAGCTTATGTGTGCTTACGGACTGTATCCCTTGCAGACTGTATTGATATATATTGATATATAATGTAGGAACCACAATATTAATAACAGAAAAAAACAACCCTTTTGTGTGAATGAGTGTAAATGGGAGAGGGAGGTTTTTTGGGTTGGTGCACTAATTGTAAGTGATTTTTATGTTGATTAAATTTTTTTTTAAAAACAACAAAAAAAAACATACCGATAATTTAAAAAAAAACGATACCGATAATTTCCGATTTTACATTTTAAAGCATTTATCGGCCGATAATATCGGCCTGCCGATATTATCGGCCGATAAATGACATCTCTACTATTAACAGTGTTTTTCAGCACACAAGTGTGCCGTGAGATACAGTCTGGTGTGCCATGGGAGATTATGTCATTTCACCTCACATTTTTTGTAAATTTGCTGGTAATGTTTTACTTTTAGCCTTAAACATAACACATAATGCAGACCTGGGCAAATTAGGGCCCTTTTAAGCTTTTCAATCTGGCCCGCTGGACATTCCTAAACATTTTTTTTTAGATCTTTAAGCTGGAAAGTTTAGCTGCCATTATGATGTGCAGTGATGTTTTCTAATGACCGTAAGTCTTGAACTACCGTATTTCCTCGAATTAGCGCCCGGGCGGTAATTAATTTAAAATCTCTTCTCACTCCGGCGCTTACCAAAGGCATGCAGTAAATTTAGGCATGCGCTTATAAATTTGAGTGTGATGTAAGGATAATCATGACATCGCTTAATGCCGCAATAAAATTTAAAGCACAATTAATTATTTTTGTTTGGGTCCATCCATCCATCTTCTTCCGCTTATCCGAGGTCGGGTCGCGGGGGCAGCAGCTTAAGCAGGGAAGCCCAGACTTCCCTCTCCCCAGCCACTTCGTCCAGCTCCTCCCGGGGGATCCCGAGGCGTTCCCAGGCCAGCCGGGAGACATAGTCTTCCCAACGTGTCCTGGGTCTTCCCCGTGGCCTCCTACCGGTCGGACGTGCCCTAAACACCTCCCTAGGGAGGCATCCTGAACAGATGCCCGAACCACCTCTTCTGGCTCCTCTCGATGTGGAGGAGCAGCGGCTTTACTTTGAGCTCCCCCCGGATGACAGAGCTTCTCACCCTATCTCTAAGGGAGAGCCCCGCCACCCGGCGGAGGAAACTCATTTCGGCCGCTTGTACCCGTGATCTTGTCCTTTCGGTCATGACCCAAAGCTCATGACCATAGGTGAGGATGGGAACGTAGATCGACCGGTAAATTGAGAGCTTTGCCTTCCGGCTCAGCTCCTTCTTCCCCACAACGGATCGATACAGCGTCCGCATTACTGAAGACGCCGCCCCGATCCGCCTGTCGATCTCACCATCCACTCTTCTTCTCTGTTTGGGTCCGAAAAGGCAATTATAATGTGACACTCTTTATTTTTACAAGGGGTCATTCAACAATTACGTACGCATTTTTCTGTATGTAAAAACGCATGAAAAACAAATTGAAAATAAAACATGCTACTTTCATTCTTAACTACGATTGTAACAACAAACATTATCAATCAATGTAAACAACATCCGTGAGGCCAGAGAGAAAATAACGCTAAAAACGTAGTAGGTACGTGACGGTAAATCGAGACATGCGCATACTATTTTTTTTTTTTTAACTAGCTTTTTATCTTATGTTGTATTTTTCCATTGTATAATGTCTGGTAATGCATGTATTCTTTGTATTTTAATTTTGTATGCTCCTATATGGACCCCAGGAAGACTAGCAGTCGCCTTGGCGTCAGCTAATGGGGATCCATTCAATAAACAATATGTACCCGGCGGCAATTCAAGGAAATACGGTATACTAAGTTAGGGATGTCCCGATCCGATATTTGGATTGGATCGGCTGCCGATATTTGCCAAAAATTGTGTATCGGCAAGGCATGGGAAAATGCCGATCCAGATCTAGTTTAAAAAAAAACTCCGGTCCGTGTTTTCCAACGCACCGATTTAAATAATACATTCCACTTTTCTGCTGCTCCGTAATTTCCGTTCCGCATTTTCCAGCACACCTTCAACACATCCACAGGTCTGTGAATTCTCACGCAGTTGCTTTTAGCTGCTGGCATTACACGACAGGCTCTTCTCACTCTTTCCTGTGTCTCCCTCTCACAGACAGCAAGCGCACCTTCTTACACACGTCACATACTGTCACGTCATACGTCACATACTGTCACGTCATACGTCACATACGTGTACGTCCTCCCCGAGCAGAGAGGTAGCAGCATGGCTAACGTTAGCTGTGATGCTAGCGCAGCCGCGCGAGCAACGCTCCCTCTAAGGTGCTCGCCTGTGCAATTGCGCACTGTTTAAGCGTCCTCTGCGCATAGCAAATCTATGCCACGCACAAAATCAAATAAAAAAATAAGCGCATAACAATTTTCGACACACGGACCCTATATTTTAACTTTAGATTTATTCTCATATCAAACTCTTTTGGCTGTCTTTTTGGCACTTACATCCGGCGCCCCCCTCCACACCCTGGATTATAAATAATGTAAATAATTCAATGTGATTATCTTGTGTGATGACTGTATTATGATGATAGTATATATCTGTTAGTATATATCTGTATCATGAATCAATTTAAGTGGACCCCGACTTAAACAAGTTGAAAAACTTATTAGGGTGTTACCATTTAGTGGTCAATTGTACGGAATATGTACTGTACTGTGCAACCTACTAATAAAAGTCTCAATCAATCAATCAAAACACACAGAATCATCATACTGATGTGATTATATGCATCAAGTGTTCATTCAAGGCTAAGGCAAAATATCGAGATATATATTGTGTATCTCAATATGGCCTTAAAATATCGCAATATTAAAAAAAAGGCCATATCACCCAGCCCTAGTTCAATGATGCCATTTCTGTTTGTCATGTATAATTTTGTCTATTTTGTGTTTATCCTTGAATAAACAGGTCAGTTTCTTGTTACCAACCATTGTGTATTATTCAAACTCCCCTAATTCAGCTGGCTAGTTGTTATCAAGAGTACTAAAACCCTTTTCAACATGATTCTGACAACTAAGTAGGCTAAATGACTTTAAACTTTAATACATGCTCGGATAGGCCAGTATCGGTCAGTATCGGTATCGGACCGGAAATGCAAAAACAATATTGGTATCGGATCGGAAGTGCAAAAACCTGGATCGGGACATCCCTATACTAAGTAGAGATGTCCGATAAGATCGGACTGCCGATATTATCGGCCGATAAACGCTTTAAAATGTAATATTGTAAATTATCGGTATGTGCAGTAAAACTACACATACAGCACATTTGAGCAATCAGTTAAAAATGTGAAAGACAAGGAACTTTGTAAAGAAAGTTTAGTCTCTTCATATACCACATCCTAGTGTGTTCCTGCTACAAGTTGCCTGGATCTTTGATGTAGTAGTTTGGAGTCAGATGCACAGGTAATAGATCAGCAATAATAATGTAATTGTGAGCACTGTGTCTGAAAGGTTACGAGAGAATGAAAACAATAGCATCTTTTTTTAGCGTCAGGAAATGTGTGTGAATGAGCAGCCTGTGCCACAAACACTGTGTGTGTCTGTTCCATCCCTCCTGCTTGCTCCACATGTGTACCCAGTTGAGACCTCTGGGCTCAGCTAAACTAAGTCTTTGTACCTTTTTTAAAAGTACTGTCATGGTAAAGTAGTATTAACTTTGGCCAAGCAAAAGCTCTACCTTTTTGATATCAGTCTTTACTTTTCTATCCCTATTCTAGCTTTACTTTTAAAGTAGCAAGTCCCAGGAACGTAGGTTTTGGGGATAATGTAGAACATTGTGAGTTTAGTACTTGTGCACTATGGAAAGGAAACCACAGAAATCCTTCAACATCCAAATCACAACAGGATGACAGCTCTCTGAGTTTGTTTTCCTTTGTCCCCCGCCCATGTGCATGCAGTGGAAAACATATACACAAGCACCGACATTTGGATTTATGTTAATGTTGAAATCTACACTGTACGTATCCTCAACTGTACAAATAATAAATTGATACATATACAATATATATATAGTTTACACTGTTTTTGAACGTTTGCTTTCTATCACAAGACACATAAAAGTGAGCACACATTTCTGCAAAAATCGTGTTACATCTTTTCATGGGACAACACTGAATAGATGACAGTTTGATAAAATGTAAAGTAAAGTAGTCAGTAGGGATGTGCCGATCGATTGGTCGATTTTCATGAAAAAGTATTTGATCGCCATTGCCGATCAATTACTTTTTTCGCTGAGTTTGCGTGGTCCCAACTGGCTGACCGTATTTCTTTATAGTCCCTTGACTGACAAGCAGCTGGCATCTACAAACCCCGTTTCCATATGAGTTGGGAAATTGTGTTAGATGTAAATATAAACGGAATACAATGATTTGCAAATCATTTTCAACCCACATTCAATTGAATGCTCTACAAAGACAAGATATTTCATGTTCAAACTCATAAACTCATAAAATAATAATTTAATTAGAATTTCATGGCTGCAACACGTGTCAAAGTAGTTGGGAAAGGGCATGTTCACCACTGTGTTACATGGCCTTTCCTTTTAACAACACTCAGTAAACGTTTGGGAACTGAGGAGACACATTTTGTAAGCTTCCCATTCTTGCTTGATGTACAGCTTAAGTTGTTCAACAGTCCGGGGGTCTCCGTTGTGCTATTTTAGGCTTCATAATGTGCCACACATTTTCAATGGGAGACAGGTCTGGACTACAGGCAGGCCTGTCTAGTACCCACACTCTTTTACTATGAAGCCATGTTGATGTAACACGTGGCTTGGCATTGTCTTGCTGAAATAAGCAGGGGCGTCCATGGTAACGTTGCTTGGATGGCAACATATGTTGCTCCAAAACCTGTATGTACCTTTCAGCATTAATGGCGCCTTCACAGATGTGTAAGTTAACCATGTCTTGGGCACTAATACACCCCCATACCATCACAGATGCTGGCTTTTCAACTGTGCGCCTATAACAATCCGGATGGTTATTTTCCTCTTTGGTCCGGAGGACACGACGTACACAGTTTCCAAAAAACAATTTGAAATGTGGAGTCGTCAGACCACAGAACACTTTTCCACTTTGTATCAGTCCATCTTAGATGAGCTCAGGCCCAGCAAAGCCGACGGAGTTTCTGGGTGTTGTTGATAAACGGTTTTCACTTTCGTAGGAGAGTTTTAACTTGCACTTACAGATGTAGCGACCAACTGTAGTTACTGACAGTGGGTTTCTGAAGTGTTCCTGAGCCCATGTGGTGATATCCTTTACACACCGATGTCGCTTATTGATGCAGTACAGCCTGAGGGATGGAAGGTCACGGGCTTAGCTGCTTACGTGCAGTGATTTCTCCAGATTCTCTGAACCCTTTGATGATATTACGGACCGTAGATGGTGAAATAGCTAAATTCCTTGCAATAGCTGGTTGAGAAAGGTTTTTCTTAAACTGTTCAACAATTTGCTCACGCATTTGTTGACAAAGTGGTGACCCTCGCCCCATCCTTGTTTGTGAATGACTGAGCATTTCATGGAATCTACTTTTATACCCAATCATGGCACCCACCTGTTCCCAATTTGCCTGTTCACCTGTGGGATGTTCCAAATAAGTGTCTGATGAGCATTCCTCAACTTTATCAGTATTTATTGCCACCTTTCCCAACTTCTTTGTCACGTGTTGCTGGCATCAAATTCTAAAGTTAATGATTATTTGCACAAAAAAAAAAGTTTATCAATTTGAACATCAAATATGTTGTCTTTGTAGCAAATTCAACTGAATATGGGTTGAAAAGGATTTGCAAATCATTGTATTCCATTTATATTTACATCTAACACAATTTCCATACAACTCATATGGAAACGGGGTTTGTATTTGTGTTGCTATACAGTGTGGAGCCTCTCCCTCAAGCTGCCAACAATCACCTCCATTACGGGAAATAAACTGTGACATTTTAGTTTTCTCCCCAAATTTTTGTTGTTGTTTTTGTCAATGTTTACAAATTCAGGGAATTTTTCCCTCTACACAAAAGGGACTTTGACAGAAAAAAACAAAGGATTTAAAGTGGTCATATTCTTAGACTTAGACTTCCTTTTTATTGTCATTCAAATTTGAACTTAACAGCACAGATAAGAATGACATTTCGTTACATAAGCTCATGGTAGTGCAGGATAAAAAAGTAATAAGGTGCATATATAAATAAATAAATATATATAAATAATATACATATATATATATATATATATATATATATATATATATATATATATATATATATATATATATATATATATATATATATATATATATATATAAAATAACTAAATATATATATAAATAAATAAATAGATTACCGTACAGATAAATATATTGCACTTTTTCACATGTGTCCACGTTTATGGATGTATGTTATATTGTCTTTTTTATTCCAGCGAGTTAATCCATTTTGGGGGGAGTTGAGGGGATAATTTAGTTATGATGCGTTCAAGAGTCTTACGGCCTGAGGGAAGAAGCTGTTACAGAACCTGGAGGTTCTGCTTCGGACATACTTGCCAACCCTCCCGGATTTTCCGGGAGACTCCCGAAATTCAGCGCCTCTCCCGAAAACCTCCCGGGACAAATTTTCTCCCGAAAATCTCCCGAAATTCAGGCGGAGCTGGAGGCCACGCCCCCTACAGCTCCATGCGGACCTGAGTCCGCTTTCCCACAATATAAAGAACGTCTACAGTAAAGCAGTCCGTCTGCCGTAAACAGCAATGTTGTGACACTCTTAAACAGGACAATGCTGCCATCTAGTGCATTTGATGAAAGCACTTTTGTGCGTGCCACACAACAATGCATAATCAGAGAGGGTGTTCAGCATGGTTAGAAAGATAGTGACAGAGAATAGAACAAGGATGGACAATTCAACCCTTAACTCAACAATGAGTAGATGAGTGTTATGTGTGTGTATATGTGTAAATAAATGAACACTGAAATTCAAGTATTTATTTTTATGTATATATATATATAGCTAGAATTCACTGAAAGTCAATTATTTCTTATATATATATATATATATAAATATATATATATATATATATATATATATATATATATATATATATATATATATGAAATACTTGACTTGGTGAATTCTAGCTGTAGATATACTCCTCCCCTCTTAACCACGCCCCCGCCCCAACCACGCCCGCCACCCCCCACCTCCCGAAATTGGAGGTCTCAAGGTTGGCAAGTATGGCTTCGGAGGCTGCGGAACCTCTTTCTAGAGTCCAGCAGTGAAAACAGTCCTTGGTGGGGGTGGGAGGAGTCTTTGCAGATTTTCTGAGCCCTGGTCAGGCAGCGGCTTTTTGCGATCTTCTGATTATGTCTCTATATTTAAAACACTTCCTTGTGGTGTACATAACATGTAATCGGGGTTCTTTGGTCAAAATTTTGCAAAGATTTTTTTTACAAACCATCTCCAATCCGCTTTCTGATGCGCCATTTTGTGGGTGATCTTATTTACATGTCTATACTTGAATTTACTGACAGATATGAGTTGAAACTATACGTCGCTTTTGTATTAGAAACGGCAACAGTGTGAGATGCATGTACGAGCCAGTCTGCCCCACAACAAGAGGATAGAGAAAATTAAGGAACTTATTGACTACAACGTGGGACTACAATGGCGGACTCACGCAAAGTTCTTTGGGTAAAACGTCACCATATATGAATATATCTGCTGATATCACCAATGGGAAAATCGTCACAAATGGGGCAAGCAAGTATGAAGGAAGCCAGCATTTGTTTTTATAAATATCTCTGCCATGCCTCCATGGTTTGATTAAAATGTTTTGGGACTTATGCAGATTGAAAAAAAAAAAAAAACAGGTACCAATAGGTAAAAAAAAGTTGGTTTTGCATAAAATATCCTCTTTAAATGAGTACTAAATAGTAGTTTCTGCTTTTGTTTAGTTAAAGTTAAAGTACCAATGATTGTCACACACACACTAGGTGTGACGAAATTATTCTCTGCATTTGACCCATCACCTTTGATCACCCCCTGGGAGGTGAGGTGAGGCGAGCAGTGAGCAGCAGCGGTGGCCGCGCCCGGGAATCATTTTTGGTGATTAAACCCCCAATTCCAACCCTTGATACTGAATGCCAAGCAGGGAGGTAATGGGTCCCATTTTTATAGTCTTTGGTATGACTCGGCCGGGGTTTGAACTCACAACCTACCGATCTCAGGGCGGACACTCTAACCACTAGGCCACTGAGTAGGTTATTGTGCACTATTGATTTTGTTTTGCTTAAACAATGTTATACTATTGCATGTGATCGGTATCAGTATTGGTATCGGCCGATCGCACATATGAATGATCGATATCGGAATCCGCAGCATAAAATTCTTATTGGAAGGCTCCTAGTAGTTAGTGTACAGCTTGTATAAGAGTATACATTTACTGTCCCCTCAAAAATAACTCTTAACACAGTAATGTCCATACTGCTGGTAACAAAAGGAAGTACATTCTGAGGTGAAAATGACCAAATTGGCCCCAATTAGCCATTTTCTCTCCTCGTTCAACTCAGAATAGGCCATGCTATGGTTGACCAAAGAAGAACATGTTCAGCGTCATACCCAGTGGTTGTGTTTGGAAAATAGACCAATGAGTGCTGCCAACATTTCTGCAGGGGTTAAAGGGATGGAGGGGCCAGCCAGTCAGTGTTCAGACCATACGCCATACACTGTGTCAAATTGTTCTCCTTGGCTTTTGTCCCAGAACGAAGCCTCTTCTAAAGATGATGCACAAGGAAGCCAGCAAGCTGTTTGCTGAAGACAAGCAGACTAAGGCCATGGATTACTAGAACCATTGGTCTGATGGTTCAGACAGTTTCCAGAGTATGTCATGGCAACCAGGTGAGACAAGTGTGTCTTGCTGACAGTTAACCATGGTTGTGGGAGTGTAATGGTCTGGGGCCATATGAATGCTGCACTGCAGAGCTAGGGTTCATTAAGGGAAACATGCATGCCATGAATGTGACATACTTAAGCAGAGCATGATCCCCTTCCTCCAAAAACTAGGCCAGAGGGCAGTGTTCCAGCATAATAAATAACCCAAACGCACCTTCAAGAAAATTGCTGCCTTGCTCAAGAAACTGATGTGATGGACTGCTAAGGTAGCATTGAACATCTTCTTCTTTTCTGTATCGTCTTCAAACATCTGGCTCTGTTGTTTAGCCACGCCCTTGTGTCTGGTCCAACTCTGAAGAGGCCCTGAAGAGGTGGTTTATACAGGGGGCAGATGGTGATGATGTAGTCAGTAGTCTGCCCAGGCTCCCTGCTGCACTGTCAGTTAGGCCCCACTCTTCCTGGGAGACCCCAAGCAATCAACTTCAGTGCTGAGGGGGTTAATGAAGGTCCCTTGTCTTATCTGTTGCCGAGTACTGTGCCTCAGTCTGGACAGAAGCCCGCACACCAAGAAGTTAGACGTCATCAACAACGCCCTCGGGATTGTGACCGGCTGTCTGAGGCCCACCTCCTTGTTCTACCTACCAGCCTTTTGAAGGAATTGCTTCAGCCGGTCTGAGGCAGAAGGCAGCTACTCTCACCCTGGCAAGGAAAGCCAAACAACACCACTGGCGCATCATGCATGCCACGACCAAGTTGGCCATCCAAAACAAGCCGAGATCCTGTCTTTCCTTCAAGAATGCAGCCCAAGAGCTTTTCACTTTAAACCCAGAGAACCTATCTGTGAAGGTATGACTGCCGGCAGCGTGGAAGTGGGAGTGGGAGTCAGCAGAATGGCCATGATTGAGTATATCTGGGTAATTCTCAAAGGGAAAGGTGTCTAATGTCCACCAGCTCTGTGATGACCCCTTCCTCCAAAAACTAGGCCAGAGGGCAGTGTTCCAGCATAATAAATAACCCAAACGCACCTTCAAGAAAATTGCTGCCTTGCTCAAGACACTGATGTGATGGACTGCTAAGGTAGCATTGAACATCTTCTTCTTTTCTGTATCGTCTTCAAACATCTGGCTCTGTTGTTTAGCCACGCCCTTGTGTCTGGTCCAACTCTGAAGAGGCCCTGAAGAGGTGGTTTATACAGGGGGCAGATGGTGATGATGTAGTCAGTAGTCTGCCCAGGCTCCCTGCTGCACTGTCAGTTAGGCCCCACTCTTCCTGGGAGACCCCAAGCAATCAACTTCAGTGCTGAGGGGGTTAATGAAGGTCCCTTGTCTTATCTGTTGCCGAGTACTGTGCCTCAGTCTGGACAGAAGCCCGCACACCAAGAAGGTAGACGTCATCAACAATGCCCTCGGGATTGTGACTGGCTGTCTGAGGCCCACCTCCTTGTTCTACCTACCAGCCTTTTGAAGGAATTGCTTCAGCCGGTCTGAGGCAGAAGGCAGCTACTCTCACCCTGGCAAGGAAAGCCAAACAACACCACTGGCACATCATGCATGCCACGACCAAGTTGGCCATCCAAAACAAGCCGAGATCCTGTCTTTCCTTCAAGAATGCAGCCCAAGAGCTTTTCACTTTAACCCCAGAGAACCTATTTGTGAAGGCATGACTGCCGGCAGCGTGGAAGTGGGAGTGGGAGTCAGCAGAATGGCCATGATTGAGTATATCTGGGTAATTCTCAAAGGGAAAGGTGTCTAATATCCACCAGCTCTGTGATGACCCATGAAGACAACCCGTGAAGTTCTAGTGAACTCCATGCCTGAAAGTGTTTAGGCAATATTGAAAAATAATGGTAGACTGTACACACAAATTATGCACACTTAGGACAATATTTTTTATTTTCCCTTCGAAGTGTACTGTGTGTTCAGTTATTTGGCGTTGACAGTAACTTTACACTATTATACCAGCTGTACACTGATTATTTTACATTGCATCAAAGTTTCCTTGTCCCATGAAAAGATTTTGTAAAATATTTGCAGAAATTTGAGGAGTATACTGTAAAGTGTGGATTACTCGTATATAAATGTAGATACTTTCAACAGATGGCCAGAATTAAAACAAATATTTTGACTAATATGTGATAAACTATTGAATTAGTTTCTGTTTGACTTATTGTCAAATGCAATAAAGTTTGAGAGTTTTTAAACCTGTAGGAAAATTGCACATACAATAAAATGCCTTCTATGTCTGTGGGCATTCCCATCGTATAGAGGGGGAGACGATGTCAGATAGAACCTACTCTGTTCCTCATCGGGGTGATCCATCTTGTCCTGAGGCCCGCAGGGACAGTGCAACAAAAGCTACCCTCTCTCCTTTCATCAACTCTCTTTCCACATTCCTCTGTTAAGACAGGTGTTGATCTGTGCTTCTAAACAAATTAGTGTAGCCTTGAGCCACAGAATGCCACAGTAGCCCTTTTTGCACATTTGTGTAAGCCTTATGGCCACCTCAGATCATTGCCGGGGGCAGAGTCAGCCTTGAAAGTCAAGTGGCCAAAAGATATAAGCCCTTTGCCGCAGTCGGGAGCTTTCCAGGATGAGTTAGGTGCCTTATTTAATATCAGTTGTGAATTGAGGAGGGGGATACCCGTCTATCTTTGTATTAAATCTAAGTTGCTTCCATTAGAGGTCTTAGTACATTTTAATATTACATAATGTATGTGTGTAACCGTGACACAGAGCCAATTTTATATTTGTGTCTGAGTAAGTCAGGGGTTTGTTGCCTGACAGTGGGGGTGTGTCAGTTGACTGGCACAGGAGCTTGTTGGCTACATGGAGGGAACCCCACAATGTTAGACTTTAAAATAAATAGAAATACACAGTTAGCTTCTAGCCACCTTTGTGAGCCACGGGATTAACGGTAAATAAAACGTCAGCCAGAAGGGATCGGCTTTTGTGATCGGCATTGAAAGGCATTGATCAACATTAGCTGATCACAGAAATTGGCCAATCAATCGGCGCATTATAACAATAAATCAAAGTTTTATAAGTGCCTCGACGACGTCCCCTGATCCGAACCTACAACTGTGTAAGGATAATCTCAAAAATGAGAAAAGGAAGACATCTAGGGAAGGGGCCACAGATGTGGGAACCCCCCTCCTGGGTGACCGGCTACAATATGTGGTACACAGAACATCAATTTCCACACTTCTATTAGCCCCGGGTCCACTGCCGGACATCTTATATGTAATAGAAATGTGTAGGGGGGGTGTATGGTGTGTGGTCATTAAATATGTATTCTGATATATGTTCTTTACAGAAAATGAGCCAAAGTCAGTGAGTCTCAGTTTGAAAAATTAATTAATTGTATCATTTTTCTTTTAATAAAACATTAAAACACTGTTCCTCCTGAATCCGAGGTTCGACTATCCGGCGTAGCCTCCTCTCCAGTACACCTGAATAGACCTTACCGGGAAGGCTGAGGAGTGTGATCCCACGATAGTTGGAACACACCCTCCGGTTCCCCTTCTTAAAGAGAGGAACCACCACCCCGGTCTGCCAATCCAGAGGTACCGCCCCCGATGTCCACGCGATGCTGCAGAGTCTTGTCAACCAAGACAGCCCCACAGCATCCAGAGCCTTAAGGAACTCCGGGCGGATCTCATCTACCCCCGGGGCCTTGCCACCGAGGAGCTTTTTAACTACCTCGGCAACCTCAGCCCCAGAAATAGGAGAGCCCACCACAGATTCCCCAGGCCTTGCTTCCTCATAAGAAGACGTGCTGGTAGGATTGAGGAGGTCTTCGAAGTATTCCCTCCACCGATCCACAACATCCGCAGTCGAGGTCAGCAGAACACCATCCTCACCATACACGGTGTTGACATTGCACTGCTTCCCTGAGGCGGCGGATGGTGGTCCAGAATCGTCGTTTTCCATGGCTTCCCCGAACTCCTCCCATGTCCGAGTTTTTGCCTCCGCGACCGCTGAAGCCGCACATCGCTTGGCCATGGTTCTCGCCCGGAAAAGGGTGGAGTGCCATCTCCGGGTTGGGGAGGAGATCTTGCCCCAAGTGGAGGAGTTGAAGTACCTCGGAGTCTTGTTCACGAGTGAGGGAAGAGTGGATTGTGAGATCGACAGGCGGATCGGTGCGGCGTCTTCAGTAATGCGGACGCTGTATCGATCCGTTGTGGTAAAGAAGGAGCTGAGCCGGAAGGCAAAGCTCTCAATTTACCGGTCGATCTACGTTCCCATCCTCACCTATGGTCATGAGCTTTGGGTCATGACCGAAAGGACAAGATCACGGGTACAAGTGGCCGAAATGAGTTTCCTCCGCCGGGTGGCGGGGCTCTCCCTTAGAGATAGGGTGAGAAGCTCTGTCATCCGGGGGCAGCTCAAAGTAAAGCCGCTGCTCCTCCACATCGAGAGGAGCCAGATGAGGTGGTTCGGGCATCTGGTCAGGATGCCACCCGAACGCCTCCCTAGGGAGGTGTTTCAAGCACGTCCGACCGGTAGGAAGCCACGGGGAAGACCCAGGACACGTTGGGAAGACCATGTCTCCCGGCTGGCCTGGGAACGCCTCGGGATCCCCCGGGAGGAGCTGGACAAAATGGCTGGGGAGAGGGAAGTCTGGGCTTCCCTGCTTAGGCTGCTGCCCCCGCGACCCGACCTCGGATAAGCGAAAGAAGATGGATGGATGGATGGATAAAACTTTAAAACACCACACAAATGATTAAATAATTTCTGATTGCTTCAACTGAGACACCGGGAAACATCTATTGAGATGAGGATAAAATAATCATAATGCCACTCTGAATTAACAACTAAAAATCAGAATGCAATTTACCTGCTGTGTCTCTGGGTCTGCATGTGTAAATGGAACAGCTAAAAAAGGGCGTGACCACAGCATAAAGCGCAAGTTGATCTGCCGCGTTTGGACATGTTCAATGTGATTTCGGTTTGACCGTGATCATTGAACTACCTAACTGTTAAATAAAACATATATACATTATGTAACGTCTATCAATTGATTTGATTGGTTTTTTTGACGGGCAGCACGAACGGGGGTTAATGCATGTGCCTCTCAATACGAAGGTCCTGGGTTCGATCCTCCGGCTCAGGGTCTCTCTGTGTGGAGTTTGCATGTTCCCTCCGGGTACTCCGGCTTCCTCCCACCTCCAAAGACATGCACCTGGGGATAGGTTGATTGGCAACACTAAATTGTGTGAATGTTGTCTGTCTATCTGTGTTGGCCCTGCAATGAGGTAGTAACTTGTCTAGGGTGTACCCCACCTGAAGTAGGCTCCAGCACCTACCTCGACTCCAAAAGGGACAAGCGGTAGAAAATGTTTTTTTGACAGTTACTGTCAGCTGTCAGACTCTTCCTCCCAAGTACACACATACACACAAAACACACACACCAACACACAAATAGCTATCTAAGCCCATTCTGACTTATCCCAGCTTCACAAACATTTGTGTTAATCAGAACTCTTAATATCACAAATAATAACAGGGTGGTCATAATAATAACTGAAGCAAAGTTTCATCTACAGAATATTAATTTACATTCAGCCAGGAAGAAGCTGTTGCAGAAAAACCCCAAAAACACACAACATCACCCTGGCGATACACGTTAAAGTGACAAGCACTGCCTGGATTGTTACAGCCTTTTGAAATTTTAAGTGTTATCTTAAGTGTGTACAAGTCACTTGAGAGAATAGAGCCCATTCTGAGTTCACACAGTTCACAAAAAATGTACTTTCGGAATTTAAGCTGGTTGTTAAAAATCAAAAATACATTTTACAAGTGACAACGTGTACTCCATTGCAGAGTAAGAGCCGATTAATCAGTGAGGAATCTGTTGAAAAGTTGAACGTGATGAATGCACCAATATGACCTTTGATCCCTGATACCTCAAGCATCTTGGATCACAGGTCATCAGCGGGGTTCTTAAAAGGAACCAGTGTTGATTTAACATTTGACTTAAGTGACCTCGGTCATTTAGTTTTGGGTTTCCTTTGAAATTAATTACGGCAATTTCTTTGACAAGAATGGATAGTCCCTGAAAGTCCGATGATGTATTGTAAATTCCGATCTGTATCACGCTAAACAGTAACATTTCACCTCCTACTTAATCTACCTCAGCTATCCGTCTTGCGTTGCATGTCTTTCACGATCATTACATCATACTTGCCAACCCTCTCGGATTTTCCGGGAGACTCGCGAAATTCAGCGCCTCTCCCGAAAACCTCCCGGGACAAATTATCTCCCGAAAATCTCCCGAAATTCAGGCGGACTCAGGTCCATGCGGACCTGAAACTCGGCTTCAGGCTTTGCCATGATGTCTTGTTAGTAAACACAGACACGCCCCCTCCCACACACACACATATACACAGACAGCGCGCGGCACGCCTCTTTCTTGTCGCCTCTTTTGCAGAGCTCCAATAAAACACACTCCGATCTTCTCAGTTTCTAGCCGATACTACATAAAAAATAACGTAAAATAACGCAGTAACGCATCATGTAGTAACGGTAACTGAGTTACTGAATATAAAAAATAACGCGTTAGATTACTATTTACCGCCGAAAGTAACGGTGTTACAGTAACGCGTTAGTCCCAACACTGAGCATTAGATACCTTTTTACCGGCACGCTGCCTCCCGCATATTGTGATTACGACACACCATGTTCCCGACATCTACAAAGCAAATAGCTACCTACTGTCCCCTACTGATATGCCGAGCTCTAGACAGTACAGACGCTCAACAACGGCACATTTGCGGATTATAATTACTGGTTTGCATAAAATATTTTTAACCCAATTAGGTGAAATTGCATAATCTCCCACGGCACACCAGACAATATCTCACGGCACACTAGTGTGGTTGAAAAACACTGGCTTATGCAAATGCAGTATGTGCACCACATAATTGGACAGTTTGTACAAATCCCGATTCCATATGAGTTGGGAAATTGTGTAAATATAAACGGAATGCAATGATTTGCAAATCATTTTCAACCCATATTCAGTTGAATATGCTACAAAGACAACATATTTGATGTTCAAACTGATAAACATTTATTTTTTTGCAAATAATCATTAACTTTAGAATTTGATGCTAGCAACACGTGACAAAGAAGTGGCAATAAATACTGATAAAGTTGAGGAATGCTCATCAAACACTTATTTGGAACATCCCACAGGTGTGCAGGCTAATTGGGAACAGGTGGGTGCCATGATTGGGTATAAAAACAGCTTCCCAAAAAATGCTCAGTCTTTCACAAGAAAGGATGGGGCGAGGTACACCACTTTGTCCACAACTGCGTGAGCAAATAGTCAAACAGTTTAAGAACAACGTTTCTCAAAGTGCAATTGCAAGAAATTTAGGGATTTCAACATCTACGGTCCATAATATCATCAAAAGGTTCAGAGAATCTGGAGAAATCAACCCACGTAAGCAACATGGCCGGAAACCAACATTGAATGACCGTGACCTTCGATCCCTCAGACGGCACTGTATCAAAAACCGACATCAATCTCTAAAGGATATCACCACATGGGCTCAGGAACACTTCAGAAAACCACTGTCACTAAATACAGTTGGTCGCTACATCTGTAAGTGCAAGTTAAAGCTCTACTATGCAAAGCCGAAGCCATTTATCAACAACATCCAGAAACGCTGCCGGCTTCTCTGGGCCCGAGATCATCTAAGATGGACTCATGCAAAGTGGAAAAGTGTTCTGTGGTCTGACGAGTCCACATTTCAAATTGTCTTTGGAAATATTCGACATCGTGTCATCCGGACCAAAGGGGAAGCGACTTATCCAGACTGTTATCGATGCAAAGTTGAAAAGCCAGCATCTGTGATGGTATGGGGGTGCATTAGTGCCCAAGGCATGGGTAACTTACACATCTGTGAAGGCACCATTAAAGCTGAAAGGTACATACCGGTTTTGGAAAAACATATGCTGCCATCTAAGCGCCGTCTTTTTCATGGACGTCCCTGCTTATTTCAGCAAGATAATGCCAAGCCACATTCAGCACGTGTTACAACAGCGTGGTTTCGTAAAAAAAGAGTGCGGGTACTTCCCTGGCCCGCCTGCAGTCCAGACCTGTCTCCCATCGAAATCGTGTGGCGCATTATGAAGCGTAAAATACGACAGCGCAGACCCCGGACTGTTGAACGACTGAAGCTCCACATAAAACAAGAATGGGAAAGACTTCCACTTTCAAAGCTTCAACAATTAGTTTCCTCAGTTCACAAAAGTTTATTGAGTGTTGTTAAAAGAAAAGGTGATGTAACACAGTGGTGAACATGCCCTTTCCCAACTATTTTGCAGCCTAAGTTAATTATTATTTGCAAAAAAAAAAAAAAGTTTGAGTTTGAACATCAAATATGTTGTCTTTGTAGTACATTCAATTGAATATGGGTTGAAAAGGATTTGCAAATCATTGTATTCCGTTTATATTTACATCTAACACAATTTCCCAACTCATATGGAAACGGGGTTTGTAATTACAATAATTTTCAGCTTCATTTAGGTATAATTTATTGATGTGGCGACCACAACATCATCAAACACCAATGAGACGAAACACAATAGCCCTTCTTTTTTTCAGTTCCTGTAAGTTAAGTGTCTTTTAGTCTGCATTATTTATATTGATGAAGTATTTTGCAAGAGTGAAAGTGTAAAGACGATTTGTGCTTCTTGATTGACCATTTAGACGGCAAAGTGCTTGGGCCTTTGGGTGACCCGTGAGATTAGAAGAGGCCAGGGGGGGCTAAAAGCTGCAACCTCCCCGCCTCCCCCAAACTCCCCCGCCCTTGTCACATCCTGGTACTGCTGGAGATCAGAGAGAGTCCCATGACTTACTGACCCAGTCGCCCTACACACACGGAGCTCGTTGTCTTTGCTCACGACAAGTGGTACTCTATCACATACAAAAACATTCCAGCCTGCATTAATGCGGTCGACCACATCAACCAACACAGGGCCCAGACTGTCAATGTGAGCTTTTGTCTTACGTATTGTAGTGAGTCAAAATGACACCTTAAAATGATTTAGTGTTTTAGCTTGCAGGTAATAGAGTAGTGTAATGCAGTGTTTTTCAACCTTTTCTGAGCCAAGGCACCTTTTTTTTTCATTGAAAAAATTCTGAGGCACACCACCAGCAGAAAACATAAAAACATTAAACTCAGTAGTCGATATTGACAGTAAAAAGTCGTTCTCACAATTGTTGGATATGACTTTAAACCTGTGGGGCTGTCTTGGTTGACAAGACTCTGCAGCATCGCGTGGACATCGGGGGCGGTACCTCTGGATTGGCAGACCGGGGTGGTGGTTCCTCTCTTTAGGAAGGGGAACCGGAGGGTGTGTTCTAACTATCGTGGGATCACACTCCTCAGCCTTCCCGGTAAGGTCTATTCAGGTGTACTGGAGAGGAGGCTACGCCGGATAGTCGAACCTCGGATTCAGGAGGAACAGTGTGGTTTTCGTCCTGGTCGTGGAACTGTGGACCAGCTCTATACTCTCGGCAGGGTCCTTGAGGGTGCATGGGAGTTTACCCAACCAGTCTACATGTGCTTTGTGGACTTGGAGAAGGCATTCGACCGTGTCCCTCGGGAAGTCCTGTGGGGAGTGTTCAGGGAGTATGGGGTATCGGACTGTCTGATTGTGGCAGTCCGCTCCCTGTATGCTCAGTGCCAGGGCTTGGTCCGCATTGCCGGCAGTAAGTCGGACACGTTTCCAGTGAGGGTTGGACTCCGCCAAGGCTGCCCTTTGTCACCGATTCTGTTCATAACTTTTATGGATATAGTTTCTAGGCGCAGTCAAGGCGTTGAGGGGATCTGGTTTGGTGGCTGCAGGTTTGGGTCTCTGCTTTTTGCAGATGATGTGGTCCTGATGGCTTCATCTGGCCAGGATCTTCAGCTCTCGCTGGATCGGTTCACAGCTGAGTGTGAAGCGACTGGAATGAGAATCAGTCCGAGTCCATGGTTCTCGCCCGGAAAAGGGTGGAGTGCCATCTCCGGTTGGGGAGGAGATCTTGCCCCAAGTGGAGGAGTTCAAGTACCTCGGAGTTCACAAGTGAGGGAAAAGTGGATCGTGAGATCGACAGGCGGATCGGTGCGGCGTCTTCAGTAATGCGGACGCTGTATCGATCCGTTGTGGTGAAGAAGGAGCTGAGCCGGAAGGCAAAGCTCTCAATTTACCGGTCGATCTACATTCCCATCCTCACCTATGGTCATGAGCTTTGGGTTATGACCGAAAGGACAAGATCACGGGTACAAGCGGCCGAAATGAGTTTCCTCCGCCGGGTGGCGGGGCTCTCCCTTAGAGATAGGGTGAGAAGCTCTGCCATCCGGGGGGAGCTCAAAGTAAAGCCGCTGCTCCTCCACATCGAGAGGAGCCAGATGAGGTGGTTTGGGCATCTGGTCAGGATGCCACCCGAGCGTCTCCCTAGGGAGGTGTTTAGGGCACGTCCGACCGGTAGGAGGTCGCGGGGAAGACCCAGGACACGCTGGGAAGACTATGTCTCCCGGCTGGCCTGGGAACGCCTCGGGGTCCCACAGGAAGAGCTGGACGAAGTGGCTGGGGAGAAGGAAGTCTGGGCTTCTCTGCTTAGGCTGCTGCCCCCGCGACCCGACCTCGGATAAGCGGAAGAAGATGGATGGATGGATGGATGGACTTTAAACCATAACCAACCATGCATCACTATAGCTCTTGTCTCTAAGCATACTTGCCAACTCTCCCGATTTTCCCGGGAGACTCCCGAATTTCAGTGCCCCTTCCGAAAGTCTCCCGGGGCAACCATTCTCCCGATTTCCACCCGGACAACAATATTGGGGGCGTGCCTTAAAGGCACTGCCTTTAGCGTCTTCTACAACTTGTCGTCACGTCCGTTTTTCCTCCATACAAACAGCGTGCCGGCCCATTCAAATAATATATGCGGCTTTTACGCGCACACAAGTGAATGCAATTCACACTTGGTCAACAGCCATACAGGTCACACTGAGGGTGGCCGTATAAACAACTTTAAAACTGTTACAAATATGCGGCACACTGTGAACCCACACCAAACAAGAATGACCAACACATTTCGGGAGAACATCCGCACCGTAACACAACATAAACACAACAGAACAAATACCCAGAATCCCTTGCAGCACTAACTCTTCCGGGACGCTACAATATACACTCCCGCTACCACCAAACCCCGCCCACTTTAACCCCCCTGCCCCATCTCCCGAATTCAGAGGTCTCAAGGTTGGCAAGTACGTCTCTAAGTAGGTGTACTGTCACAACCTGTCACATCACGCCGGGACTTATTTAGAGTTTTTTTTTGGTGTTTTCCTGTGTGTAGTGTTTTAGTTCTTGTCTTGTGCTCCTATTTTAGTGGCTTTTCCTGTTTTGTTGGTATTTTCCTGTAGCAGTTTCATGTCTTCCTCTGAGCGCTATTCCCCGCACCTGCTTTGTTTTTTTAGCAATCTAGACCAGTGGTCCCCAATGACCGGGCCGTGGCCCGGTACCAGTCCGTGGATCGATTAGTACCGGGCCGCACAAGAAATAAAAAAAAATAAACATATTTTTCGGACTATAAGTCGCAGTGTTTTTCATAGTTTGGCCGGGCTCCAGTGCAACTTATATGTTTTTTCCTTTTTGATTATGCATTTTCGGCAGGTGTGACTTATACTCCGAAAAATACAATACATTTTAAAAAAAAGGGTTTTTTATTATTATTTTTTTTAATTAATTCAACATAAAAAACACAAGATACACTTACAATTAGTGCACCAACCCAAAAAACCGCCCTCCCCCATTTATACTCATTCACACTCATTCGCACAAAAGGGTTGTTTCTTTCTGTTATTAATATTTCTGGTTCCGACATTATATATCAATATAGATCAATACAGTCTGCAGGGATACAGTCCGTAAGCACACATGATTGTATTTTTTTTATGACAAAAAAAAAAAATACCATACCACCGCCCTTTCCCCCCCCCCTCACACCCCGGTCCGTGGGACACATTTTCAAGCATTGACCGGTCCGCAGTAACAAAAAGGTTGGGGACCACTGATCTAGACTATTTAAATTGTTGCTATCCTTCTTTGTGGTGACATTGTTGATTGTCATGTCATGTTTGGATGTACTTTGTGGACGCCGTCTGCTCCGCACGTGTAAGTCTTTGCTGTCGTCCAGCATTCTGTTTTTGTTTACTTTGTAGCCAGTTCAGTTGTAGTTTCGTTCTGCATAGCCCATACTTGCCAACCCTCCCGGATTTTCCGGGAGACTCCCGAAATTCAGCGCCTCTCCCGAAAACCTCCCCGGAAGAAATTTTCTCCCGGAATTCAGCTGGAGCTGGAGGCCACGCCCCCTCCAGCTCCATGCGGACCTGAGTCCAGTGTGCGCACACAAGGAGACGAAGCAGAAGAACGAGATCGTAGTCGAAGAGCACAGGGGAGACACTTCTCCAGGGCCGATGTATGCTCGGGGCAACACCCTTCACCTTACAAAGCCATTAACTACCTGCTGTCTCCACAGCGGACGACTTAAGGGTGAATGATGAGTCCAGCGATTAGTTGCAAATATTGCTTTATTGATTGCTTGCACACCGCCAATCCAACACAAAACCAACTAGTCCCTCCCCGCACTCACGCTACCGCTCCCTCTCTTCTCTCGCCCACACACTCACTGACGTCACTCACCTCACATGCTGTCACCTATTAAAGGGCCACACACACACATACTCTACTCTCATAACACACAGTACAGTTAGTAGAACAACTGTGTTTTCATTACTGTGTATTTGATAGATGCCATTGCCCCGGAATTGAATTGCATTGTACTTTCAAGTACAACAATGAGTAGATGAGTGTTATGTGTGTGTATATGTGTAAATAAATGAACACTGAAATTCAAGTATTTCATATATATATATATATATATATATATATATATATATATATATATATATATATGAGGCGATCCGCGAGAAGGGCCCGACGCACGTCCAGGGTCACCACCGCGCCCACCGCACCGACACCCCGCCTCGTCCGCCTTCACCGCGGCCGGCGTCACGCGCAGCAGGTAAGCAGCTTACCTGCCCGCCACCCCCGTGGCCGGGGGCTCGTAACAGGGGTCACTCCGTGCGCTCCGCCCGCGCAGCTTACCTGCCCGCCACCCTTGTTGCCGGGGGCGCGTAACAGGGGTCACTCCGCGCGCAGTGCGCTCACGAAAGGGGTGGGGCTCACCCTGGTTGATATAGACAGCAGGACGGTGGCCATGGAAGTCGGAACCCGCTAAGGAGTGTGTAACAACCCACCTGCTGAATCAACTAGCCCTGAAAATGGATGGCGCTGGAGCGTCGGGCCCAAACCCGGCCGTCGCCGGCAGCGAGACGCGCTTGGAGGTGCGCTCAGCGCGGCTCCCATATGATTGCGCACTGGTGTGCGTCTGGGTCGTGACAGCGTGGCACGCGAATGTCTGTGCTGCATTGGATCAGTCTCCTTTCTTTAACAGGCAAAAGCTTTATAACCTCACTAATGCCTTGCATCGTCTATATTAGATATATAACAACGGGCGGGTGCGGGCGGGTGCGGTTCTGATCAAATGTTACATCGGGTGGATGGCGGATGGTTGACGACTTTCTGATGCGGTTGCGGATGAAATAATTGCCTATCCGCGCATCTCTAATATATATATATATATATATATATATATATATATATATATATATATATATATGAAATACTCGAGTTGGTGAATTCTAGCTGTAAATATACTCCTACCCTCTTAACCACACCCCGCCCCACCCCCGACCACGCCCCCCACCCCCAACCTCCCGAAATTGGAGGTTTCAAGGTTGGCAAGTATGGCATAGCCACACCTCATCTTCAATGCCTTTTCTTAGGGGCACTCACCTTTTGTTTATTTTTGGTTTAAGCGTTAGACACCTTTTTACCTGTGCGCTGCGTCCTACTGTCGTCTGCATCTTGTGATCACAACAAACCATGTTCCCGACATCTACAAAGCCATTAACTACCTGCTGCCACCTACTGATATGGAAGAGTATTACAGGGTTACTCTGCCGAGCTCTAGACAACCCAGACACTCAACAACGGCGCATTTTTGCGGATTATAATTACTGGTTTGCAAGCAAAAAATGTTTTTAACCCAATTAGGTGAAATTATAGAACCTCCCACGGCACACCACATTGTATCTCACGGCACACGAGTGGTTGAAAAACACTGGTGTAATGCACATAAACACTCATTTACTGCACCTAACCTTATCTCGTGACCCTGTCAGTGTTTCAACATAATTGGTTATTATGTCCTTCTGGGGAGGTCTGTCTCACACACACACACACGCACACACACACACTCACACACACACACACACACACACACACACACATGCACCACTTGATTTGGCCTAATGCCAAGCCTTTCTTCTATAATGGTTTAAATTTGGCAACATCAACATGTCTAGTTTTTGTTCGAACCTTAAAGGGGAACATTATCACCAGACCTATGTAAGCGTCAATATATACCTTGATGTTGCAGAAAAAAGACCATATATTTTTTTAACCGATTTCCGAACTCTAAATGGGTGAATTTTGGCGAATTAAACGCCTTTCTATTATTCGCTCTCGGAGCGATGACGTTGTGACGTCACATCGGGAAGCAATCCGCCATTTTCTCAAACACCGAGTCAAATCAGCTCTGTTATTTTCCGTTTTTTCGACTGTTTTCCGTACCTTGGAGACATCATGCCTCGTCGGTGTGTTGTCGGAGGGTGTAACAACACGAACAGGGACGGATTCAAGTTGCACAAGTGGCCCAAAATGCGAAAGTGGCAAGAAATTGGACGTTTGTTCCGCACACTTTACCGACGAAAGCTATGCTACGACAGAGATGGCAAGAATGTGTGGATATCCTGCGACACTCAAAGCAGATGCATTTCCAACGATAAAGTCAAAGAAATCTGCCGCCAGACCCCCATTGAATCTGCCGGAGTGTGTGAGCAATTCAGGGACAAAGGACCTCGGTAGCACGGCAAGCAATGGCGGCAGTTTGTTCCCGCAGACGAGCGAGCTAAACCCCCTGGATGTCTTGGCTCACACCGTCCCTTATGCCACCGAAGATGATCAAGAGAAGAATATCGACCCTAGCTTCCCTGGCCTGCTGACATCAACTCCAAAACTGGACAGATCAGCTTTCAGGAAAAGAGCGCGGATGAGGGTATGTCTACAGAATATATTAATTGATGAAAATTGGGCTGTCTGCACTCTCAAAGTGCATGTTGTTGCCAAATGTATTTCATATGCTGTAAACTTAGTTCATACTTGTTAGTTTCCTTTAATGCCAAACAAACACATACCAATCGTTGGTTAGAAGGCGATCGCCGAATTCGTCCTCGCTTTCTCCCGTGTCGCTGGCTGTCGTGTCGTTTTCGTCGGTTTCGCTTGCATACGGTTCAAACCGATATGGCTCAATAGCTTCAGTTTCTTCTTCAATTTCGTTTTTGCTACCTGCCTCCACACTACAACCATCCGTTTCAATACATGCGTAATCTGTTGAATCGCTTAAGCCGCTGAAATCCGAGTCTGAATCCGAGCTAATGTCGCTATACCTTGCTGTTCTATGCGCCATGTTTGTTTGTGTTGGCTTCACTATGTGACGTCACAGGAAAATGGACGGGTGTATATAACGATGGTTAAAATCAGGCACTTAGAAGCTTTTTTTAGGGATATTGCGTGATGGGTAACATTTTTAAAAAAACTTCAAAAAATAAAATAACTGGGAACTGATTTTTAATGGTTTTAACCCTTCTGAAATTGTGATAATGTTCCCCTTTAAAGGGGAACTGCATTTTTTTTTTAAATTGCCTATCGTTCACAATCATTATGAAAGACATGACGACAGATTTATATATATTTTGTATTCTAACTCGTAAATAAAAGTCAGCTTACAGCGCAGTGGTCCTCTATTCCGCCCATAAAACCCACCCAATAAACAACCAAGTATTGGTGATATTGTTATTATAAGCCCAGAAAAAGTGTTTATAGCGGCGCTTTAATCACAAGATTGTGTGCCAATGTTGAAATGATCTACTGATCAGCTGCTTCCTCCTTTCCTTGCTCGTCAAACTTTATTGCAGATTATAAATCATGCCTCTCACCTGGATAGTAGAAGAATGAGGACATATTCCGATACAGACCCAGAAATGGCACAAAAGACACGAAAAGACGCTTAGTTCAACCCCTTTTTCTTCGTGAGGATTATTAGTCTTCATCTAATTAGGAATATATGAACATCCTAGCAGTCGGCATCCTAATGACAGCAGACATTGTACAGTAAGTGATGTTTTTTTGTGTTTGTTGGCTCTCATAAAGTCTGCAGTGAGGATTAATCAGTGGTGTTTTAAAAAAAAAAAATCTATCTTTCATAATGATTGTTAGCGATAAGCAAAATTCTAAAAAAAAAAAGTGAAGTTCCCTTTTAAGAGATCAGTGAAGATTGGACACAAAACCATAAGTGCAGGGCAAATACAAAACATTAACTGACAAACTCAGGTCAAAGTACCAATGGTGTGTAGATTCAGCAGCTGGCACAGCATAAAATATGGCTAATTTTTCAATCAAAAATGTCATTTGCATCGTTTTGGTGGACACAATGGAGGATTATTAATGGCTCTGTTTGTGGTAGCCAATATGGCTCCACTACATTTTCCCCAATCATAAATCAAAAGCATGGTTTATGCTCTTCCTAAGACTTCAAAAATGTTTTTTGTATTTTATCTTCTTCGGTTTTTCCATATATGCGAGACTTACAGAAGAATCGAGATACTTACCCTCTAGTCTGGAGCAAATTTCCAAGCTTGGGTCGAGAGTGGCCGTTTCAAAAACCAGAAAAGGAAAAAAATACATTTTAAAGAGACAAAAATACAATTATTCAGTTAAAAAAACAGGATTCACTGATTTTGTACTTCAATGAAGAACTTGAGACTGACCAAAGTCCCTAGTCACTGTTCATCAATCAATCAATCAATCAATGTTTATTTATATAGCCCTAAATCACAAGTGTCTCAAAGGGCTGCACAAGCCACAACGACATCCTCGGTTCAGAGCCCACATAAGGGCAAGGGAAAACTCACAACCCAGTGGGACGTCGATGAGAATGACTATGAGAAACCTTGGAGAGGACCGCAGATGTGGGTAACCCCCCCAACATATTTAATGTTCAAACTCATAAACTTTTTTTTTTTTGCAAATAATGATTAACTTAGAATTTCATGGTTGCAACACGTGCCAAAGTAGTTGGGAAAGGGCATGTTCACCACTGTGTTACATAGCCTTTCCTTTTAACAACACTCAGTAAACGTTTGGGAACTGAGGAGACACATTTTTGAAGCTTCTCAGGTGGAATTCTTTCCCATTCTTGCTTGATGTACAGCTTAAGTTGTTCAACAGTCCGGGGGTGTCCGTTGTGCTATTTTAGGCTTCATAATGCGCCACACATTTTCAATGGGAGACAGGTCTGGACTACAGGCAGGCCAGTCTAGTACCCGCACTCTTTTACTATGAAGCCACGTTGATGTAACACGTGGCTTGGCATTGTCTTGCTGAAATAAGCAGGGGCGTCCATGGTAACGTTGCTTGGATGGCAACATATGTTGCTCCAAAACCTGTATGTACCTTTTCAGCATTAATGGCGCCTTCACAGATGTGTAAGTTACCCATGTCTTGGGCACTAATACACCCCCATACCATCACACATGCTGGCTTTTCAACTTTGCGCCTATAACAATCCAGATGGTTCTTTTCCTCTTTGGTCCGGAGGACATGACGTCCACAGTTTCCAAAAACAATTTGAAATGTGGACTCGTCAGACCACAGAACACTTTTCCACTTTGTATCAGTCCATCTTAGATGAGCTCAGGCCCAGCGAAGACAACGGCGTTTCTGGGTGTTGTTGATAAACGGTTTTCGCCTTGCATAGGAGAGTTTTAACTTGCACTTACAGATGTAGCGACCTACTGTAGTTACTGACAGTGGGTTCTGAAGTGTTCGTGAGCCCATGTGGTGATATCCTTTACACACTGATGTCGCTTGTTGATGCAGTACAGCCTGAGGGATCGAAGGTCACGGGCTTAGCTGCTTACGTGTAGTGATTTCTCCAGATTCTCTGAACCCTTTGATGATATTACGGACCGTAGATAGTGAAATCCCTAAATTCCTTACAATAGCTGGTTGATAAAGGTTTTTCTTAAACTGTTCAACAATTTGCTCACGCATTTGTTGACAAAGTGGTGACCCTCGCCCCATCCTTGTTTGTGAATGACTGAACATTTCATGGGATCTACTTTTATACCCAATCATGGCACCCACCTGTTCCCAATGTGCCTGTTCACCTGTGGGATGTTCCAAATAAGTGTTTGATGAGCATTCCTCAACTTTATCAGTATTTATTGCCACCTTTCCCAACTTCTTTGTCACGTGTTGCTGGCATCAAATTCTAAAGTTAAGGATTATTTGCAAAAAAAAACATCAAATATGTTGTCTTTGTAGCATATTCAACTGAATATGGGTTGAAAATGATTTG
>NC_084569.2:36049958-36169958 GCF_033978685.3 Nerophis lumbriciformis | reverse complement strand
GAGATGACGCTGGCTGCTGCCAGCTCATTAAAATTACCGACTGGAAGGCGAGAAACACTTTATTTCAACAGACTCTGGCGCCGTACCTGTCGTCAAAACTCCAAAGACCGACTGCACAGTTGCACAATAAAAGCTCTGCTTCATCCTGCCTGCGCTACCAAAATAAGAGTCTCAGAAAGCTGGCGTGCACAAGCTAGCAAGCTACGGAGTTTGCCGACAATGTATTTCTTGTAAAGTGTATACAAAGGAGTACGGAAGCTGGACAAATAAGATGCCAAAAACCAACCACTTTCATGTGGTATTGGACAGAAAGGAGGACTTTTTTTTTCCTCCATTCGAAAATGCGGACGTTATCATCACTACTGTCTGATTCCAATCAATGCAAGTCATCAGAATCAGGTAATACACCGACTTATATTCTTGTCTTCATGAAAGAAAGGAATCTATATGTGTTAAACATGCTTGTATTATCTTTAACCACCTTTAACTTGTTAACAATATTAACTATATGTGTTAAACATGCTTGTATTATCTTTAACCACCTTTAAGTTGTTAACAATATTAACTATATGTGTTAAACATGCTTGCATTATCTTTAAACACCTTTTAATGTATTAACAATATTAACTATATGTGTTAAACATGCTTGCATTATCTTTAAACACCTTGAACTTGTTAACAAAAACATATATTTCATAAATAAGTAAATATAAATTATATATATGAGGTAGATCCCCACGACTTGATCAATTGAAAAGTAGCTCGCCTGCAGAAAAAGTGTGAGCACCTCTGACCTATATTGAGTAAAACATGCTTGAAACTAGAATATCAACTGATGCAAAGCTGTGTCATCAACACTCACAAGTATAAAACTACTTTTTTAAAGTGATCATTTCTTACTTCAAGCATGAAAAAAAAATCATGATGGTGAGCGCATATCATTATGTCAAGATAATGGCACTAGCATTTGCTTCATTTAAGAATATTTTTCAACATATTGAGCAAAAAGGTCTCTTTTTTTTTTTTTTTTACCAAGAAAAGTGCACTTGCTATTAGTGAGAATATACTTATTTTAAGGTATTTTTGGGTTCATTGAGGTTAGCTAATTAGGGATGAGTCCCTTTGGGACAGAGGACCCTATTGTATTTGTAGCGGTTTATTATTATACATTCGCCTCTTTGAGCTGTAATTTGACCACCTTAACATGCTTCAAAACTCACCAAATTGGACACACACATCAGGACTGACAATCTAATCAAATCTAATCAAAAAACCAAACCCCAAAACTCAAAATTGCGCTCTAGCGCCCCCTAGGAAGAAAACACAGACAAAACTGCCTGTAACTCCCAGTAGGAATGTCGTACCTCTATGTAGGTCTCACTTAGACCTATATTTCATACACTGACAACCCCCAGCAAAAATCAACAGGAAGTTTGCAATTCCCCCTTCAAAACAAAAGTTGTGTAAAAACAGTCACCTTTTTTCAAACATTATCTCCTCTGAGCGCGTTTGTTTTGTCGGCTTAAAATTAGTGAACCTTTCTAATTAAAAGTTGATGAAAGAGTTTTAATTACTGCTCCGGTTTGAATTTTATGAGCCCTCAAAGTTGGTCCTGTCCATCGCTGGTTGCAGCTTTGATTAGGGACCGAATGTCCCTTTGGGACAGAGGACCCTATTGTATTTTGTGCGTTTTATTCTTTATTATTATTATTCCGCCGCCTTTTTGAGCTGTAATTTGACCCTCTTAACATGCTTTCAAACTCACCATATTTGACACACACATCAGGACTGGCAAAAATTGCCATCTATTAAAAAAACCAAACCCCAAAACTCAAAATTGCGCTCTAGCACCCCCTAGGAAAAAACACAGACAAAACTGCTTGTAACTTCCGGTAGGAATGTCGTAGAGACATGAAACAAAAACCTCTATGTAGTTCTGACTTAGACCTTGATTTCATATATTGACATCCTTCAGCAAAAATCAACAGGAAGTTGGCAATTCCCCCTTCAAAACAAAAGTTTACTAAAAACAGTCACTTTTGCCTCTTTGAGCTGTAATTTGACCCCTTAACATGCTTCAAAACTCACCAAACTGGACACATACATCAGGACTGGCAAAAATTGCGATCTAATCAAAAAAGCAAACCCCAAAACTCAAAATTGCGCTCTAGCGCTCCCTAGGAAGAAAACACAGACAAAACTGCCTGTAACTCCCAGTAGGAATGTCGTACCTCTATGTAGGTCTCACTTAAACCTATATTTCATACACTGACAACCCCCAGCAAAAATCAACAGGAAGTTTGCAATTCCCCCTTCAAAACAAAAGTTATGTAAAAACAGTCACCTTTTTTCAAACATTATCTCCTCTGAGCGCGTTTGTAGTGTCGGCTTAAAATTAGCACAGGAGAGAGATTGAACCTTTCTGATTAAAAGTTGATGAAAGTGTTTTAATTACTGCTCCGGTTTGGATTTTATGAGCCCTCAAAGTCGGTCCTGTCCATCGCTGGTTGCAGCTTTAATTAGGGACCGAATGTCCCTTTGGGACAGAGAGGACCCTATTGTATTTGGTGCGTTTTGTTCTTTATTATTATTATTACTCCGCCGCCTCTTTGAGCTGTAATTTGACCCCCTTAACATGCTTTAAAACTCACCATATTTGACACACACATCAGGACTGGCAAAAATTGCCATCTATTAAAAAAACCAAACCCCAAAACTCAAAATTGCGCTCTAGCGCCCCCTAGGAAAAAACACAGACACAACTGCTTGTAACTTCCAGTAGGAATGTCGTAGAGACATGAAACCTCTATGTAGTTCTGACTTAGACCTTGATTTCATATATTGACATCCTTTAGCAAAAATCAACAGGAAGTTGGCAATTCCCCCTTCAAAACAAAAGTTTACTAAAAACAGTCACTTTTGCCTCTTTGAGCTGTAATTTGACCCCTTAACATGTTTCAAAACTCACCAAACTGGACACACACATCAGGACTGGCAAAAATTGCGATCTAATAAAAAACCCAACCCCAAAACTCAAAATTGCGCTCTAGCGCCCCCTAGGAAGAAAACACAGACACAACTGCTCTTAGGAAGAAAACTCAGACAAAACTGCCTGTAACTTCCAGTAGGAAGGTCTTACAGACATGAAACAAAAACCTCTATGTAGGTCTCATTTAGACCTACATTTCATAGATTGACAACCCCCAGCAAAAATCAACAGGAAGGTTGCAATTCCCCCTTCAAAACTAAAGTTTTGTAAAAACCGGTCACCTTTTTTCAAACACTATCTCCTCTGAGCGTGTTTGTCGTGTCGGCTTCAAACTAGCACAGGAGAGAGATTGAACCCTTCTGATTAAATGTTGACCAACAAGTTTTAATTACTGCTCCGGTTTGGATTTTATGTGCCGTCAAAGTCGGTCCCGTCCATCGCTGCTTGCAGCTTTAATTTTACTTGTTTTGGAAAGTCTTGACGAGCCAAATGTTCTTGTTCTATTGGCAGATAATTTTGCTTGGTTCAAATAAATACCAGAAGGTAAGGACAGTTTCTTTTGCATAATTGTGCGAAGCAAAACGCCAGATATGTCTTACCTTATACACACACCATAATGATACTCGTATGTTGAAGCACAGTAGAATCCATCAAGTGGTGCGGCTTCATAGCTTACCAAAGTCGTACTAAAACATTGATAGATTTTTGAGCGCCGTGTGTAATGTTCTATATTTTCAATGGAACATATACAATTTTGGTGTTGTTTACTTGAGTCATACTGCAGTCTACACGTACCTCTTATGTGTGACTGCCATCTACTGGTCACATTTATCATTTCACCATGTACCAAATAAAATAGCTCTGAGGTCGGTAAGCACAAACAAAATGATTCCGTACATTAGGCGCACCGGGTTAAAAGGCGCACTGTTGAGTTTTTGAGAAAATGAAAGGATTTTAAGTGCGCCTTATAGTCCGAAAAATACGGTACTAAAAAAAATACATCCATTGTCATGTCTTTTGTAATGATTGTGAAAGATAGGCAAAAAAAAGGTGCAGTTCCCCTTTAAAGGAAAACCACAGTTTTTGGGGAATTTTGCCCATCATCCACAATCATGGTGAGACAAGAACAGAGGTCTTTCCCTCCATGCTGCTGGAATTTTAATTTTCCAGAGGGAACTCCCCTGAAGGAATCAATAAAGTACTATCTATTTATCTACCGTATTTTCCGGACTATAAGTCGCAGTTTTTTTCATAGTTTGGCCGGGGGTGCGACTTATACTCGGGAGCGACTTATGTGTGAAATTATTAACACATTAGCGTAAAATATCAAATAATATTATTTAGCTCATTCACGTAAGAGACTAGACGTATAAGATTTCATGGGATTTAGCGATTAGGAGTGACAGATTGTTTGGTAAACGTATAGCATGTTCTATATGTTAAACCAGGGGTGTCAAACTCAAATACAGAGTGGGACAAAATGTAAAACTGAACAAAGCCGCGGGCCAAGGTTGAACAAATTAACCTTTTAATAGGGACCCAAACAAGTTTTGCATTGAATATTGAACAAGCAAGGCTTATATAACTTTATAGTGACATGCAAAATCCAGTTTCAAACAATAATAATAATAATTAAAAAATATCAATGGCATATCAAATACAATTTAAAAAAATAAAATAAAAAAAATGGAATGCCTCTTTTCTATTTTCAGCCTTATGAGGTAAATATCAACATTAACTTTTGCCACAGGCTAATAAATTAGAAAATAAAATAACAATGAATAAACCAACCATTCAGGACTTTAAACTGCTCAGTTTGCAACACACTGATCTAATCTGATGTGCCCAAGCCAGATACCTGCCATCTTTTCTTGGATGCTAGTTCATTAATGTCGGGGCTCAGGCTTTGAGCTGAGGCAACCTTCATTATCGAACGAAGGTGTTCATCAGTCATTATATCTCGTCCACAGTCTTGGGGGCGTGCTTTAAAGGCACTGCGTTTATCGTCCTCTACAAGCTGTTGTCACGTCTGCTTTTCATCCATTCCAACATCGTGCCGGCCCGACTGGGCCACCATTCGCTGGACTGGCTGAAAAGCGGACGTGACAATTTTTGGGAGGGGCACTGAAATTTGGGAGTCTCCCGGTAGGGTTGGCAAGTATGAGAATTAGCGGTGAATGCGGTGCTACCGCGGCACCGCCGCTGAATATAATCGGCGGGCCAGCTCTAATGTTAATTTGATATCGCCTCAAGGGCCAAGTGAAATTACACGGCAGGCCAAATTTGGCCCCCGGGCCAGAGTTTGACACCCATGTGTTATACCGTATTTTTCGGAGTATAAGTTGCACCGGAGTATAAGTCGCACCTGCCGAAAATGCATAATAAAGAAGGAAAAAAACATATAAGTTGCATTGGAGCCCGGCCAAACTATGAAAAAAAACTGCGACTTATAGTCCGAAAAATACGGTAGTTATTTGAATGACTCTTACCATAATATGTTACGTTAACATACCAGTTGGTTATTTATGCCTCATATAACTTACACTTATTCAGCCTGTTGTTCACTATTCTTTATTTATTTTAAATTGCCTTTCAAATGTCTGTTCTTGGTGTTGGCTTTTAGCAAATAAATTTCCCCAAAAAATGTGACTTATACTCCAGTGCGACTTATATATGTGTTTTCCCTTCTTTATTGTGCATTTTCGGCCGGTGCGACTTATACTCAGGAGCATACTTGCCAACCCTCCCGGATTTTCCGGGAGACTCCCGAAATTCAGCGCCTCTCCCGAAAACCTCCCGGGACAAATTTTCTCCCGAAAATCTCCCGAAATTCAGACAGACTCAGGTCCTCCACAATATAAAAAAGCGTACCTGCCCAATCACGTTATAACTGTAGAATGATGGAGGGCGAGTTATTGGTTTCTTATGTGGGTTTATTCTTAGGCAGTTTCATTAACGTCCTCCCAGCGTGGCAACAACACACAACAACAGCAGTCACTTTTTTGTATACCGTAAAGCAGTTCGTCTACCGTAAACAGCAATGTTGTGACACTCTTAAACAGGACAATACTGCCATCTAGTGCATTTGATGAAAGCACTTTTGTGCGTGCCACACAGCAATGCATCAGAGAGGGTGTTCAGCATGGTTCGAAAAATAGTGACAGAGAATAGAACAAGGATGGACAATTCAACCCTTAACTCAACAATGAGTAGATGAGTGTTATGTGTGTGTATATGTGTAAATAAATGAACATTGAAATTCAAGTATTTATTTTATTATATATATATATATATATATATATATATATATATATATATATATATATATATATATATATATATATATATATATATATATATAATTTAAAAAAAATTTTTTTTAAATAAATATATATATATATATATATATCTAGAATTCACTGAACGTCAAGTATTTCATATATATATATATATATATATATATATATATATATATAAGAAATACTTGACTTGGTGAATTCTATCTGTATATATACCCCTCCCCTTTTAGCCACGCCCACCCCCCCCACCTCCCGAAATCTGAGGTCTCAAGGTTGGCAAGTATGCTCAGGAGCGACTTATACTCCGAAAACTACGGTATCTATCTATCTATCTATCTATCTATCTATCTATCTATCTATCTATCTATCTATCTATCTATCACTAAAAAAAACCTGCCAAGGACACTTTATTTATACAACCTGCTTTTTTAAGCGATAGCGACATTGCTCAAAAAGGTTCATTATGTCTTTTTGTTCATATATTTTTCAAGTTTCTTCTTGTCAGACGATATTTTTGGTACAATGGACGACATTTTTACCTGACACGTTTCGACCGTCATCTGTCATTTCCCGCCTCCATTACCACCAAGCAATGAGCCAACCAGGTAGACCTCACCGTGGTCAGGTGACCCTTTTGAAGAAGACTGCAGATGGCAGTCGAAACATGTCGGGTAAAAATTCCATCCATTTTACCGAAAATATTTTCTGACAAGAAGAAAATTGAAACGTGTGGGAACTATAGAGACATTGTAATTGTAGGAGTTAAGGCAGAGGAACCACTTTTCTGGGTTGGTGACATAGCGTCTTGCTTAAAAGTGCCTCAGGCTACTATTGAGAGCCGAGAGGTATGCTAGCTTACTGGAGCTGCTTTTGCTGCTTAATGGCCTTTATGTTTGGAAAGGTTAAAACTAAGGGTGTAACGGTACACCAAAAATTTCGGTTCGGTACGTACCTCGGTTTAGAGGTCATGGTTTGGTTCATTTTCGGTACAGTAAGAAAACAACAAAATATACATTTTCTGGTTATTTATTTACCAACATTTGTAAACAATGGCTTTATCCTTTTAACATTGCTTTAAAATAGCTGTGTGTGTGATGGATGTGAGCCACCACTAGGGGCAACAGCAGGCAGTCATGAATGCTAAGCATAACAATAACATACATATACACACAGGCAGGGCCGGCCCGTGGCATAGGCCGTATAGGCAAATGCTAAGGGCGCCGTCCATCAGGGGGCGCCACAAATGTTGGAGAAAAAAAAAGAAAAAAAAAAGAAAGTTGGTACTATTATTTCTAAATACAAAAAATAATCCCACGTTAATTAAAATGCAAAGTAAAGCCTATTTAATAGAAATATTATTTGTTACAACATTACGCCCCCCCCCCCCCCTCCCTTCCCGTATCATGACTCTTTTTGGACGTCACCACATCAAAAAATCAACACAAGATGTCAAAACGGCCAAAACTGTCAGGTGCCCAAGGAAGAAAAAAGAGAAAAGAAGAGGAGGAGAAACGAGAAAAGACAGAGGTAGCAGGTAGGTAACGTTAGCCTACATGAAATTATTTGTCTGTTACAGAATGTGATAGTAACCTGGCTTGTTAGCATTAAGCTAATGTTACATGATTCGGCAATTGCTAATCAATAAATAGCTAGTTCTGTTTTAACGTCGGGTTAATATTGTGGAGGGGGCTAAATTGTTATGGAAAATAATAAAGTAACGTTAGGTAATTACAGTACTCCCACCTTACATACCTCAGGGACATTTGTATTAGATCTTTTAAGCAGGTGTTTTTTGTTTACATTGTTATTGCCTTCTGGTTAGCTAATGTTTGCCCTGCAGGTAATAGTCACTTTTCCACCCCTTTATATATTAGGTATAGTTTTAAATAAAAAAAAACGGTCAAAGATAAAGCTATTCGGTTTCTTGTGAGGGCGCCAGATTGGTTAGGGCCGGGCCTGCACACAGGGTCCATTGCCAGGGTTCATGCAGTCAACATATATAAAATAAAAACTAAATAAGATAAGGCTCAGAATTGGTTCCTTAACAAAACCTTTCTACATATAAAGTGCAACATTAAACTGCTTCAAGTTGTTGCTCAGATTAAATTAAATGACACAACTTTTCTTCTACATACAAAAAGTGCAACATTAAACAGTTTCAAGTAGGGGTGTAACGGTACTAGGGCTGCAACTAACGAATTATTTGATAATCGATTAATCTGTTGATTATTACTTCGATTAATCGATTAATAATCTGATAAAAGAGACAAATTACATTTCTATCCTTTCCAGTATTTTATTGGGGGAAAAAACAGCATACTGCCACCATACTTATTTTGATTATTGTTTCTCAGCTGTTTGTACATGTTGCAGTTTATAAATAAAGGTTTATATATAAAAAAAAACAATATTTAAAAAAATATATATTAAAAAAATTGCCTCTGCGCATGCGCATAGCATAGATCCAACGAATCGATGACTAAATTAATTGCTAACTATTTTTATAATCGATTTAATCGATTAGTTGTTGCAGCCCTAACCGGTACGTGTGCTTGTATTGAACTGTTTCGGTACGGGGGTGTCGGTTCGGTTCGGAGGTGTACCGAACGAGTTTCCACAGCTAACGGGCTAGGATAGACTGACCATACGTCCTCTTTTCACCGGACATGTCCTCTTTTGCGGAGCTGTCAGGGCGGAGTTTCTTAAATGCCTCGAATGTCCGGCATTTTGAGTTAGGGTTGCGTGTATTTTCAATGTACGTTCAGGGTTAAGAAGGGGTTAAAAACAAAACAAATTGTGAAGGTGTGCACACGCAGCAGCATTGGTGAGGGAGGGGCAGAGAGAGAGAGAGAATTATGATAAACGCGCATGCGTCGCCAGGCTCTGCTTTTTATCCATAGATTTATCACATTTAATTTTTTATTATCTATAGCAGGGGTGTCAAAAGTGTGCCCCGGAGGCAATTTGCGGCCCACAGCTAATGTTTTAAAGGCTCACGGCACATTCTAAAAATACTATTAAAATAAACAAAAACATAACAAAAGTGAAATAAAAAAGCTTAAAGGTTAAATGTAATTTAGAAAAAGTTGCAATGTTGACTAATAAAACAAAGCTGTTTTTTCTTTTCTTTCAAACTGTCATTGCTCTAAACATAATATTGAATCAAAATCAATGTTATTATGAATTGTTGACCTATCCAAGGTTCCCATTACTTCACATCAAATATTACACTAAGAAAAATATTTTTGGTGGAAGATTTTGCAAATTTACTGAATAAATAACCCCAAAATGTATTTCTTACTGTACCGAAAATGAACCAAACTGTGACCTCTAAACCGAGGTACGTAGCGAACCGAAATTTTTGTGTACCGTTACACCCCTAGTTTCAAGTCAACTCAGCCTCATATTAACTTTTCTTTTTTCCGCCCAGCCTTTAACCCTGGTCACTTTCACTCAATTTTCATGTTTTTTCTTCAGTTTATCCACATTGTCTGCAGAAAGAGCAGACCTGCTTGCAGTTAAAATGTCTCCAGCTGTGGAAAATACTAGGGATGTCCCGATCCGATATTTGGATCGGATCGGCCGCCGATATTTGCCAAAAAATGCGTATCGGCAAGGCATGGGAAAATGCCGATCCGGATCCAGTTTTAAAAAAAAACTCCGGTCAGTGTTTTCCAACGCACCGATTTAAATAATACATTCCACTTTTCTGCTGCTCCCTAATTTCCGTTCCGCATTTTCCAGCACACCTTCAACACATCCACAGGTCTGTGAATTCTCACGCAGTTGCTTTTAGCTGCTGGCATTACACGACAGGCTCTTCTCACTCTTTCCTGTGTCTCCCTCTCACAGACAGCAAGCGCACCTTCTTACACACGTCACATACTGTCACGTCATACGTCACATACGTATACGCCCTTTTGTTTTAATGTAGACATGCAAGCCTTGAAAGAAAATGTTGAAAATCAAGACTACATTTCCTGCAAATGGGTGCATTTCTACCCTATATTTTAACTTTAGATTTATTCTCATATCAAACTCTTTTGGCTGTCTTTTTGACACTTACATCCACACCCTGGATTATAAATAATGTAAATAATTCAATGTGATTATCTTGTGTGATGACTGTATTATGATGATAGTATATATCTGATAGTATATATCTGTATCATGAATCAATTTAAGTGGACCCCGACTTAAACAAGTTGACAAACTTATTGGGGTGTTACCATTTAGTGGTCAATTGTACGGAATATGTACTTCACTGTGCAACCTACTAATAAAAGTCTCAATCAATCAATCAAAACACATAGAATCATCATACTGCTGTGATTATATGCATCAAGTGTTCATTCAAGGCTAAGGCAAAATATCGACATATATATCGTGTATCGCAATATGGCCTTAAAATATCGCAATATTAAAAAAAGGCCATATCGCCCAGCCCTAGTTCAACGATGCCATTTCTGTTTGTCATGTATAATTTTGTCTATTTTGTGTTTATCCTTGAATAAACAGGTCAGTTTCTTGTTACCAACCATTGTGTATTATTCAAACTCCCCTAATTCAGCTGGCTAGTTGTTATCAAGAGTACTAAAACCCTTTTCAACATGATTCTGACAACTAAGTAGGCTAAATAACTTTAAACTTTAATAAATGCTCGGATTGGCCAGTATCGGTATCGGTATCGGATCGGAAGTGCAAAAACAATATCGGTATCAGATCGGAAGTGCAAAAACCTGGATCGGGACATCCCTAGAAAATACCCTTTCACTGGGCACGGAGGTAGCAGGTATGGCGAGGTAATGCCTGGCTAACTTGGCAGTAAGAGGATATATGGGCTCATTGTTCTTCCACCATAGAAGTGGCTCAAAATCTAGTTTTTAATGCAATATGGTCTTAAATCTGCTGCTTTTGAAACATTTGTTATTGCTTTAGCCCTGCCTGACTCGCTGAGGAGAGGCTGCTTGAATGCGGTGTTTGTACCACGCTCGTCTTTCTCTTCGTTGAAGCGATGTTATCCATTGTTGTATCGCACCACGAGGCCGAAATGTTCCCAAACGGGAGATCTTAACGAGGCATGAGGGTCTTCCAGCTCTGGCTTTTGCATTTTGTAGTAGCCCGGTCGGTGCTAGCATGTCGTGTGTTGTGCCTCGGTGTGCATTGTTTACACAACTTTATATGTCCGTGTGGAAACTCGTTCGGTGCACCGAACCGAACCCTCCATACCGAAACGGTTCAATACAAATACACGTACCGTTACACCCTTACTTAAAACCTATAAATTCCACACACTACAAGCTAAAAAATGTGGACAGAATGAATCAGTGGATATATTGGTTCTTACCTCGATGACATTGCTCGGTAGATGCAGCATTTTACTCATTTCCTATTTGCATTTTTTATCTGAGGAGTAAGGATGATGCTGAATTCAACAGGTAAATGGGGAACACAAGTCTCGTGCTGAAAGATACAACCATCCTATCAATCGGCATCCAAGTTAAAGCGGACAATGGGAATGTTTGGTAGTGTTCTTATTTTGTCAATGGAACGTTTAGCACTTACAACTAGTGCGACATGATGGTTTAATGTTTCACTGTAGCTGGGTCTGCTTGGATCTGTCATGAAGTCTGTCATGATTAGCGGTCGTTGTTGATGGAAGTAGCATTCCTTGCTATGTGCTCTGTAAAATCATTGCGATCAGGAAAGAAGTTGCAGTATTGCTTAATATGACCAAAATACTGTAAGTGCTGGGTGTTACCAAGAATGTGCCTGCTACCCCATGGCTATAGCATGTGTATAAAACATTGTTGGAGGTTTTTAGACGCTTTTATAGGCCAAATATGTGAATCCTCAGTGCCTGCATTTTAATTGTGAAACCATTCCGACGCAGAATAAGACATCTTCTCTCAATAAGGTAACTGTTGTACAAACCCCGTTTCCATATGAGTTGGGAAATTGTGTTAGATGTAAATATAAACGGAATACAATGATTTGCAAATCCTTTTCAACCCATATTCAGTTGAATATGCTACAAAGACAACATATTTGATGTTCAAACTGAACTTATTTTTTTGCAAATAATCATTAACTTTAGAATTTGATGCCAGCAACACGTGACAAAGAAGTTGGGAAAGGTGGCAATAAATACTGATAAAGTTGAGGAATGCTCATCAAACACTTATTTGGAACATCCCACAGGTGAGCAGGCACATTGGGAACAGGTGGGTGCCATGATTGGGTATAAAAGTAGATTCCATGAAATGCTCAGTCATTCACAAACAAGGATGGGGCGAGGGTCACCACTTTGTCAACAAATGCGTGAGCAAATTGTTGAACAGTTTAAGAAAAACCTTTCTCAACCAGCTATTGCAAGGAATTTAGGGATTTCACCATCTACGGTCCGTAATATCATCAAAGGGTTCAGAGAATCTGAAGAAATCACTGCACGTAAGCAGCTAAGCCCGTGACCTTCCATCCCTCAGGCTGTACTGCATCAACAACTGACATCAGTGTGTAAAGGATATCACCACATGGGCTCAGGAACACTTCAGAAACCCACTGTCAGTAACTTCAGTTGGTCGCTACATCTGTAAGTGCAAGTTAAAACTCTCCTATGCAAGGCGAAAACCGTTTATCAACAACACCCAGAGACGCCGTCGACTTCGCTGGGCCTGAGCTCATCTAAGATGGACTGATACAAAGTGGAAAAGTGTTCTGTGGTCTGATGAGTCCACATTTCAAATTGTTTTTGGAAACTGTGGACGTCGTGTCCTCCGGACCAAAGAGGAAAAGAATCATCCGGATTGTTATAGGCGCAAAGTGTAAAAGCCAGCATGTGTGATGGTATGGGGGTGTATTAGTGCCCAAGACATGGGTAACTTACACATTTGTGAAGGCGCCATTAATGCTGAAAGGTACATACAGGTTTTGGAGCAACATATGTTGCCATCCAAGCAACGTTACCATGGACGCCCCTGCTTATTTCAGCAAGACAATGCCAAGCCACGTGTTACATCAACGTGGCTTCATAGTAAAAGAGTGCGGGTACTAGACTGGCCTGCCTGTAGTCCAGACCTGTGTCCCATTGAAAATGTGTGGCGCATTATGAAGCCTAAAATAGCACAACAGAGACCCCCGGACTGTTGAACAACTTAAGCTGTACATCAAGCAAGAATGGGAAATAATTCCACCTGAGAAGCTTAAAAAATGTGTCTCCTCAGTTCCCAAACGTTTACTGAGTGTTGTTAAAAGGAAAGGCCATGTAACACAGTGGTGAACATGCCCTTTCCCAACTACTTTGGCACGTGTTGCAGCCGTGAAATTCTAATTTAATTATTATTTGCAAAAAAAAAAAAAAATGTTATGAGTTTGAACATCAAATATCTTGTAGTGCATTCAACTGAATATGGGTTGAACACAATTTCCCAACTCATATGGAAACGGGGTTTGTACATTATTATTACATTACTTCATATGACTGGTGTAGTTGTTTATAATATATTCTATTGTATCGTTTTTGATGCAATATTTGTTATCTGGAGGTTCGATTCTCTTAGTAAAAAGCCTGTTACATGTTAAAGGTTGTTTTTTTGTACCCCATAACAGAAAAAATAAATTTCAGTTATTTTCAAATTTGAGATACGAGTATTTTGGGCTATGAGCTGCATCATTGAACCAATTAAACTCGAAAGTTGAGGTGCTGCTGTTTATGTACATTACGTTCTTATTCCACCAAATAAAGTTTGATTAGGCAGACCATTGTCCCTCTTTAGAAGTTCTTCGTTGTCCCTAGAAAAAAATGTCCACAGGCAATGAGCGTTATCTGCCGTCTGGTTGTCTGTTATTGTTGTTTACGTTTCGCTGAATAACAAAATACGGACAGAGTTATTTCGGGCTGTGAATCTTTGGGCACCGCACGATTCGATTCGATTATTGGGGGTAACGATTCGATTCAGAATCGATTTTCAATTCAAAATCACTACTTTTTAATAACATTGGGTGCCAGTTCTATGATTAACTACATTCCTCCATAAAATAGATAAAACAGTTGTGATACATTTCAATATTACTTAAAAGAAAAACTGGTTTTGTTTAATAAAATTCTACCCAAACATTTAATAAAGTCAAATACAAAAAAAAGGCACTTTTCTAAAGTAAATCTCTGATATGGTCAGCTACATCAACAATATGATTTGCTTGAGTGGCTGGACAGGACAGATACAAAAAAAAAATATTTAAAATGTATTTTAGATTTGTTTTAATAGATTAAGAATTACTACGAACAGGAATCGCAATTCATTTCAAATTAAAGCTGCAAGCAGCGTTGGACGGGACTGACTTTTGCTGGTGTTTCCTGCCTTTACCCATTCAACATATCTTTACCTGCACATTACCTACCTTCCCTGCATCCTGGGGACACACTGGTGCTTCTTTCTTCCACCCATACAACATATCTATGTAATCATGTAATGTAACCTTCTCTGCATAGTAAGGTCACTCTCGTATGTCCTGCCTGTACACATTCAACCTATTTTCATCCGCACATTACCTACCTTCTCTGCATATTGGGGTCACACTTGTGCTTTCTGCCATTACCCAGTTAACATATCTTTACCCACACAGTACCTACCTTCTCTGCATTGTGTGGTCACGCTGGTGCTTCCTGCTTTTAAGCGGCCATCTTGAGACGGCAGCAGCGCAGCGGTTATTTGAAGGCTCATAAAATCAAAACTGGAGCAGTAGCTAAAACTCTTTCGTCAACTTTTAATCAGAAGGGTTTAATCTCTCTCCTGTGCTAGTTTGAAGCCGACACGAAAAACGTGCTCAGAGGAGATAATGTTTAAAAAAAAGGTGACTGTTTTGACCCCACTCTTGTTTTGAAGGGGGAATTGCAAACTTCCTGTTAATTTTTGCTGGGGGTTGTCAATGAATTAAATGTAGGTCTAAGTGAGACCTACATATAGGTTTTTGTTTCATGTCTCTACGGCATTCCTACCGGAAGTTACAATCAGTTTTGTCTGTGTTTTCTTCCTAGGAGCAGTTTTGTCTGTGTTTTATTCCTAGGAGGCGCTAGAGCGCAATTTTGAGTTTTTGGGTTGTTTTTTTTATTAGAGCGCAATTTCCGCCAGTCCTGATGTGTGTGTCCAGTTTGGTGAGTTTTGAAGCATGTTAAGGGGGTCAAATTAAAGCTCAAAGAGGCAAAAGTGACTGTTTTTACTACAATTTTGTTTAGAAGGGGGAATTGCCAACTTTCTGTTGATTTTTGATGAAAGATGTCAGTGTATGTAATCTAGGTCTAAGTCAGACCTACATAGGGGTTTTTGTTTCATGTCTCTATGACATTCCTACCGGAAGTTACAAGAAGTTTTGTCTGTGTTTTCTTACTAGGAGCAGTTTTCTCTGTTTTATTCCTAGGAGGCGCTAGAGTGCAATTTTGAGTTTTCGGTTTGTTGTTTTTTTTATTAGAGCGCAATTTCCGCCAGTCCTGATGTGTGTGTCCAGTTTGGTGAGTTCTGAAGCATGTTAAGGAGGTCAAATTACAGCTCAAAGAGGCAAAAGTGACTGTTTTTACAAAAATTTTGTTTAGAAGGGGGAATTGCCAACTTTCTGTTGATTTTTGATGAAAGATGTCAGTGTATGTAATCTAGGTCTAAGTCAGACCTACATAGGGGGTTTTTGTTTCATGCCCCTACAACATTCCTACCGGAAGTTACAAGCAGTTTTGTCTGTGTTTTCTTCCTAGGAGCAGTTTTGTCTGTGTTTTAGTCCCAGGAGGCGCTAGAGCGCAATTTTGAGTTTTCGGGTTTTTTTTTGTTTTTTTTATTAGAGCGCAATTTCCGCCAGTCCTGATGTGTGTGTCCAGTTTGGTGAGTTCTGAAGCATGTTAAGGAGGTCAAATTACAGCTCAAAGAGGCAAAAGTGACTGTTTTTACTAAAATGTTGTTTAGAAGGGGGAATTGCCAACTTCCTGTTGATTTTTGCTGAAAGATGTCAGTGTATGAAATCTAGGTCTAAGTCAGACCTACATAGGGGGTTTTTGTTTCATGCCTCTACGACATTCCTACCGGAAGTTACAAGCAGTTTTGTCTGTTTTCTTCCTCGGAGCAGTTTTGTCTGTGTTTTATTCCTAGGAGGCGCTAGAGCGCAATTTTGAGTTTTCGGGTTTGTTTTTTTTATTAGAGCGCAATTTCTGCCAGTCCTGATGTGTGTGTCCAGTTTGGTGAGTTTTGAAGCATGTTAAGGGGGTCAAATTACAGCTCAAAGAGGCAAAAGTGACTGTTTTTACTAAAATTTTGTTTAGAAGGGGGAATTGCCAACTTCCTGTTGATTTTTGCTGAAAGATGTCAGTGTATGAAATCTAGGTCTAAGTCAGACCTACATGGGGGTTTTTGTTTCATGTCTCTACGACATTCCTACCGGACGTTACAAGCAGTTTTGTCTGTGTTTTCTTACTAGGAGCAGTTTTGTCTGTGTTTTAGTCCTAGGAGGCGCTAGAGCGCAATTTTGAGTTTTCGGGGTTTTTTTTTTTTTATTAGAGCGCAATTTCCGCCAGTCCTGATGTGTGTGTCCAGTTTGGTGAGTTCTGAAGCATGTTAAGGAGGTCAAATTACAGCTCAAAGAGGCAAAAGTGACTGTTTTTACTAAAATTTTGTTTAGAAGGGGGAATTGCCAACTTCCTGTTGATTTTTGCTGAAAGATGTCAGTGTATGAAATCTAGGTCTAAGTCAGACCTACATAGGGGTTTTTTGTTTCATGCCTCTACAACATTCCTACCGGAAGTTACAAGCAGTTTTGTCTGTTTTCTTCCTCGGAGCAGTTTTGTCTGTGTTTTATTCCTAGGAGGCGCTAGAGCGCAATTTTGAGTTTTCGGGTTTGGTTTTTTTATTAGAGCGCAATTTCCGCCAGTCCTGATGTGTGTGTCCAGTTTGGTGAGTTCTGAAGCATGTTAAGGGGGTCAAATTACAGCTCAAAGAGGCAAAAGTGACTGTTTTTACTAAAATTTTGTTTAGAAGGGGGAATTGCCAACTTTCTGTTGATTTTTGATGAAAAATGTCAGTGTATGTAATCTAGGTCTAAGTCAGACCTACATAGGGGTTTTTTGTTTCATCCCTCTACGACATTCCTACCGGAAGTTACAAGCAGTTTTGTCTGTGTTTTCTTACTAGGAGCAGTTTTCTCTGTGTTTTATTCCTAGGAGGCGCTAGAGCGCAATTTTGAGTTTTCGGGTTGTTTTTTTTTATTATTAGAGCGCAATTTCCGCCAGTCCTGATGTGTGTGTCCAGTTTGGTGAGTTTTGAAGCATGTTAAGGGGGTCAAATTACAGCTCAAAGAGGCAAAAGTGACTGTTTTTACTAAAATGTTGTTTAGAAGGGGGAATTGCAAACTTTCTGTTGATTTTTGCTAGTGGTTGTCAAAGAATGAAATGTAGGTCTAAGTGAGACCTACATAGGGGTTTTTGTTTCATGTCTCTACGCCATTCCTACCGGAAGTTACAAGCAGTTTTGTCTGTTTTATTCCTAGGAGGCGCTAGAGTGCAATTTTGAGTTTTCGGAGTTTTTTTTATTTTTTTTATTAGAGCGCAATTTCCGCCAGTCCTGATGTGTGTGTCCTGTTTGGTGAGTTCTGAAGCATGTTAAGGAGGTCAAATTACAGCTCAAAGAGGCAAAAGTGACTGTTTTTACTAAAATTTTGTTTAGAAGGGGGAATTGCCAACTTTCTGTTGATTTTTGATGAAAGATGTCAGTGTATGTAATCTAGGTCTAAGTCAGACCTACATAGGGGGTTTTTGTTTCATGTCTCTACGACATTCCTACCGGAAGTTACAAGCAGTTGTGTCTGTGTTTTCTTCCTCGGAGCAGTTTTGTCTGTGTTTTATTCCTAGGAGGCGCTAGAGCGCAATTTTGAGTTTTCGGGTTTGGTTTTTTTATTAGAGCGCAATTTCCGCCAGTCCTGATGTGTGTGTCCAGTTTGGTGAGTTCTGAAGCATGTTAAGGGGGTCAAATTACAGCTCAAAGAGGCAAAAGTGACTGTTTAGAAGGGGGAATTGCCAACTTCCTGTTGATTTTTGCTGAAAGATGTCTGTGTATGAAATCTAGGTCTAAGTCAGACCTACATAGAGGTTTTTGTTTCATGTCTCTACGACATTCCTACCGGACGTTACAAGCAGTTTTGTCTGTGTTTTTTCCTAGGGGGCGCTAGAGCGCAATTTTAAGTTTTGGGGTTTGGTTTTTTCATTAGATGGCAATTAAGAGGGTCAAATTACAGCTCAAAGAGGCGGCGGTATAATAAAGAATAATAATAAAGAATAATAAAACCTTACAAATTCAATAGGGTCCTCTGTCCCAAAGGGACATTGCGGTCCCTAAATATATATTTTTCTGAAAGCCCGATAAGTTTTAGTCCATTTCAATTCAATTGTGAATACAAAACTTAATATATTTGCCATGGTTGGACCAGGAAGAGGGCGGGACTGCGGCTCTTTCGAATATGAGCGTCCTTGGCAGCCACCTATTGATGACATACAGCACCTTTTAAGGGGTGGTAATAGATTTGTTGCTCTAGTTTAAGAGTATAGTTACTTGCATTCATAGACATTCATTTCTACTTGAAGTGAATATGATCCCGACCCTCTGAACTGGGGTCCATTTGTTCCACGTTTCCCTTCTTTGAGGTTCTGGCCGGTTGCCAAAGCTTGCAACAACTGCAGCTCTTCACTCTTCTTCATTACAGACTTCGATGTAAGATGTCTGCTGGTTTTTTTGAGCCACATGCTCTCTAGACCAGTGGTCTGTAAACTTTTTGACTGGGGGGGCCCGCATTGGGCTTAAAAAAATTGGCAATGGGCCGAATGCATGCAAAGTAACTAGAGTACATATTATTATACAAACCCTGTTTCCATATGAGTTGGGAAATTGTGTTAGATGTAAATATAAACGGAATACAATGATTTGCGAATCATTTTCAACCCATATTCAGTTGAATATGCTACAAAGACAACATATTTGATGTTCAAACTGATAAACATTATTTTTTTTTTGCAAATAATCATTAACTTTAGAATTTGATGCCAGCAACACGTGACAAAGAAATTGGGAGAGGTGGCAATAAATACTGATAAAGTTGAGGCATGCTCATCAAACACTTATTTGGAACATCGCACAGGTGTGCAGGCTAATTGGGAACAGGTGGGTGCCATGATTGGGTATAAAAACAGCTTCCCAAAAAATGCTCAGTCTTTCACAAGAAAGGATGGGGCGAGGTACACCCCTTTGTCCACAACTGCGTGAGCAAATAGTCAAACAGTTTAAGAACAACGTTTCTCAAAGTGCAATTGCAAGAAATTTAGGGATTTCAACATCTACGGTCCATAATATCATCAAAAGGTTCAGAGAATCTGGAGAAATCACTCCACGTAAGCGGCATGGCCGGAAACCAACATTGAATGACCGTGACCTTCGATCCCTCAGACGCCACTGTATCAAAAACCGACATCAATCTCTAAAGGATATCACCACATGGGCTCAGGAACACTTCAGAAAACCACTGTCACTAAATACAGTTGGTCGCTACATCTGTAAGTGCAAGTTAAAGCTCTACTATGCAAAGCGAAAGCCATTTATCAACAACATCCAGAAACGCTGGCTTCTCTGGGCCCGAGATCATCTAAGATGGACTCATGCAAAGTGGAAAAGTGTTCTGTGGTCTGACGAGTCCACATTTCAAATTGTTTTTGGAAATATTCGACATCGTGTCATCCGGACCAAAGGGGAAGCGAACCATCCAGACTGTTATCGACGCAAAGTTGAAAAGCCAGCATCTGTGATGGTATGGGGGTGCATTAGTGCCCAAGACATGGGTAACTTACACATATGTGAAGGCACCATTAATGCTGAAAGGTACATACAGGTTTTGGAACAACATATGCTGCCATCTAAGCGCCATCTTTTTCAGCAAGATAATGCCAAGCCACAGTCAGCACGTGTTACAACAGCGCGGCTTCATAAAAAAAGAGTGCGGGTACTTCCCTGGCCCGCCTGCAGTCCAGACTTGTCTCCCATCGAAAATGTGTGGGTGTCATCAGCATAACAATGAAAGCTAACACCGTATTTGCGTGTGATGTCACCTAGCGGCAACATGTAAATACTAAAGAGTGCAGGGCCAAGAACCGAACCCTGGGGGACTCCGCATGTTACCTTAACATAGTCCGAGGTCACATTGTTATGGGAGACGCACTGCATCCTGTCAGTGAGATAAGAGTTAAACCACGACAAGGCTAAGTCTGACATACCAATACGTGTTTTGATACGCTCTAATAAAATATTATGATTGACGGTATCGAAAGCAGCGCTAAGATCAAGAAGCAGCAACATAGATGACGCATCAGAATCCATCGTTAGCAGTAGATCATTAGTCATTTTTGCGAGGGCTGTCTCCGTAGAGTGATTTGCCCTGAAACCGGATTGAAAAGGTTCACAGAGATTGTTAGACACTAAGTGTTCATTTAGCTGCTGTGCAACAATTTTTTCGAGGATTTTCGAAATAAAGGGAAGGTGGGACACCGGCCGGTAGTTTACCATGAGGTCAGGATCGAGGTTAGGTCTTTTGAGCAGAGGATGAATAACCGCTTTCTTGAATGCTAGGGGAACAGTGCCAGAGGAAAGTGATAAGTTTATAATATTTAGCACTGATGGACCTAATAATACAAAAAGCTCCTTGATAAGTTTCCCAGGAAATGGGTCAAGTAAACATGTTGTTTGTTTTGTCCCATTTACACGCCTTAACAATTCCTCTAATGTTATTTCATCAAAGAGAGAGAAACTATTTTGGAGGGCATGCATCACTATAGCTCTTGTCTCAAAGTAGGTGTACTGTCACGACCTGTCACATCACGCTGTGACTTATTTTGAGTTTTTTGCTTTTTTTTCTGTGTGTAGTGTTTTAGTTCTTTTCTTGCACTCCTATTTTGGTGGCTTTTTATCTTTTTTTGGTATTTTCCTGTAGCAGTTTCATGTCTTCCTTTGAGCGATATTTCCCACATCTACTTTGTTTTAGCAATCAAGAATATTTCAGTTGTTTTAATCCTTCTCTGTGGGGACATTGTTGATTGTCATGTCACGTTCGGATGTACGTTGTGGACGCCGTCTTTGCTCCACAGTAAGTCTTTGCTGTCGTCCAGCATTCTGTTTTTGTTTACTTTGTAGCCAGTTCAGTTTTAGTTTCGTTCTGCATAGCCTTCCCTAAACTTCAATGCCTTTTCTTAGGGGCACTCACTTTTAGTTTATTTTTGGTTTAAACATTAGATACCTTTTTACCTGCACACTGCCTCCCGCTGTTTCCGACATCTACGAAGCAATACCGGCTGCCACCTACTGATATGGAAGAGTATTACACGGTTACTCTGCCGATCTTTAGACAGCACCGACACTCAACAACAACACATAATTTGCAGACTATAATTACTAGTTTGCAAAAAATATTTTTAACCCAAATAGGTGAAATTAGATAATCTCCTACGGCACACCAGACTGTATCTCACGGCACACTAGTGTGCCGCAGCACAGTGGTTGAAAAACACTGGTTTACACGCCCACCCTCAGTGTGACCTGTATGGCTGTTGATCAAGTATGCCTTGCATTAACCTGTGAGCCGTAGATATTATGTGACTGGGCCGGCACGCAAAGGCAGTGCCTTCAAGGTTTATTGGCGCTCTGTACTTCTCCTTACATCAGTGTACACAGCGGTGTTTTAAAAAGTCATACATTTTACTTTTTGAAACCGATACAGATAATTTCCGATATTACATTTTAAAGCATCTATCGGCCGATAATATTGGCAGTCCGATATTATCGGACATCCCGAGTCCGCCCAATTTAAAGCATTTTTTCTTCTATTTCTTAGATTGTTATTTTTTCTCAAACTGTAGTGTTAAACTCTTTTATGGTGGTGTAGTATGTTATGTTTATAACTAACCAGAGGTGGGTAGAGTAGCCAGAAATTGTACTCAAGTAAGAGTACTGTTACTTTAGAGATTTATTACTCAAGTAAAAGTAAGGAGTAGTCACCCAAATATTTACTTGAGTAAAAGTAAAAAGTATGTTGTAAAAAAACTACTCAAGTACTGAGTAACTGATGAGTAACATACACACACATATTATATATATATATATATATATATATATATATATATATATATATATATATATATATATATATATAATGTGTGTGTATGTATATATATATATATTAGGGCTGAAACGACGCGTCGACGTAGTCGACGTCATCGGTTACGTAAATACGTCGAGGACGTTTTTGTTCGTCGACGCGTCACATATTTACGTCACACTACCGTCATGGCGGAGCGCAAAGCAGACGATGCGAGCGGTGCGAGCGAGGGGAAAAAAGCACGCCAAAAGTCGTCAAAAGTGTGGGAGTATTTCAATAAACGGCCTAAGAAGAAACGATACTTTTACTCCGCTACTTTTATCTACATTCAGCTCGCTACTCGCTACTAATTTTTATCGATCTGTTAATGCACGCTTTGTTTGTTTTGGTCTGTCAGACAGACCTTCATAGTGCCTGCCTTACTGGTGACGTTTCACTTCGTTCCACCAATCAGATGCAGTCACTGGTGACGTTGGACCAATCAAACAGAGCCAGGGGTCACATGACCTGACTGGCTCCGAGCTAACTTCGGGTGTTACCATTTAGTGGTCAATTGTACGGAATATGTACTGTACTGTGCAATCTACTAATAAAAGTTCCAATCAATCAATCAAAAGTGTGAAGGAAAAAAGACCCTTTTTTTATTTAAACCGTAAAGACTGACTGCACAGTTCCTGTCTTCACAATAAAAGTCCCGCTCCATCGCGCCTGCGCTTTCAAAATAAGAGTCTCCGAAAGCCAGCGCAAACAAGCTAGCAAGCTACGGAGTTTGCCGCCAATGTATTTCTTGTAAAGGGTATAAAAACGAATATGGAAGGTGGACAAATAAGATGCCAAATAACAACCACTTTCATGTGGTATTAGACAGAAAGGAGGAACTTTTCTTCTCCTCCATTTGAAAACGTGGACGTTATCATCACGACTGTCTGATTACAATCAATGCAAGTCATCAGAATCAGGTAATACACCAACTTATATTCTTGTCTTCATGAAAGAAAGGAATCTATATGTTAAACATGCATGTATAATTATTAAAACACCTTTAACATGTAAACAAAAACGGCAAAATAAATAAATATAAATTATATACTGTATATATCAATGTATGTGTATATATATATATATATATATATATATATATATATATATATATATATATATATATATGTGTGTGTGTGTATATATGTATATATATATATATATATATGATATGTGTGTGTATGTTACTCAGTACTTGAGTAGTTTTTTCACAACATACTTTTTACTTTTACTCAAGTAAATATTTGGGTGACTACTCCTTACTTTTACTTGAGTAATAAATCTCTAAAGTAACAGTACTCTTACTTGAGTACAATTTCTGGCTACTCTACCCACCTCTGCTAATAATGTTGTTGTATGCACACTGTGTCGAGCGGAAATGGCCTATCATAGCAGCACAATGGCAGCGTTCTTGCCATCACCATCAACTAGTCAATCGTCCGCGTGAGTATACGTTGTCATCATTACACAAAAACATGAATGTGTCATTTGTATCTGCGTTGTAAATTCATAAACTAAAGCACCGTTTCGCTCTGAGAGGAGCGTTTGGCGTGCCTGTTCAGTGTTTACAAAGACACGCTCCTCTTTAACGCTAACGTTAATTAGTTGTGCAAATACCTTTTACAACATTAACAATTACGTATACTATGTACAAACGAACAATTAACTTTCACTTTAATCATACTATCATTGTTGTGTTATTAAGCAAAATAAGCAAAAGTTTTACTTTTGTTGAAATGTTTACACTGTTGTTAAAGAATATTTCGTTTTGCACTTTTTTGTATTGGATGTTTATCTTTATTTTTGCACATTTTAGCAAATAAGCAATACTTTTACTTTTGTTGAAATGTTTACACTGTTGTTGCAGAATATTTCCGTTTTCCACTTTTTTGAATTGGATGTTTATCTTTATTTTTGCACATTTTAAAGCAAAATAAGCAATACTTTTACTTTTGAAATGCTTATACTATTGCAGAATATTAAGATTTGCACTGGATGTTTACTTTTATATTTGCACATTAAAAGCAAATAAGCTACTTTTAATTTTGTTAAATGTTTACATTGTTACAGAATATTTTGTCATGTTGTTGTCAATGTTGACTGAGTGGCCATACTTTTTTTTTTTGTAAATAAAAGCCATGCCTTTTGAAAAAACTGGCCTACATTTATTTTTTCATCTTCATTTTAAATAAAAAAAATAATCGGTAAAAGGAAAAATAATCTATAGATTAATCGAAAAAATAATCTATAGATTAACCGATTAATCGAAAAAATAATCTATAGATTAATCGATAGAAAAATAATCGTTAGCTGCAGCCTTAGTCATGTTACACCAATGTGCTTTGGATCTTTCCTTTTCCTTTTTCTCTTATTCCATTACATTTTTGCAAAGATTGTGCAGTTTTCGTATTGAGACGACCATGAAGCTCGGGTTCTTTTTGTAACAATACCACCCAGTATGTTGGTTTAGATTTGCTCCACTATTCTGGTAGCGCTCTGAATGCAAGGATATGGTCCAGCAGCTACCCCCACTGATTGTCTTATCGCCGAGCATTCTGTCACGCCTTTCCGTCTTGACATCTGGCTGAAAAAGGAGCCATTGTCTTGTGTTTTGACTTTCCCTTTTTGATCGCTAACATGCAGTGATCAAAAACAAGTCAGGGAAATACAAGGTCGGACAATAATTAGAAGCTGTACGGGATTGTACAATATTAGTGACTCGGGCTGGACCAAAACTGATACCGCGGTACTTTTAGTCCGAATGGCGGTATACGGTATATACCGCTGTCTTAAACAAAACGTGCAAAAGTGCGTAAGGTTGTGTGTGTTTCACGGCTCAATAAGCAGTGTTAAGTGTACGCTGAGTAGTAACGTAATGTGTTGTTTATTCTTATAAAGGAATTAGTTAGCCGTTACTATGTCATTGCAATTTTTTCCAATTTTGTTCATTAACTTCTCCTCGCTCACTGCGGTGAAAGCCGCAGGCTGTTAGGTTTAAAACTACCGTATTTTCCGGACCATAGGGCGCACCGGATTATAAGGCGCACTGCCGATTATTGGTCTATTTTCTATCTTTTTTCATATAAAAGGCGCACCTGATTATAGGGCGCATTAAAGGGGTCATATTATTATTAGGTAGAGCAGTGTTTTTCAACCACTGTGCCGCGGCACACTAGTGTGCCGTGAGATATTGTCTGGTGTGCCGTGGGAAATTATGCCCTTATAATGACCTAATTGGTCCAAAAAATATTATTTGCAAATCCATCCATTTTCTACCGCTTATTCCCTTCAGGGTGGCGGGGGGGGCGCTGGAGCTTATCTCAGCTACAATCGGGCGGAAGGCGGGGTACACCCTGGATAAGTTGCCACCTCATCGCAGGGCCAACACAGATAGACAGACAATCAATAATTATAATCTGCAAATAATATGCCGTTGTCTAGTGCAGTGTTTTTCAACCACTGTGCCGCGGCAAACTAGTGTGCCGTGAGATACAGTCTGGTGTGCCGTGGGAGATGATCTCATTTGACATATTTGGGTTCAATTTTTTTTTTAGTCTGCAAATGATGTGTTGTTGTTGAGTGTATAGAGCTCGGCAGTGTAACCGTGTAATACTCTTCCATATCAGTAGGTGGCAGCCGGTAGCTAATTGCTTTGTAAATGCAGGTAAAAAGGTGTCTTATGCTTAAACCAAAAATAAACAAAAGGTGAGTGCCCCTAAGAAAAGGCATTGAAGCTTAAGGAAGGCTATGCAGAACGAAAGTAAAACTGAACTGGCTACAAAGTAAACAAAAACAGAATGCTGGACGACAGCAAAGACTTACTGTGGAGCAAAGACGGCGTCCACAATGTACATCCGAACATGACATGACAATCGACAATGTCCCCACAAAGAAGGATAAAAACAACTGAAATATTCTTGATTGCTATAACAAAGTAGATGCGGGAAATATAAGACATGAAACTGCTAAAGGAAAATACCAACAAAAGAGAAAAAGCCACCAAAATAGGAGCGCAAGACAAGAACTAAACAGTGCACACAGGAAAACAGCAAAACACCAAATAAGTCAGAGTGTTGTGACAGGTGGTGACAGTACACTTACTCAGAGACAAGAGCTATATTGATGCATGCTTAGTTATGGTTTAAGTCATATCCAACAATTGTGACAACGACTTTTAACTGTCAACTGAGATTATGATTTCTGCTGGTGGTGTGCCTCTGGATTTTTTCAATGCAAAAAATGTACCTTGGCTCAAAAAAAGGTTGAAAAACACTGAGGTAGAGAACGAGACTGTGTCCCAGGTGGAAGAGTTTAAGTATCTCGGGGTCTTGTTCACGAGTGAGGGAAAGATGGAGAAGAAAATCAGCCGGAGAATCGGAGCAGCTGAGATTTTCACAACAAAGTTCTAAAGCTTAGTGATCTATAGAATGGAATAGAATAGAATACAAAGTACTTTATTGATCCCTGGGGGAAATTCAGCAAATATGAGATGTATCAGATTGTAGGTGGGTTTATTTTGTACCCTTCGCGTTCATATTTCACTGTTTATTGCGTTTCACTTGATTGTAAAATATGTCGATCGGAAAGGGGTGTGACGTTCATATTTTGTCAATATTCAGTGTTTTATCGTTCATAGAAAAATGTAAAAATTCCATTACGTTTTTAAGCATTCAATCAGACATTATTGTGAGGTTTTGTATTAGTGTTCCTAAAAATGTCATGTCTGTGTAATCATGTTTTGTCTTAGTCATGTTTTGTTTAGTTTCTGGCTTTTCACTCCCTTGTCTTGTTTCCATGATTACCCATTAGTTTCACCTGTTCCACGTTTGGACTCATTGTGCACTCTTGTTTATCACCATAGCAACCCATTAGTTTTCACCTGTCACGTCACGCACCTGTTTCACGTTTTGAGTCACGCACCTGTTTTCGTTAATCATGTCTGTAGTATTTAAGTTCAGTGTTTTCAGTTTGTCTTGCTGGTGTCATAATGTCAGGACTTGGACTATGGAGTTTTTGTTTTCCCAAGATGCAAGAGAATTTGGATCGGACATGGCTTGAAGGTGGGTACATGATTCGTTTATTCCTTTTTTGATAGTAATAAGTAAATCATGTACCCACCTTCAAGCCATGTCCGATCCAAATTCTCTTGCATCTTGGGAAAACAAAAACTCCATAGTCCAAGTCCTGCCAAAAAATAGATATACCGGCCCCCAGACACATTTTTCTTCTCTAAATGTGGCCCCGAGTCAAAATAATTGCCCAGGCTTGATTTAGACAATAAAGAATAATAAAATGTAGATAAAAAAATACATTTAACACATCGGTTGTGTTGGAATGTTTAGATAACAAGAAATTGAACTTTAGTTGTGATTAAAATTATTCTGAAGTACGGTATGAAGTAAGGGGTTCGGTATTTTGGGGGTACCTCACACCTTTTACAGTGTTTTTTTTTTTTGTACCGTATTTTTCGGAGTATAAGTCGCTCTGGAGTATAAGTCGCACCGGCCGAAAATGCATAATAAAGAAGGAAAAAAACATATATAAGTCGCATTTTTGGGGGAAATTTATTTGATCAAATCCAACACCAAGAATAAACATTTGAAAAGCAATTTAAAATAAATCAAGAATAGTGAACAACAGGCTGAATAAGTGTACGTTATATGAGGCATAAATAACCAACTGGTATGTTAACGTAACATATTATGGTAAGAGTCATTCAAATAACTATAGCATATAGAACATGCTATACGTTTACCAAACAATCTGTCACTCCTAATCAGAGGTGGGTAGAGTAGCCAGAAATTGTACTCAAGTAAGAGTACTGTTACTTTAGAGATTTATTACTCAAGTAAAAGTAATGAGTAGTCACCCAAATATTTACTTGAGTAAAAGTAAAAAGTATGTTGTGAAAAAACTACTCAAGTACTGAGTAACTGATGAGTAACATACACACACATATCATATATATATATATATATATATATATATATATATATATATATATATATATATATATGTATACATATATACACATACATTGATATATACAGTATATCATTTATATTTATTTATTTTGCCGTTTTTGTTTACATGTTAAAGGTGTTTTAATGAATATACATGCATGTTTAACACATATAGATTCCTTTCTTTCATGTTGACAAGAATATAAGTTGGTGTATTACCTGATTCTGATGACTTGCATTGATTGTAATCAGACAGCAGTGCTTAACGTCCACGTTTTCAAATGCAGGAGAAAAAAAGTTCCTCCTTTCTGTCTAATACCACATGAAAGTGGTTGGTTTTTGGTATCTTATTTGTCCAGCTTCCATATTCGTTTTCACACACTTTACAAGAAATACATTGGCGGCAAACTCCGTAGCTTGCTAGCTTGTTTGCGCTGGCTTTCGGAGACTCTTATTTTGAAAGCGCAGACGCGATGGAGCAGAACTTTTATTGTGAAGACAGGAACTGTGCAGTCAGTCTTTAGGCTTGTGACGGGATGTACGGTTGAAATAAAAAAGTGTCTTTTTTCCTTCACACTTTTGATTGATTGATTGAAACTTGTATTAGTAGATTGCACAGTACAGTACATATTCCGTAGAATTGACCACTAAATGGTAACACCCCAATAAGTTTTTCAACTTGTTTAAGTCAGGTCATGTGACCGCCTGGCTCTGTTTGATTGGTCCAACGTCACCAGTGACTGCATCTGATTGGTGGAACGTAGTCAAACGTCACTAGTGACTGCATTTTATTGGTGGAACAGAGTGAAACGTCACCAGTAACGCAGGCACTATGAAGGTCTGTCTGACAGACCAAAACAAACAAAGCGTGCATTAACAGATCGATAAAAATTAGTAGCGAGTAGCGAGCTGAATGTAGATAAAAGTAGCGGAGTAAAAGTAGCGTTTCTTCTCTATAAATATACTCAAGTAAAAGTAAAAGTAAGTTGCATTAAAACTACTCTTAGAAGTACAATTTATCCCAAAAGTTACTCAAGTAGATGTAACGGAGTAAATGTAGCGCGTTACTACCCACCTCTGTAAATAACCAACTGAGAACGTGCCTGGTATGTTAACGTAACATATTATGGTAAGAGTCATTCAAATAACTATAACATATAGAACATGCTATACGTTTACCAAACAATCTGTCACTCCTAATCGCTAAATCCCATGAAATCTTATACGTCTAGTCTCTTACGTGAATGAGATAAATAATATTATTTGATATTTTACGCTATTTCACACATAAGTCACTCTTGAGTATAAGTCTGAAAAAAACTGCGACTTATAGTCCGAAAAATACGGTAAACGCAAGAGACAAAAAATTAGTTTGACAATGTGTGTTCATCAGACTGAGCAAGTCTTGTGTCAGAAGGGAGGATTATGGTCTATACAAGTGTGATAAAAAGAGGGAGTGAGCCAAGGACACACTACACACACACGCGCACATTTACACAAGGCAAAGCGGCGACATGGCGCATGATTGCCACCGTAATTATTTCCCCAGTCTCCAGAAGAGTGCCAGCAATTACCTGATACCAGGACTTCTTATCTTTTGTACATGGGGCAGGTTCACACTTGTAGCATCAGCCATCCTGGTTCACACAACCCCCAGTCCCAGCATACACGCCCACCCACCCCAGCCTGCCTGGAGCCTTCCGAGGCCATGAGTCTTAGGAGGGAACTGAAATTGGACTTTGGTGTGTGTGCGTGTGTGTGTGTGTGTGTGTGTGTGTGTGTGTGTGTGTGTATGTGTGTATGTGTGTGTGTGTGTGTGTGTGTGTGTGTGTGTGTGTTCTGGCAATGCTTACTTAATGGGGACATCGCTCTGTTTACACAGTCACCTTTAGGGGACCTCTGATGGTATGCAGTGTTTCCCACACATTCATTTATTTGTGGCGGCCCGCCACGAAAGAATTACGTCCGCCACAAATGGATTTTTCGGCTTTTGACTCGCTCGACCGCTCATAAAAGCAATGGGACTGTCTGTGAATGTTGCTTGTAGTTACAACTCCGGTGCAGTAGGTGGCGGTAGCATTGTAACTCCGCCAATAGCACTTAATTCACCTGGTGGGCCAGAAGAAGAAGAAGAAGAAGAAGAAGAGGGACGGACGGGATCAAAATACGAGGGTAATATAGGTTATAAGTAGATAGGTTATAGCTGCATCGCTCGCGGCTCGTCATATATTTAACGTTAATCCGCGATTTCACTGAGCGTTTTACTGACAGTGAGCAGCGGGGCACCGAAAAGGGGGGGGGGGGGGGGGGGGGGGTAAAGGAGACGGATTATAGGGGCCCATGATGGAGGGGGGGCCCAGAGAGGCCCCTAATGATGATGAAATTATAATACAGAAAAATAATGACACTAAGTTATTAACTAACATCCATCCATCCATCCATCCATCTTCTTCCGCTTATCCGAGGTCGGGTCGCGGGGGCAGCAGCTTAAGCAGGGAAGCCCAGACTTCCCTCTCTCCAGCCACTTCGTCCAGCTCCTCCCGGGGGATCCCGAGGCGTTCCCAGGCCAGCCGGGAGAGATAGTCTTCCCAGCGTGTCCTGGGTCTTCCCCGTGGCCTCCTACCGGTCGGACGTGCCCGAAACACCTTCCTAGGGAGGCGTTCGGGTGGCATCCTGACCAGATGCCCGAACCACCTCATCTGGCTCCTCTCCATGTGGAGGAGCAGCGGCTTTACTTTGAGCTCCCCCCGAATGACAGAGCTTCTCACCTTATCTCTAAGGGAGAGCCCCGCCACCCGGCGGAGGAAACTCATTTCGGCCGCTTGTACCCGTGATCTTGTCCTTTCGGTCATGACCCAAAGCTCATGACCATAGGTGAGGATGGGAACGTAGATCGACCGGTAAATCGAGAGCTTTGCCTTCCGGCTCAGCTCCCTCTTCACCACAACGGATCGATACAGCGTCCGCATTACTGAAGACGCCGCACCGATCCGCCTGTCGATCTCACGATCCACTCTTCCCCCACTCGTGAACAAGACTCCGAGGTACTTGAACTCCTCCACTTGGGGCAAGATCTCCTCCCCAACCCGGAGATGGCACTCCACCCTTTTCCGGGAGAGAACCATGGACTCGGACTTGGAGGTGCTGATTCCCATCCCAGTCGCTTCACACTCGGCTGCGAACCGATCCAGCGAGAGCTGAAGATCTTGGCCAGAGGAAGCCATCAGGACCACATCATCTGCAAATAACAGAGACCTAATCCTGCAGCCACCAAACCAGATCCCCTCAACGCCCTGACTGCGCCTAGAAATTCTGTCCATAAAGGTTATGAACAGAATCGGTGACAAAGGGCAGCCTTGGCGGAGTCCAACCCTCACTGGAAACGTGTCCGACTTACTGCCGGCAATGCGGACCAAGCTCCGGCACTGATTATACAGGGAGCGAACTGCCACAATAAGACAGTCCGATACCCCATACTCTCTGAGCACTCCCCACAGGACTTCCCGGGGTACACGGTCGAATGCCTTCTCCAAGTCCACAAAGCACATGTAGACTGGTTGGGCAAACTCCCATGCACCCTCAAGGACCCTGCCGAGAGTATAGAGCTGGTCCACAGTTCCACGACCAGGACGAAAACCACACTGTTCCTCCTGAATCCCAGGTTCGACTATCCGGCGTAGCCTCCTCTCCAGTACACCTGAATAGACCTTACCGGGAAGGCTGAGGAGTGTGATCCCACGATAGTTGGAACACACCCTCCGGTTCCCCTTCTTAAAGAGAGGAACCACCACCCCCGGTCTGGGTTAACTAACATATAATCACATATGTTTTATTTTCCATGTCCTGGTAACAATACCTGTATTTGTTTTGGAAGCATCAACCCCTGCAGGGCCCTCCCTCCCCCCCTCTATTTACGTAAAATGGTTCAGTCCGATTGGATCAGCTGCAGGTAGCGCACCGCGATTTGTCACAGACAGCGCCACAGCGGCAAAGCAGAGGAGACAGCAGTATGCCTCAAAAATCAGGAAGCCAAAAAAGAAAGGAAAAGAAAATAAGAGAGGAGAAGGAGTTGAAGGGTCGACAATATGTCACCCAATATTTCCACAAAAAAAAGGTGGGTTTGTTAGTTGTGGTGGAAAGTTATGCATATTAACTTTGTCCCTGTCTGTGGTAATAAGCTAGCTCAAGAAAACTCTGGATTTTTACATTTTACTGCTACATTAGTTAAATAATCAATCCAGTCAAACATTTATCAAGCTGTTCTTATTCAATAAGAGTTTATTTCCAATTTAAGAATTAGTGGTGCAGCAAATAAATGACTCAAAATGAATTCCATTGTATTCAGAGTGCTCAGTTCTTCCCCTGCTGTACATGTCAACTGTGATGCTGTTCTTCTTTTAAAAAATATGGTAATGATAGTCAAAAATACCATTAAAATGCATAATTGTATGTAAAATAGCATCAAAAAATGTTGCCGCTGTGTTGGGGGCCCTGTAAAGATTATTTTCATGGGGCCCAAAATCCCTAGCGGCGCCCCTGATAAACACACATGGACTGAAGCTAAATTGTCCACTGTCCACTGCAGCATGTGAATGCAATGAAAAGAATAAAATCTGAGCCAAGCAGCTGTTAAAATGTTGTCCAGGTTAATGTTTTGGCCATTAAAGGCCCTTCATTTCAAGATTTCAACTGTGATCGGGCTTTAAACAGGTGGCTGACCTGTTCAGATGGGTGTAACTGCTACTGGTGAAATAATGTGAAATAGCATTTAATTTTACATGTATGCAATGCCATTTAAATGTAATTATAGATAATAATAATAATAAATACTGTGTAGTGTTGTAAATAGTCAACAGGAAGGATTTTAGTAAGATATAAGCCATGAGCACTACACAGCCAGAAAAAAACCTAGGCAGGACAAGTAAAAATATTGGGGCAAGTAGATTTGAGAAGTCGGGCAAGTAGAAAAAAACCTTAACGTTGAACCCTGCATGTGTTGAGCTGCTGCCGCTTAAGGTTAGACGGCACTGTACATAGAGCGCTTCTGCTCGTTAGTAATAAATTCTAATGTTGGATGTTCACTCCTTCACACAGATGAGTATAGAAAAATATTTTCAACGGCCGAAAAGGGCTCGACTTGGAGAGGAGGTAGGCCTACAGTCCGGACCACAGGTGCGACCTGTTCAGCAGCAGCAGGAGGAGGAGGAGGAGGTTGACTGACTGTGGCAGGACACCTCTGCCTCTGTTTCACTTCATGTTGCTGATAAATAATATGGTTGTAGTAGTAGGCTAAAGTTAAGTTATTTAGTATTCACTAATTAAAGGGGCAGAGCTTTAAGAGACATTTTAGCTTTTATATTTTATAAGATATATTTTTTGGAGGAACCACAATTCCATCCATCCATTTTCTACCGCTTATTCCCTTCGGGGTCGCGGGGGGCGCTGGAGCCTATCTCAGCTACAATCGGGCGGAAGGCGGGGTACACCCTGGACAAGTCGCCACCTCATCACAGGGCAAGAACGACAATTAATAAATATATTTCAGTGAATCACTAATTGTTCAAATCTGTATATAAATATGTACATAAAATGTTGTAATTATATTCGAACTCCGCGTTCTTCTTGGTCATTGCCGCTGCCGCCGCCACCCCCCACCCCCTGACCACACCACCACAAATAGATGCCTGTCCTGTGGGAAACACTGGTATGGGAACAAAAATAAACAGGTCCCCTAAAGGGAAACCTTTTTAAATGATAGTCAGATCCATTCTGAAGACGCCTAAGAGATTTTTAAGCTTCGGCCCATAAAACATTTGCTTATCCTGGCATTATTAATTCTGTGATTCTGTATGGTCTCCATCCTTAGTTAAAGGGGAACATTATCACCAGACCTATGTAAGCGTCAATATATACCTTGATGTTGCAGAAAAAAGACCATATATTTTTTTAACCGATTTCCGAACTCTAAATGGGTGAATTTTGGCGAATTAAACGCCTTTCTATTATTCGCTCTCGGAGCGATGACGTCACATCGGGAAGCAATCCGCCATTTTCTCAAACACATTACAAACACCGAGTCAAATCAGCTCTGTTATTTTCCGTTTTTTCGACTGTTTTCCGTACCTTGGAGACATCATGCCTCGTCGGTGTGTGTCGGAGGGTGTAACAACACGAATAGGGACGGATTCAAGTTGCATCAGTGGCCCAAAGATGCGAAAGTGGCAGGAAATTGGACGTTTGTTCCGCACACTTTACCGACGAAAGCTATGCTACGACAGAGATGGCAAGAATGTGTGGATATCCTGCGACACTCAAAGCAGATGCATTTCCAACGATAAAGTCAAAGAAATCTGCCGCCAGACCCCCATTGAATCTGCCGGAGTGTGTGAGCAATTCAGGGACAAAGGACCTCGGTAGCACGGCAAGCAATGGTGGCAGTTTGTTCCCGCAGACGAGCGAGCTAAACCCCCTGGATGTCTTGGCTCACACCGTCCCTTATGCCACCGAAGATGATCAAGAGAAGAATATCGACCCTAGCTTCCCTGGCCTGCTGACATCTACTCCAAAACTGGACAGATCAGCTTTCAGGAAAAGAGAGCGGATGAGGGTATGTCTACAGAATAAATTAATTGATGAAAATTGGGCTGTCTACACTCTCAAAGTGCATGTTGTTGCCAAATGTATTTCATATGCTGTAAACCTAGTTCATAGTTGTTAGTTTCCTTTAATGCCAAACAAACACATACCAATCGTTGGTTAGAAGGCGATCGCCGAATTCGTCCTCGCTTTCTCCCGTGTCGCTGGCTGTCGTGTCGTTTTCGTCGGTTTCGCTTGCATACGGTTCAAACCGATATGGCTCAATAGCTTCAGTTTCTTCTTCAATTTCGTTTTCGCTACCTGTCTCCACACTACAACCATCCGTTTCAATACATGCGTAATCTGTTGAATCGCTTAAGCCGCTGAAATCCGAGTCTGAATCCGAGCTAATGTCGCTATAGCTTGCTGTTCTATCCGCCATGTTTGTTTGTGTTGGCTTCACTATGTGACGTCACAGGAAAATGGACGGGTGTATATAACGATGGTTAAAATCAGGCACTTTGAAGCTTTTTTTAGGGATATTGCGTGATGGGTACAATTTTGAAAAAAACTTCGAAAAATAAACCAGTGGGAACTGATTTTCAATGGTTTTAACCCTTCTGAAATTGTGATAATGTTCCCCTTTAAAACTAAAATATTTTTCCAAAAACAAAATCTGGTTTAGTGTTCCTTAGGATGACATTTTCATACAGCATGATTATAAAACATTATTACCTAGGGGTGTAACGGTACGTGCATTTGCATTGAACCGTTTCGGTACGGGGGGTTCGGTTCGGTTCGGAGGTGTACCGAACGAGTTTCCACACGAACATATAAAGTAGCCGCCGAAGCTAAAGTCTTAACAAACTGCATTGTCCCACCCACACAACCATCTGATTGGTTACAAACAGAGCGGTAACAGCCAATCAGCAGTGCGTATTCAGAGCGCATGTAGTCAGTGCTTAGCGTTTAGCAGGTAAGCATCAGGCTGCGGACTTTCCCCAAATTATAATAAGCACCTCCCAGTCAACTACTAGTAACATCACTATGAGCCCGTTGACCTTCTAGAAACATAAACGGCAGCTCAGCTCGCTCGCAGTCCTGGCTTGAGGTGAAGGCTAATTCGCTTTTAGCGTAACGTTAGCTCATTTTGCGGTGTGTGTGTGTGTGTGTGTGTGTGTTACGGACAGCAAAGCCCTGTCTTGTCTGTTATTTCACATTACCTTTTTCTGTGTTGATTTGAGCTGTGTTGAAGCAGCAAAAAAGGACATTATATAAAATGGAGAGTTTCTGTCTCTGATAGTTGATATAATAATGTAACAGCATCATAAAGCCTACATGAACTCCATGGTGTTCAGGGATGAATAGTCTCTCCTATTGCTATTGTACTATGTTTTCAGCTATAGTTACATTATGTCACAATGTGTTGCTGGTGACGAACCCCAAGATGCAGAGAAGACAGGCTTGGTAAAAGAAAACTTTTGTTTATTGTCCAAAAGTAAAAATAAAGAAAATACACAAACCAGGAACTAGGAACGGCCAAACTGGAAACAGGATCCAGCAAACAGGAACTAGGAACAAAAAACAGCACGCTGCCAACAGCTACAGGATTCAGGTATAAATGACAAAACAGGTAGGAGCTACACCAACAAGTATTTCAATGACAAGTATTCATGACAATAATCCAGCAGTGACTGGAGGGCAGGGCAGGTATAAATAGCAGCTGGCTGATTGACACCAGGTGTGTACAGGTGCCAATCAGCCACAGCTGAGGGGACAGCACTCAGAGAGACAAACAGGAAACTGAACCAAAATAAGAGTGCTGACAGGAAATAAAACAAACAGTGGAAAAACTAAAACTTAACCAAACTGTCAGGGACAAGCCTGACACATTAATCATTAGTAATGCAGCAGCCTAGTTTTGAATGGCAGGGTCCCTGCTATCACGTTTGATAAAAATATAACATCTACATAATAAAAATCAACTACAGGCTTCCCAAATGCTGTAATAAATTAAGCATGATGAGTTGACTTGAAACTGTTTAATGTTGCACTTTTTATATGTAGAAGAAAAGTTTTGTCATTTTATTTAATCTGAGCAACAACTTGATTAACGTGGGCAGAATTATTATAGTGTTCCCAACGTTAAAAGGATAAAGCCATTGTTTACAAATTTGGTGAATAAATAACCAAAAAATTTATATTTTGTTGTTTTCTTACTGTACCGAAAATGAACCGAACCGTGACCTCTAAACCGAAATTGTTGTATATCGTTACACCCCTATTATTACCTTAAAGAATGATTCACTTTCAGAATTTTCCATCCTTCTATATATGGTAGTTGGAGCATACTTGCCAACCTTGAGACCTCCGATTTCGGGAGGTGGGTGGTGGGGGGCGTGGTCGGGGGTGGGGCGGGGGGCGTGGTTAAGATGTATATATATATATAATAAATACTTGACTTTCAGTGAATTCTAGCTATATATATATATATATATATATATATATATATATATATATATATAAATAAAATAAATACTTGAATGTCAGTGTTCATTTATTTACACATATATACACACATAACACTCATCTACTCATTGTTGAGTTAAGGGTTGAATTGTCCATCCTTGTTCTATTCTCTGTCACTATTTTAGAACACACACATTATACAAATATACATTATAAAATCAATAAGAAAACGGGAGCTCTAATTTGGGAGTCTGAATTAGGATCAGAAGTTCCTATATAAACACTGCGTACTCACGTCGCCTTTTTGTATTGATTACGGCAGCTGTGCACTGGATTCATTCACAAATACAAACTACAACTCACAAACACTTTAGAGTTAGGCTCCACCATCAGAAGGTGTACTTAAACTTATAAAGATCACATGGATATTATTCAGTGAGTTGATTCACCAAAACTAACCTGTTATACAGGAGGAAAAAGCACACAGGACGTTTCAATTGTTCACTGACTGGTCCTCTCATCAGAATGACAAGACACTTCCGGTCTGCAGGTGATAGCATTCAATTGGGAAGAAACGCCCTACTGCCCCCTACTGACCAATGTGAATACTGATAAATGTGTAATGACAGCTCCAAAAACGAATTCAAACCACAAAATAAAATAAATAAATCAACACAAAAATGTGACACATTATGGGTGGGTCACATATGCATGTACAGTAGATGGCAGTATTGTCCTGTTTAAAAGTGTCACAACATTGCTGTTTACGGCAGACGAACTGCTTTACGGTAGACGAAAACTTGACTGCTGTTGTTGTGTGTTGTTGCCGCGCTGGGAGGACGTTAATGAAACTGCCTAACAATAAACCCACATAAGAAACCAAGAACTCACCCTCCTTTATTAGCTGTTTATATTGTGGGAAAGCGGACGTGTGAACAGGCTGTCAACACGTCACTCAGGTCCGCATGGAGCTGGAGGGGGCGTGGCCTCCAGCCCCGCCTGAATTTCGGGAGATTTTCGGGAGAAAATTTGTCCCGGGAGCTTTTCGGGAGAGGCGCTGAATTTCGGGAGTCTCCCGGAAAATCCGGGAGGGTTGGCAAGTATGAGTTGGAGTTGCAGACAACTTCATTACTGCTAAATAGCAGTTTTCAGTAATGTCACAGAAGATGCAGGATTTTCTTTAACATTTAAATGGTGAAACTTCCTATAAGAGGACAGCTGTAGTGCTGTATTCCGAGGATCATGTCATATTTAATTTGAACTTTTTTTTTTTTTTAAATGGTCCTCAGTAGTCACGAACAAATTTGTGTGAATTATGCAAAATTATTTAAATTTGGTCCCCATGAACCATATTAACTCTTTTTCCCCAGGGTCCCCAGTAAGAATGATCAGCATATTACTTTATCAATCCAGAGATTTAAAGACATGTATGAGCTAACTGGGCAGTGGACATTTTACCATATTTTTCGGAGTATAAGTCGCTCCGGAGTATAAGTCGCACCGGCCGAAAATGCATAATACAGAAGGAAAAAATCATATATAAGTCGCACTGGAGTATAAGTCGCATTTTTGGGGGAAATGTATTTGATAAAAGCCAACACCAAGAATAGACATTTGAAAGGCAATTTAAAATAAATAAAGAATAGTGAACAACAGGCCATACTTGCCAACCCTCCCGAATTTTCCGGGAGACTCCCGAAATTCAGCGCCTCTCCCGAAAACCTCCCAGGACGAATATTCTCCCGAAAATCTCCCGATTTTCAGCCCTACCTGAGTGAGGACATCCTTTTTTCATGACGGGAGGACAACAGGGTGACAAGAACTAAATCATCCAGACTAGAGATAAATTGTATTATTATGTTTATCTTACCTAAAAATAAATATATTTATTAATTTAAAAAAAAAAAACTAAATAAATTTTTACTATATTTTGCTAAAAACATCAAAATTAATTGTATTTTTATTTGTATTTTTTCGTGACTCCTTATTACATCCAGCCATAGAATTATACATTAAAATAAACATATTTGAAATAATTGATTTTAAATTATCATAATAATTCATTTAAAATGACCATATTTAATTATTTAAACAATTGCTTGTTTATCAACAACTTTAGCATTTTCTTCATTACATTTTGACACTCTCAGAAGCCAAGTTATGTTATATTCCTTAATATTTATTTATGCAAGTTTGAAGTATCAATTATCCAAACAGTTTGTTTGCATATTTTCAGGATGTAGATATCTATATCTATATATATATATATATATATATATATAAATAAATAAAATAAATACTTGAATTTCAGTGTTCATTTATTTACACATATATACACACATAACACTCATCTACTCATTGTTATATATATATATATATATGTGTATATATAATATGTATATATAAATATATATATATGTGTATATATAATATGTATATATAAATATATATATGTATATATATATATATATATATATGTATATATTTATGTATGAAATACTTGGCTTGGTGAATTCTAGCTGTCAATATACTCCTTCCTTCTTAACCACGCCCCCAACCACGCCCCGCCCCATCCCCGACCACGCCCCCACCCCCCACCTCCCGAAATCGGAGGTCTCAAGGTTGGCAAGTATGCAACAGGCTGAATAAGTGTACGTTATATGAGGCATAAATAACCAACTGGTATGTTAACGTAACATATTATGGTAAGAGTCATTCAAATAACTATAACATATAGAACATGCTATACGTTTACCAAACAATCTGTCACTCCTAATCGCTAAATCCCATGAAATCTTATACGTCTAGTCCAGGGGTCGGCAACCCAAAATGTTGAAAGAGCCATATTGGACCAAAAATACAAAAACAAATCTGTCTGGAGCCGCAAAAAATTAAAAGCCATATTACATACAGATAGTGTGTCATGAGATATAAATTGAATTAAGAGGACTTAAAAGAAACTAAATGAGCTCAAATATAGCTACAAATAGGGATGTCCCGATCCAGGTTTTTGCACTTCCGATCCGATACCGATATTGTTTTTGCACTTCTGATCCGATACCGATACTGACCGATACCGATACTGACCGATACTGGCCTATCCGAGCATGTATTAAAGTTTAAAGTTATTTAGCCTACTTAGTTGTCAGAATTATGTTGAAAAGGGTTTTAGTACTCTTCATAACAACTAGCCAGCTGAATTAGGGGAGTTTGAATAATACACAATGGTTGGTAAGAAGAAACTGACCTGTTTATTCAAGGATAAACACACAATAGACAAAATTATACATGACAAACAGAAATGGCATCATTGAAACTAGGGCTGGGCGATATGGCCTTTTTTTAATATTGCGATATTTTAAGGCCATATTGCGATACACGATATATATCTCCATATTTTGCCTTAGCCTTGAATGAACACTTGATGCATATAATCACAGCAGTATGATGATTCTATGTGTTTTGATTGATTGATTGAGACTTTTATTAGTAGGTTGCACAGTGAAGTACATATTCCGTACAATTGACCACTAAATGGTAACACCCCAATAAGTTTTTACACTTGTTTAAGTCGGGGTCCACTTAAATTGATTCATGATACAGATATATACTATCAGATATATACTATCATCATAAAACAGTCATCACACAAGATAATCACATTGAATTATTTACATTATTTATAATCCAGGGTGTGGAGGGGGGCGCCGGATGTAAGTGTCAAAAAGACAACTAAAAGAGTTTGATATGAGAATAAATCTAAAGTTAAAATATAGGGTAGAAATGCACCCATTTGCAGGAAATGTAGTCTTGATTTTCAAAATGTTCTTTCAAGGCTTGCATGTTTACATTAAAACATTCTTCTTCATACTGCATTAATATATGCTACTTTTAAACTTTCATGCAGAGAGGGAAATCACAACTAAAAAAAATCACTATTTTTTTCATACGGTGTTGATGTGGAAATGTTTGCCTCGGCATTTTGATGGTGTGGGCGTGTGGCACCGAATGGAGATAAGCGTCTCGACAGACCTTACAATATTTGAACAATGATGACGAAAACTGTTTTCTCTGTCGTGTCCGTGTGTCGAAAATTGTTATGCGCTTATTTTTTTATTTGATTTTGTGCGTGGCATAGATTTGCCGTGCGCAGAGGACGCTTGAGCAGGCGCGCACCTTAGCGGCTGCGCTAGCATCACAGCTAACGCTAGCCATGCTGCTACCTCGCTCTCTGCTGGGAGAGGACGTATACGTATGTGACGTATGACGTGACAGTATGTGACGTGTGTAAGAAGGTGCGCTCGCTGTCTGTAAGAGGGAGACACAGGAAAGAGTGAGAAGAGCCTGTCGTGTAATGCCAGCAGCTAAAAGCAACTGGAAATTAGGGAGCAGCAGAAAAGTGGAATGTATTATTTAAATCGGTGCGTTGGAAAACACGGATCTGGATCGGCATTTTCCCATGCCTTGCCGATACGCATTTTTTTGCAAATATCGGCGGCCGATCCGATCCAAATATCGGATCGGGACATCCCTATTGGTTATGGTTTGAATTCATATCCCACAATTGCAAGAACGACTTTTTACTGTCAATATCGGCTACTGAGTTTCATTTTTTAAAGTTTTCTGCTGGTGGTGTGCCTTGGGATTTTTTCAATGGGAAAAAAATGTGCCTTGGCTCAGAAACGGTTGAAAAACCCTGGTATAGACAATTAAAATAAGGTTACTTAGTTTGTTTAATAACAAGACCAAAGACCCGTTCTAGTGAGTGGAAAATACGGTTGAATACCTCAACCTTCTTCGGCGGACTGCGAGCCTGGTAGGAGAAACATTGATTGCACATAGAAATGTATTCAGCTGAGACTGATGAACAGTTCATTGATAGAACTAACTCAAGTCAATATCTGTGTCTGTGCCACAAATCCTCACCTCTTTTACCCTATATCGGACTTAAGTGTGAGGTCAATGGTTGGCTTGTGCGAAATATAGAGACTCTTTCTAAGTCTCAAGTACTGTTTACGTTAGTTTTTTTTAATTATAGTTGACCTTTCTAGGCTTAGTAGGGTGGATCCACACACACTCTTGCCTCACCTTAAGTGTAAATGCCCAGCTTTGTGGGATTTTCAGATACAGTAGTTTACATTTTGACACTGAGCTTGACCTTTTCGAAAGGTAGGTCGTGAGTCTGTCTGTTATTTCACTTTACCTTTTTTCTGTGTTGATTGAGCTGTGTTGAAGCAGCAAAAAAGGACATTTTGTTAAATGAAGAGTTTCTGTCTCTGATAGTTGATATAATAATGTAAGTGCATCATTAAGCCTACATGAACTACATGGTGTTCAGGGATGAATAGTCTCTCCTATTGCTATTGTACTATTTTTTTCAGCATGGAGTTACATTAATCATTAGTAATGTAGCAGCCTAGTTTTGAATGGCAGGGTCCCTGCTATCACATGTTGATAAAAATATAACATTTACAGAATAAATCAACTACAGGCTTCCCAAATGCTGTAATAAATTAAGCATGATGAGTTGACTTGAAACTGCTTAATGTTGCACTTTTTATATGTAGAAGAAAAGTTTTGTCATTTTATTTAATCTGAGCAACAATTTGAGGCAGTTTAATGTTGATTAACGTGGGCAGAATGATTATAGTGTTCCCAATGTTAAAAGGATAAAGCCATTGTTTACAAATTTGGTAAATAAATAACCAAAAAATGTATCAATCAATCAATCCAAGTTTATTTATATAGCCCTAAATCACGAGTGTCTCAAAGGGCTGCACAAGCCACGACGACATCCTCGGCTCAGATCCCACATAAGGGCAAGGAAGAACTCAACCCAATATGCCAAGCTAGCCTAAAAAAAAACATGTTTTTGGTTATGTGTAACTAATAAGTGACAAAGCAAATTGTTATTAGTAACAATACATACAATTAATAATGCATTTACCGTATTTTTCGGACTATAAGTCACGTTTTTTTTCATAGTTTGGCCGGGGGTGCGACTTATACTCAGGAGGGACTTATGTGTGAAATTATTAACACATTAGCGTAAAATATCAAATAATATTATTTAGCTTATTCACGTAAGAGACTAGACCAGGGGTCGGCAACCCGCGGCTCCGGAGCCACATGCGGCTCTTTGATCACTCTGATGCGGCTCAGCAGCTTACGTGCTGAATCCCCCAATTTTCCGGTGAGACTTCCGGATTTTAGTGCCTCTCGCAGAAAACTCCCGGGATTAATATTCACCGATTTTCACCCTTATGGCCTATAATAAGGGCGTGCCATGATGGTACAACATTTGGCGCCTTTTACAATCTGTATCTACAGCGTGCCAGCCCAACACTTGTTATACAATATACATCTTCTGCTTGCACATAGCACCCACTACAGCCTGGTGCCTGATCAACCACCCTTTATATGGGGCTTCCGTTTGCTCACGTAGGTGACAGCAAGGCATACTTGGTCAACAGCCACACAGGTTACACTGACGGTGGTCATATAAAACTACTTTAACACTCTTACTAATAATGCGCCACACTTTGAACCAAAACCAAACAAGAATGACAAACACATTTCGGGAGAACATCTGCACCTTAACACAACACAAACACAACAGAACAAATACCCAGAATCCCATGCGGCCCTGACTCTTCCGGGCTACATTATACACCACCAAACCCCGCCCCCACCCCAACCCTGCTCCCTCACACATCAACGGAAGAGTTAGGGCTGCATGGGATTCTGGGTATTTGTCCTGTTGTGTTTATGTTGTGTTACAGTGCAGATGTTCTCCCGAAATTTGTTTGTCATTCTTGTTTGGTGTGAGTTCACAGTGTGGCGCATTATTAGTAAGAGTGTTAAAGTTTTTTTTTTTATACCGCCACCGTCAGTGTGACCTGTGTGGTTGTTGACCAAGTATGCCTTGCTGTCGCCTACGTGAGCAAGCGGAAGCCCTATAAAAAGGGTGGTTGATCAGGCACGCTGGCTGTAGTGGGTGCTATATGCTGTACCATCGCGGCGCGCATGACGCTGGTGCGGCACGCGGGTTTTAAATGACCCGCGTGCCGCACCAGCTTTCAAATTCCACATAAAGGTGTGGGCAGCGTGTCTGAGACCCCTGGTTTATACAAAGCAAATAAAAAAACTTTGTATACAGTGTTATTTCATTTAAAATTTCAAAAAATGTTTGCGGCTCCCATTGTTTTCTATAATTTGTGAAACTGGTCAAAATGGCTCTTTGACTGGTAAAGGTTGCCGACCCCTGGACTAGACGTATAAGATTTCATGGGATTTAGCGATTAGGAGTGACAGATTGTTTGGTAAACGTATAGCATGTTCTATATGTTATAGTTATTTGAATGACTCTTACCATAATATGTTACGTTAACATACCAGTTGGTTATTTATGCCTCATATAACGTACACTTATTCAGCCTGTTGTTCACTATTCTTTATTTATTCTAAATTGTCTTAAAATGTCTATTATTGGTGTTGGCTTTTATCACATACATTTCCCTAAAAAATGCGACTTATATATGTTTTTTTCCTTCTTTATTATGCATTTTCGGCCGGTGCGACTTATACTACGAAAAATGCGGTATTTGATTTTCAGAATATGTTGAAAATGGCCTTTGGTCTCCAGTTTGGACACCCCTGTCATAGACAGAGGTGGGTAGAGTAGCCAGAAATTGTACTCAAGTAAGAGTACTGTTACTTTAGAGATTTATTACTCAAGTAAAAGTAAGGAGTAGTCACCCAAATATTTACTTGAGTAAAAGTAAAAAGTATGTTGTGAAAAAACTACTCAAGTACTGAGTAACTGATGAGTAACATACACACACACACACACACACACATATATATATATATATATATACATATATATATATATATATATATATATATATATATATATATATATATATATATATATATATATATATATATATATACATGCATTGATATATACAGTATATAATTTATATTTATTTATTTTGCCGTTTTTGTTTACATGTTAAAGGTGATTTAATGAATATACATGCATGTTTAACATAAAGATTCCTTTCTTTCATGAAGACAAGAATATAAGTTGGTGTATTACCTGATTCTGATGACTTGGAATCAAGACAGTAGTGCTGATAAGGTCCACATTTTCAAATGGAGGAGAAAAAAAGTTCCTCCTTTCTGTCTAATACCACATGAAAGTGGTTGGTTTTTGGTATCTTATTTGTCCAGCTTCCATATTCGTTTTTATACACTTTAAGAGAAATACATTGGCGGCAAACTCCGTAGCTTGCTAGCTTGTGTGCACTGGCTTTTGGAGACTCTTATTTAGTAAGCGCAGGCGAGACGGAAACGGCACTTTTATTGTGAAGACAGGAACTGTGCGGTGGTCTTTAGGCTTTTGACCGGAAGTACGGTTGAAATAAAAAAGTGTCTTTTTTCCTTCACACTTTTGATTGATTGATTGAAACTTTTATTAGTAGATTGCACAGTACAGTACATATTACGTACAATTGACCACTAAATGGTAACACCCGAATAAGTTTTTCAATTTGTTTAAGTCAGGTCATGTGACTACCTGGCTCTGTTTGATTGGTCCAACGTCACCAGTGACTGCATTTGATTGGTGGAACGGAGACAAACGTCACCAGTGACTGTTTTTGGTGAAACGCAGGCACTTTGAAGATCTGTCTGACAGATCAAAACAAACAAAGCGTGCATTAACAGATCGATAAAAATTAGTAGCGAGTAGCGAGCTGAATGTAGATAAAAGTAGCGGAGTAAAAGTAGTGTTTCTTCTCTGTAAATATACTCAAGTAAAAGTAAAAGTATGTTGCATTAAAACTACTCTTAGAAGTACAATTTATCCCAAAAGTTACTCAAGTAGATGTAATGGAGTAAATGTAGCGCGTTACTACCCACCTCTGCTCATAGATCTTGTCACTGTAGAACTGGGCCATTCACACCAGGCCATTCTTTCTCGACAGAAAACACAAATGTTTGTGTTGGTACACATGTTCCTGTGTAAGCACACCCCCTCTCCCCCCTTTCCAAGCGGGCGGAATGAAGACTTTTCCAAACAAAGCCCAATCGCTCTGTTTATTTCCTTTGAAAGTGGCTGTTTGCAATTTCCTCACAGTTACTTTTTTCAAGGCAAACAATATAAGAAGAACTGGCTTATGTCATCATTAGTGGTTGAACAGAACACATTTGTTTTAAAGCTGTCTATTAGCCAGAATTACTAAGTTTATGTACAAAACCCAAAACCAGTGAAGTTGGCACGTTGTGTAAGTCGTGAATAAAAACAGAATGCAATGATTTGCAAATCCTTTTCAACTTATATTCAATTGAATATACTGCAAAGACAAGTTATTTAATGTTCAAATTATAATTTGTTTTTCCAATTAATCATTCACTTAGAATTTAATGGCAGCAACACATTGCAAAAAAGTTGGCAAAGGGGCATTTTTACCACTGTGTTACATGGCCTTTCCTTTTAACAACACTCAGTAAACGTTTGGGAACTGAGGAGACACATTTTTGAAGCTTCTCAGGTGGAATTCTTTCCCATTCTTGCTTGATGTACAGCTTAAGTTGTTCAACAGTCCGGGGGTCTGCGTTGTGCTATTTTAGGCTTCATAATGCGCCACACATTTTCAATGGGAGACAGGTCTGGACTACAGGCAGGCCAGTCTAGTACCCGCACTCTTTTACTATGAAGCCACGTTGATGTAACACGTGGCTTGGCATTGTCTTGCTGAAATAAGCAGGGACGTCCATGGTAACGTTGCTTGGATGGCAACATATGTTGCTCCAAAACCTGTATGTACCTTTCAGCATTAATGGTGCCTTCACAGATGTGTAAGTTACCCATGTCTTGGGGACTAATACACCCCCATACCATCACACATGCTGGCTTTTCAACTGTGCGCCTATAACAATCCGGATGGTTCTTTTCCTCTTCGGTCCGGAGGACACGACATCTAGAGTTTCCAAAAACAATTTGAAATGTGGACTCGTCAGACCACAGAACACTTTTCCACTTTGCATCAGTCCATCTTAGACGAGCTCGGGCCCAGCGAAGCCGACGGCGTTTCTGGGTGTTGTTGATAAACGGTTTTCGCCTTGCATAGGAGAGTTTTAACTTGCACTTACAGATGTAGCGACCAACTGTAGTTACTGACAGTGGGTTTCTGAAGTGTTCCTGAGCCCATGTGGTGATATCCTTTACACACCGATGTCGCTTGTTGATGCAGTACAGCCTGAGGGATGGAAGGTCACGGGCTTAGCTGCTTACGTGCAGCGATTTCTCCAGATTCTCTGAACCCTTTGATGATATTACGGACCGTAGATGGTGGAATCCCTAAATTCCTTGCAATAGCTGGTTGAGAAAGGTTTTTCTTAAACTGTTCAACAATTTGCTCACGCATTTGTTGACAAAGTGGTGACCCTCGCCCCATCCTCGTTTGTGAATGACTGAGCATTTCATGGGATCTACTTTTATACCCAATCATGGCACCCACCTGTTCCCAATTTGCCTGCTCACCTGTGGGATGTTCCAAATAAGTGTTTGATGAGCATTCCTCAACTTTATCAGTATTTATTGCCACCTTTCCCAACTTCTTTGCTTAAAATACATTGGAAAGTTTGCGCCCTGTAGGCATCTGTGTAAATGTTGCAAACAACCACTTCAAGTGAAACATTTCAAGACATAAGTATAAATACAATTCATATTTGTTGTATAGTGAAAATACAATGGGAATCAATCTCTTCGGCCAACTATCTACACACTCCTTCTTGTGCTGTGTCATGTTGCAGTGGTTGGATTTTTTGCAACGCAACACCCCACAAAGACTTAAGCCCCGACGCCAATCCCCTTTTGTTTGCGGTACGAAGGAAGAGTGTTTATGTTCAACAGAGAAAAGGGACACCATTGCCATACAAAGGCACATGTCAAAGATCATTCAGGCTTGACTGAGCTGAGGAGAGGGAGAGAAGGAAATGTAATCTCTTACTGTACAGTATATACCGTATATACCGGTAAGCTACAGCAGGGGTGCTCACACTTTTTCTGCAGGCGAGCTACTTTTCAGTTGATCAAGTCGTGGGGATCTACCTCATTCATATATATAATGTATATTTACTTATTTATGAAATATATTTTTTGTTAACAAGTTAAAGGTGTTTAATGATAATCCAAGCATGTTTAACACATATAGTTAATATTGTTAACAACTTAAAGGTGTTTAAAGATAATGCAAGCATGTTTAACACATATAGTTAATATTGTTAACAAGTTAAAGGTGTTTAAAGATAATGCAAGCATGTTTAACACATATAGTTAATATTGTTAACAACTTAAAGGTGGTTAAAGATAATACAAGCATGTTTAACACATATAGTTAATATTGTTAACAACTTAAAGGTGTTTAATGATAATACAAGCATGTTTAACACATATAGTTAATATTGTTAACAACTTAAAGGTGGTTAAAAATAATACAAGCATGTTTAACACATATAGTTAATATTGTTAACAACTTAAAGGTGTTTAAAGATAATGCAAGCATGTTTAACACATATAGTTAATATTGTTAACAAGTTAAAGGTGGTTAAAATAATACAAGCATGTTTAACACATATAGTTAATATTGTTAACAACTTAAAGGTGGTTAAAGATAATACAAGCATGTTTAACACATATAGTTAATATTGTTAACAAGTTAAAGGTGTTTAAAGATAATGCAAGCATGTTTAACACATATAGTTAATATTGTTAACAACTTAAAGGTGGTTAAAGATAATACAAGCATGTTTAACACATATAGAATCCTTTCTTTCATGAAGACAAGAATATAAGTTGGTGTATTACCTGATTCTGATGACTTGCATTGATTGGAATCAGACAGTAGTGATGATAATGTCCGCATTTTCGAATGGAGGAGAAAAAAAGTCCTCCTTTCTGTCCAATACCACATGAAAGTGGTTGGTTTTTGGCATCTTATTTGTCCAGCTTCCGTACTCCTTTGTATACACTTTACAAGAAATACATTGTCGGCAAACTCCGTAGCTTGCTAGCTTGTGCACGCCAGCTTTCTGAGACTCTTATTTTGGTAGCGCAGGCAGGATGAAGCAGAGCTTTTATTGTGCAACTGTGCAGTCGGTCTTTGGAGTTTTGACGACAGGTACGGCGCCAGAGTCTGTTGAAATAAAGTGTTTCTCGCCTTCCAGTCGGTAATTTTAATGAGCTGGCAGCAGCCAGCGTCATCTCAGAAGACCCTCGGGTGCCGTGAATGTCAATCAAGTGACGAAAGTGACGTCATAGTGAAGATTTATGATCGCTCATTTTTAGGACTATTTTTTTAATGCCTGGCTGGTGATCGACTGACACACCCTCCGAGATCGACCGGTAGATCGCGATCGACGTAATGAGCACGCCTGAGCTACAGCATAGATACATACAAATGTATACTATGGGACATGTTGGTTTCTTTATGTTTTAATACACTTTCATTAATGTCAATTGTTGATGCAAAGCCAACAATTGTAATTATGATTTCATGTTTTACAAGACAAACCGAAACTAAAGTGTTGTGCATCATGATTTAGGCCAGTGGTTCTTAACCTGGGTTCGATGGAACCCTAGGGGTTCGGTGAGTCGGGCTCAGGGGTTCGGTGGAGGTCAAGACACACCCGACTGATCGTGTAAATAAAAATGTTTCCCTATCGGCTTATTACGGATACGGTAACAGCAGAAGTCAGACTGATTTGCAGGTGTGTAATTTGTTGTGAGTTTATGCACTGTGTTGGTTTTGTTCTTTGAACAAGGCATACTTGCCAACCCTCCCGAATTTTCCGGGAGACTCCCGAAATTCAGCGCCTCTCCCGAAAACCTCCCGGGACAAATATTCTCCCGAAAATCTCCCGATTTTCAGCCGGAGCTGGAGGCCACGCCCCCTCCAGCTCCATGCGGACCTGAGTGAGGACAGCCTTTTTCCACGACGAAAGGACAACTGGGTGACAAGAAATAAATCATCCAGGCTAGAGATAAATTGTATTATTATGTTTATCTTACCTACAAATAAATATATTTATTAATTTAAAAAAAAATAAATAAATACATTTTTACTATATTTTGCTAAAAACATCAAAATTAATTGTATTTTTATTTGGTTTTTTTTCTGACTCCTTATTACATCCAGGCATTACAATTATACATTAAAAGAAACATATTTGAAATAATTAATTTTAAATTATCATAATTCATTTAAAATGACCATATTTAATTATTAAAATAATTGCTTGTTTATCAACAACTTTAGCATTTTATTCATTACATTTTGAAGCTCTCAGAAGCCAAATTATGTTATATTCCTTAATATTTATTTATGCAAGTTTGAAGTATCAATTATCTAAACACAGTTTTGTTTGCATATTTTCAGGATGTAGAGATATATATATATATATATATATACATATACATACATACATACATACATATATATACACACATATATATATATATATATATATGTATGTATGTATGTGTATATACATACATACATATATATATACATATATATACACATATATATATATATATATATATATATATATGTATGTATGTATGTGTGTATATATATATATATATATATATATATGTATGTATGTATGTGTGTATATATATATATATATATATATTTATATATATGTGTGTGTATATATATATATGTATGTATGTGTGTATGTATATATGTATGTATGTATGTCTATATATATATGTGTATATATGTATGTATGTATGTATGTCTATATATATATATATATATATGTGTATATATATATATATATATATGTATATATATATATGTGTATATATATATATATATATGTATATATATATATATGTGTATATATATATATATATATATATATGTGTATGAAATACTTGACTTGGTGAATTCTAGCTGTCAATATACTCCTCCCCTCTTAACCACGCCCTCAACCACGCCCTGCCCCACCCCTGACCACGCCCCCACCTCCCGAAATCTGAGGTCTCAAGGTTGGCAAATATGGAACAAGGTGATGTTCATGCATGGTTCATTTTGTGCACCAGTAATAAAACATGGTAACACTTTAGTATGGGGAACATATTCACCATTAATTAGTTGCTTTTTAACATGCAAATTAGTAACATATTGGCTCTTAACTAGTCATTATTAAGTACTTATTAATGCCTTATTCGGCATGGCCTTATTATAACCCTAACCCTCTAACCCTAACCAAATAACTCTTAATTAAGTCTTTGTTACTTAGAATATGTTCCCCATACTAAAGTGTTACCAAAAACATATAACTCTGTCTTGAATTTGAAAAAAATATATATATTTTTTTTCACTAAAGAAGGGTTCGGTGAATGCGCATATGAAACTGGTGGGGTTCGGTACCTCCAACAAGGTTAAGAACCACTGATTTAGGCTTTAGTATGTCAGTATTTAAAATATCTTCCCTTCTATTTAATTAAGCTCAACAACACATTTCATTGCTCCCGTTTGAAATGAAGGGAAGTAGGGAGTAGTAGTAATGGTGCTGGCAGATTTTCAAATGGCTGGATCCTCACATTTTCAGTTTCAATAACTTAACTATTGGGACTACATAATTAATGTTTCAATATTTTATAACTTGTCTGGTGGAGGATCAGGGAGGCAAGCACATCCTTTTAAACAAGATTTTAAATGTACAATACTAACAAATTCAATGTTTTGTTTGCCATTGCAGCCCTGAAGAGATCCTTTGACATTGAAGATGTGGATGACATACCGTCCTTCTCATCAGCATCTACTACCTCTTACCCTGTCTCTCCTTCGACCTCCCATTTCTTCATCAGCCACAACAAAACCAACGAGGAGTGTGGTGGTGGACAAACCCCCTCTTCACCTTTCAACAACAACAACCTGGTTCCTGCAGCGTATCATAGCCGTATCAGCCGAAGTTCCAATCCCAGCCCAGTACTCAAGTCCCGCACAGTGGTCAGTAGCATGTCCTTCAGTCGGGGAACCATGAACAAACCAACTCTTCACAACAACAGCTCTTCGGTGACCAGAGCTGCATCTTTTCAGAGCAGGGTGAACCAAAACAATGGTTTCTCTGTGTTGCCTGGACCAGGAAGTGACAACGACAGCCTTCATAGTTCCACGTCCAGTCTTGAATACTCTGGAGTGGGTGGAGGTGCTCCAAATCCAAACAAGCCGTTTTCCTATCCAAGTCCTCTTCTCCAGGGGGAGTACCACCAAGCCCAGCCCCAGCGATCACCGCAGCAATTACAAGGAGGCGCAAACTTTGGAAGAAATCACAACGTGACAAAGTTCTCCTCTCTTGGGACTGTTTTCCAGTCTGATTTAAACCAGGGGACGGGGTTCATGTTGGGGGCAGATTCTGACGGGATTAATCTTGGCTCCATGCCTAGCCTTGATATTCAAATCCAAGATGGAGGAAGTGGAATGTTGGGTATGCAAGGAGGTGGGGACAGGGTTTCTCCTGGGTTAAGGTATCCCAATTCTAACCCAACTTGGAATGCTGGGCTTAAAACTCCCAATTCTCCTGGCTCCAACAATCATCAGCATCTTTTCCCACAGATTCCTCAGAGTAAGGCTCCACGTCTCAGTAAATTCCCTTTAGACCTTGACAGCTTGGTGAACACTACCTCAGCCACTTCACCTGCTAGAGGATCAATAAGTCCCAACCCACCAAAGCCTCCTCCAAGGAGCACAGGAAGCCTTCAGCATCACACCAACTCACCATTCCTGTCAAGCCCATCAGCTTCCCTCAGCAGTCTTGATAGTTCATCTGATACTCCACCTGTCTCCCTTCACCATCCTTTTTTAACTTTGTCACCACACCCAATTACCTACCAGGGTTCTATCCCTGTTTCAGAGGTGAGCTGCTCACCACGGCCTTTTTCTCCAGCCCAGACCCCGCAGTTGGAAATCCTCTCTCAACCAAAAATTGCTTCCTTCGCAAGTTCTATTGGCTCATTGGGCAATGGCCGTAGTGATGTCGGAGATAGTGTAGACTCAATCTTACAAAGGATTGCCTCCTTTTCCCAGCCTGCCATCGCTGAAACAACCCCAGCACCTGTCATCCAACATCCCACTGTCCCAAACAAAGGAACTCTTTCTTCTGGATTGGGCTCTCCTGCAGAAGTTGCGCGCATGCCAACATCGTGGGGATACGGCAAGAAGATAAACAAAGGTAGGACATGTACACTTTTTTTCTCCAAAATGTATACCGATAATACAAAATACTTCAAATGTAACTTCAGTAATTGTTAAAGGGGAACTGTACTTTCTTTGGAATGTTGTCTATCATTCGCACTCATTATAAGAGACAAGAACACGCATCATTTTTGGGGGGATTTTAAAGATGTTAAATGCTTGCAAGATGTGGCTAATGGAAGTCACTATTGGAGCCTTCAACGTTTTGTATACACGCTGCAAGCATATATATTTATATATGTATATATACGTGTATACTTAGACAGACTTAGACTTCCTTTTTATTGCCATTCAAATTTGCACAGATAAGAACACAATTTTGTTACATAAGCTCATGGTAGTGCAGGATAAAAAAAAGCAATAAGGAGCATATATAAATAAATAAATATATATAAATAATATATAAATATATATATAAAATAAATTAAATATATATAAATAAATAAATTACTGTACAATATATTGCACTTTTTCACATGCGTCCACGTTTATGGATGTATGTTATATTGTCTTTTTTAAACATACGACTTTTTCTTAAATTTGAAAAAAAAAAAAAAAAATATATATATATATATATATATATATATATATATATATATATATATATATATATATTGTTCACTAAAGTAGGGTTCGGTGAATGCGCATATGTAACTGGTGGGGTTCGGTACCTCCAACAAGGTTAAGAACCACTGGGCTAGAGTATACAAATGAGTTTTAAGATGGGACTTAAATGCTTCTACTGAGGTAGCATCTCTAACTGTTACCGGGAGGGCATTCCATAGTACTGGAGCCCCAATAGAAAACGCTCTATGGCCCGCAGACTTTTTTGGGGCTCTGGGAATCACTAGTTAGCCGGAGTTCTTTGAACGCAGATTTCTTGCCGGGACATATGGTACAATACAATCAGCAAGATAGGATGGAGCTGGACCGTGTAGTATTTTATACGTAAGTAGTAAAACCTTAAAGTCACATCTTAAGTAGCCAGTTTAGATGAGCCAGTATAGGCCTAATATGATGATGGTCTTTGGCTTTTATGCGCAGATCTTGCGTGGTTCATTCTGGAATTCGCTACATTCTTTGTTCTCCTTCTTTTTCTTACTCCTCGTATCCCAAAAAAACTGAAGACAAGGTACTCAAGATAAATTTAGAAGAACCTGGGTTGACGAGCATCGCAGTACTGCCCTGCCACATTTTGAATGCGTGGCTTTGCAAATCCTGGATCTGTTAAGCTCGCATTGTAGCGCTGGTGACCGATTTGTGTTTGAAGCTTTCAATTCAGACCACACACAAACATTTCAGCTCTGCTTATGCGTGTCTTTGATCACATATAACCTATTTAACAGCCAAAGTTATTTTAGTTCACCTCCCAGCTTCCCCGTGGCGTCTGCTTTCCTCTGATAACAAAGTGAGCGCCAGTCTACAATTATGTCTAAAGTTCACCACTCCTCAAGATGCTTTGTCGCCCGCCTTGTTGAGCCATCAAACCGAGACATGCGGAGAGGAAATATTAGGTTGTAAACCACATGAAGTTACCTATTAAGCAAAACTCGAATCAAAGGCTCAGCTGGCATTCCACCGGTCCGTTGGCAGAAATGTGATGGTCTATTGGTTCTTGTTTTTTTATTTGGACAGATGATGTTTACATGAGAGTCGAGCCGAGTCCAGACTGTGATTTAGCAAACAGGATGCATGTGTTTTCAGTCACCTGTCTGGAGTTTCCCTTCATTTGGCCTTCAAACTCATCAATTCCTTTGAGATGAAATAGTAAAAAAAGGTTGGTAAAAATGAATTCCCCTGACGACTCATAAGAAACAAACAGGAGATGACATGTTTTATTTTCTATCCTCCACCCCTAACTGCTTAAAACGTTACTAGTGTCAGGCCCTGTCATTCAGGCTTGACTTTATTTTGTATTTTTCCTTATTTCTGTATTAAGTTCCTTTCCTGCGCTCTTATTTTAGTTGTACTTCCTGTTTGCCTTCGCCACTCTTCTGGCCTGAGCAATGTCTCCCTCACCGGTCCCTGATTTGCAATCTGGGCTCACCTGTTCCAGATTGCCAATCAGGCTTCTTTATATATATATATATATATATATATATATATATATATATATATATATATATATATATATATATATATATTTATTTTTATTTTTTTTCACTATTTTATTTAAGGACAAAATTGCAATAAGAAACATGTTTATTGTACTGTAAGATTGTTTGTGAAAATAAAGCTAATTAAAGCTGCAAGCAGCGATGGACGGGACCGACTTTGACGGCACATAAAATCCAAACCGAAACAGTAATTAAAACTCTTTGGTCAACTTTTAATCAAATGGGTTCAATCTCTCTCCTGTGCTCGTTTGAAGCCGACACGACAAACGCGCTCAGAGGAGATAATGTTTGAAAAAAGGTGACCAGTTTTTATAAAATTTTTGTTTTGAAGGGGGAATTGCAAACTTCCTGTTGATTCTTGTTGGGGGTTGTCAATATATGAAATGTAGATCTAAGTGAGACCTACATAGAGGTTTTTGTTTCATGTCTCTAAGACATTCCTACTGGAAGTTACAGACAGTTTTGTCTGAGTTTTCTTCCTAGGAGCAGTTGTGTCTGTGTTTTCTACCTAGGGCGCAATTTTGAGTTTTGGGGTTGGTTTTTTTTCTTAGATCGCAATTTTTGCTAGTCCTGATGTGTGTGTCCAGTTTGGTGAGTTTTGAAGCATGTTAAGGGGGTCAAATTACAGATCAAAGAGGCAAAAGTGACTGTTTTTACTACAATTTTGTTTTGAAGGGGGAACTGCCAACTTCCTCTTGATTTTTGCTGAAGAATGTTAATGTATGAAATCTAGGTCTAAGTCAGACCTACATAGAGGTTTTTGTTTCATGTCTCTACGACATTCCTACCGGACGTTACAGGCAGTTTTGTCTGAGTTTTCTTCCTAGGAGCAGTTGTCTGTTTTCTTCCTAGGGCGCAATTTTGAGTTTTGGGTTTTTTTATTAGATCGCAATTTTTGCTAGTCCTGATGTGTGTGTCCAGTTTGGTGAGTTTTGAAGCATGTTAAGGGGGTCAAATTACAGATCAAAGAGGCAAAAGTGACTGTTTTTACTACAATTTTGTTTTGAAGGGGGAATTGCCAACTTCCTCTTGATTTTTGCTGAAGAATGTTAATGTATGAAATCTAGGTCTAAGTCAGACCTACATAGAGGTATTTTGTTTCATGTCTCTACGACATTCCTACCGGAAGTTACAGGCAGTTTTGTCTGAGTTTTCTTCCTAGGAGCAGTTGTCTGTTTTCTTCCTAGGTCGCAATTTTGAGTTTTGGGTGTTTTTTTTTATTTTTATTAAATCGCAATTTTTGCCAGTCCTGATGTGTGTGTCCAGTTTGGTGAGTTTTGAAGCATGTTAAGGGAGTCAAATTACAGATCAAAGAGGCAAAAGTGACTGTTTTTACTAAAATGTTGTTTTGAAGGGGGAATTGCCAACTTCCTGTTGATTTTTGCTGAAGGATGTCATTGTATGAAATCTAGGTCTAAGTCAGACCTATATAGAGGTTTTTGTTTCATGTCTCTACGACTTTCCTACCGGAAGTTACAGGCAGTTTTGTCTGAGTTTTCTTCCTAGGAGCAGTTGTGTCTGTTTTTTTCCTAGGGCGCAATTTTGAGTTTTGGGGTTGGGTTTTTTATTAGATCGCAATTTTTGCCAGTCCTGATGTGTGTGTCCAGTTTGGTGAGTTTTGAAGCATGTTAAGGGGGTCAAATTACAGATCAAAGAGGCAAAAGTGACTGTTTTTACTAAAATGTTGTTTTGAAGGGGGAATTACCAACTTCCTGTTGATTTTTGCTGAAGAATGTTAATGTATGAAATCTAGGTCTAAGTCAGACCTACATAGAGGTGTTTGTTTCATGTCTCTTCGACATTCCTACCGGAAGTTACAGGCAGTTTTGTCTAGAGTTTTCTTCCTAGGAGCAGTTGTGTCTGTTTTCTTCCTAGGGCGCAATTTTGAGTTTTGGGGTTGGTTTTTTTTTTTATTAAATCGTAATTGTTGCCAGTCTTGATGTGTGTGTCCAGTTTGGTGAGTTTTGAGGCATGTTAAGGGAGTCAAATTACAGATCAAAGAGGCAAAAGTGACTGTTTTGACTAAAATGTTGTTTTGAAGGGGGAATTGCCAACTTCCTGTTGATTTTTGCTGAAGAATGTTAATGTATGAAATCTAGGTCTAAGTCAGAACTACATAGAGGTTTTTGTTTCATGTCTCTACGACATTCCTACCTGAAGTTACAGGCAGTTTTGTCTGACTTTTCTTCCTAGGAGCAGTTGTGTCTGTTTTCTTCCTAGGGCGCAATTTTGAGTTTTGGGGTTGGTTTTTTTTTTATTAGATCGCAATTTTTGCCAGTCCTGATGTGTGTGTCCAGTTTGGTGAGTTTTGAAGCATGTTAAGGGGGTCAAATTACAGATCAAAGAGGCAAGAGTGACTGTTTTTACTCAAATGTTGTTTTGAAGGGGGAATTACCAACTTCCTGTTGATTTTTGCTGAAGAATGTTAATGTATGAAATCTAGGTCTAAGTCAGACCTACATAGAGGTTTTTGTTTCATGTCTCTTCGACATTCCTACCGGAAGTTACAGGCAGTTTTGTCTAGAGTTTTCTTCCTAGGAGCAGTTGTCTGTTTTCTTCTTAGGGCGCAATTTTGAGTTTTGGGGTTGGTTTTTTTTCTTAGATCGCAATTGTTGCTAGTCCTGATGTGTGTGTTCAGTTTGGTGAGTTTTGAAGCATGTTAAGGGGGTCAAATTACAGATCAAAGAGGCAAAAGTGACTGTTTTTACTACAATTTTGTTTTGAAGGGGGAATTGCCAACTTCCTCTTGATTTTTGCTGAAGAATGTTAATGTATGAAATATAGGTCTAAGTCAGACCTACATAGAGGTTTTTGTTTCATGTCTCTACGACATTCCTACCGGAAGTTACAGGCAGTTTTGTCTGAATTTTCTACCTAGGAGCAGTTGTCTGTTTTCTTCCTAGGGCGCAATTTTGACTTTTGGGTTTTTTTTTTTTTTTTATTAAATCGCAATTGTTGCCAGTCCTGATGTGTGTGTCCAGTTTGGTGAGTTTTGAAGCATGTTAAGGGAGTCAAATTACAGATCAAAGAGGCAAAAGTGACTGTTTTTACTAAAATGTTGTTTTGAAGGGGGAATTGCCAACTTCCTGTTGATTTTTGCTGAAGGATGTCATTGTATGAAATCTAGGTCTAAGTCAGACCTATATAGAGGTTTTTGTTTCATGTCTCTATGACATTCGTACCGGAAGTTACAGGCAGTTTTGTCTGAGTTTTCTTCCTAGGAGCAGTTGTGTCTGTTTTCTTCCTAGGGCGCAATTTTGAGTTTTGGGGTTGGGTTTTTTTATTAGATCGCAATTTTTGCCAGTCCTGATGTGTGTGTCCAGTTTGGTGAGTTTTGAAGCATGTTAAGGGAGTCAAATTACAGATCAAAGAGGCAAAAGTGACTGTTTTTACTAAAATGTTGTTTTGAAGGGGGAATTGCCAACTTCCTGTTGATTTTTGCTGAAGGATGTCATTGTATGAAATCTAGGTCTAAGTCAGACCTATATAGAGGTTTTTGTTTCATGTCTCTACGACTTTCCTACCGGAAGTTACAGGCAGTTTTGTCTGAGTTTTCTTCCTAGGAGCAGTTGTGTCTGTTTTTTTCCTAGGGCGCAATTTTGAGTTTTGGGGTTGGGTTTTTTATTAGATCGCAATTTTTGCCAGTCCTGATGTGTGTGTCCAGTTTGGTGAGTTTTGAAGCATGTTAAGGGGGTCAAATTACAGATCAGAGGCAAAAGTCACTGTTTTTACTAAAATGTTGTTTTGAAGTAGGAATTGCCAACTTCCTGTTGATTTTTGCTGAAGGATGTCAATGTATGAAATCTAGGTCTAAGTCAGACCTACATAGTCTCTAAGACATTCCTACCGGAAGTTACAAGCAGTTTTGTCTGTGTTTTTTCCTAGGGGGCGCTAGAGCGCAATTTTGAGTTTTGGGGTTTGTTTTTGTTATTAGATGGCAATTTTCCATACTTGCCAACCTTGAGACCTCCGATTTCGGGAGGTGGCGGGGGGCGTGGTCGGGGGTGGGGCGGGGGGCGTCGTTGGGGGCGTGGTTAAGAGATATATATATATATATATATATATATATATATATATATATATATATATATATATATATATATATATATATAAGAAATACTTGACTTTCAGTGAATTCTAGCTATATATATATATATATATTTTATTACATATATATATATATATATATATATATATATATATATAAAAGAAATACTTGAATTTCAGTGTTCATTTATTTACACATATACACACACATAACACTCATCTACTCATTGTTGAGTTAAGGGTTGAATTGTCCATCCTTGTTCTATTCTCTGTCACTATTTCAGAACACACACATTATACAAATATACATTATAAAATCAATAAGTAAACGGGAGCTCTAATTTGGGAGTCTGAATTAGGATCAGAAGTTCCTATATAAACATTGCGCACTCACGTCGCCTTTTTGTATTGATTACTGCAGCTGTGCACTGGATTCATTCACAAATACAAACTACAACTCACAAACACTTTAGAGTTAGGCTCCACCATCAGAAGGTGTACTTAAACTTATAAAGATCACATGGATATTATTCAGTGAGTTGATTCACCAAAACTAACCTGTTATACAGGAGGAAAAAGCACACAGGACGTTTCAATTGTTCACAGACTAGTCGCGCTCATCAGAATGACAAGACACTTCCGTCTTCCGGTCTGCAGGTGATAGCATTCAATTGGGAAGAAACGCCCTACTGCCCCCTACTGACCAATGTGAATACTGATAAATGTGTAATGACAGCTCCAAAAACGAATTCAAACCACAAAATAAAATAAATAAATCAACACAAAAATGTGACATATTATGGGTGGGTCACATATGCATATACAGTAGATGGCAGTATTGTCCTGTTTAAAAGTGTCACAACATTGCTGTTTACGGCAGACGAACTGCTTTACGGTAGACGAAAACTTGACTGCTGTTGTTGTGTGTTGTTACCGCGCTGGGAGGACGTTAATGAAACTGCCTAACAATAAACCCACATAAGAAACCAAGAACTCGCCCTCGATCATTAGCTGTTTATATTGTGGGAAAGCGGATGTGTGAACAGGCTGTCAACACGTCACTCAGGTCCGCATGGAGCTGGAGGGGGCGTGGCCTCCAGCTCCGCCTGAATTTCGGGAGAAAATTTGTCCCGGGAGGTTTTCGGGAGAGGCGCTGAATTTCGGGAGACTCCCGGAAAATCCGGTAGGGTTGGCAAGTATGCAATTTTCGCCAGTCCAGATGTGTGTGTCAAATATGGTGAGTTTTGAAGCATGTTAAGGGGGTCAAATTACAGCTCAAAGAGGCGGCGGAATAATAATAATAATAAAACGCACAAAATACAATAGGGTCCTCTGTCCCAAAGGGACATTGCGGTCCCTAATAATGCCATTTTTTTGTGGTCCCCCCTATTTAGGAAAGTATCGAAATACATTTTGGTACTGGTACCGGTACTAAAATATTGGTATCGGGACAACACTCGTAGGAAGGAAGAGGGAGGGTCTAAGTCCAGTCCAAATTGACTGCATATCTGAGTTAGACGGAGTGTGGCGTCAAAGGCTGCTTGGGGGAGGTACAGAAGGGTTTGGATTCATCATTATTGCTGTAAATAAAATATACTTTAGTGGTGGTGAAATGAAGGTACCCTTAAGCTGGGTCTAGATTGCACAAAAGGGCGTGAATGTTTTTTCTGTTTTTTTTTTTGCTATTGTTTTGTTTTGACCTCCCCAAAGACCCTTTTCCTGCCCAGTTGCTTAGTGTAGGGTCATGGAAAGCTTTTCCTGTCCTTGCTTTTCTAGTTTTCCTCGACTCTTTTGTTTGAACCATCATATGAGCACACAAAGCAGGATGGATGGTCACGAATGGCAAACGTGTCTGTCGGCAGGGAAGTATGAAAAGACGAGCAGCCGTCAACTTTTCCCCAAACATGTCCTTACAGGATTCGTGGGGTCAGTTGGAATGACCTCACTTTGTAAAACTGTTTTGAGAAGAACTCACACATCATTCTTCAAAGCTAAATGACTCTCCAAAAAGCAAGGTGTAGAGAAAGAAATGTCAGGAGGAACGATTAACTTGAGCTTGTAATTCCGAGGTATGAGTCAGTGCAGAGAAATGGCATGAACTACGAGAGTATGCAATAAGTCACTGCATCAGCAAAATATATGGAACAGTGGAAGTAAAAACTAGAGAACCATTTCACTGTTTGATTATACAAACCCCGTTTCCATATGAGTTGGGAAATTGTGTTAGATGTAAATATAAACGGAATACAATGATTTGCTAATCATTTTCAACCCATATTCAGTTGAATATGCTACAAAGACAACATATTTGATGTTCAAACTGATAAATCATTAACTTTAGAATTTGATGCCAGCAACACGTGACAAAGAAGTTGGGAAAGGTGGCAATAAATACTGATAAAGTTGAGGAATGCTCATCAAACACTTATTTGGAACATCCCACAGGTGAACAGGCAAATTGGGAACAGGTGGGTGCCATGATTGGGTATAAAAGTCGATTCCATGAAATGCTCAGTCATTCACAAACAAGGACGGGGCGAGGGTCACCACTTTGTCAACAAATGCGTGAGCAAATTGTTGAACAGTTTAAGAAAAACCTTTCTCAACCAGCTATTGCAAGGAATTTAGGGATTTCACCATCTACGGTCCGTAATATCATCAAAGGGTTCAGAGAATCTGGAGAAATCCCTGCACGTAAGCAGCTAAGCCCGTGACCTTCGATCCCTCAGGCTGTACTGCATCAACAAGCGACATCAGTCTGTAAAGGATATCACCACATGGGCTCAGGAACACTTCAGAAACCCACTGTCAGTAACTACAGTTGGTCGCTACATCTGTAAGTGCAAGTTAAAACTCTCCTAAGCAAGGCGAAAACCGTTCATCAACAACACCCAGAAACTCCGTCGGCTTCGCTGGGCCTGAGCTCATCTAAGATGGACTGATACAAAGTGGAAAAGTGTTCTGTGGTCTGACGAGTCCACATTTCAAATTGTTTTTGGAAACTGTGGACGTCGTGTCCTCCGGACCAAAGAGGAAAGGAACCATCCGGATTGTTATAGGCGCAATGTTGAAAAGCCAGCATGTGTGATGGTATGGGGGTGTATTAGTGCCCAAGACATGGGTAACTTACACATCTGTGAAGGCGCCATTAATGCTGAAAGGTACATACAGGTTTTGGAACAACATATGTTGCCATCCAAGGACGCCCCTGCTTATTTCAGCAAGACCATGCCAAGCCACGTGTTACATCAACGTGGCTTCATAGTAAAAGAGTGCGGGTACTAGACTGGCCTGCCTGTAGTCCAGACCTGTCTCCCATTGAAAATGTGTGGTGCATTATGAAGCCTAAAATAGCACAACGGAGACCCCCGGACTGTTGAACAACTTAAGCTGCACATCAAGCAAGAATGGGAAAGAATTCCACCTGAGAAGCTTCAAAAATGTGTCTCCTCAGTTCCCAAACGTTTACTGAGTGTTGTTAAAAGGAAAGGCCATGTAACACAGTGGTGAACATGCCCTTTCCCAACTACTTTGGCACGTGTTGCAGCCACGAAATTCTAAGTTAATTATTATTTGAACATCAAATATGTTGTCTTTGTAGCATATTCAACTGAATATGGGTTGAAAATGATTTGCAAATCATTGTAGTCCGTTTATATTTACATCTAACACGATTTCCCAACTCATATGGAAACGGGGTTTGTAAATTGAGCAAAGGTCTGCATGTTGGTGATAGGACACAAATACCGATAAGTGGCATCTGAATGTCATACAAAGGTTTTGTCAGTCCATGCGGGAAAAAAAATAATGTCTGATTGGGTCAAACTGACCCGTACCATCTGCAATATCATATCCTCTGGAAGACTTGTAGCGGGTTTCCTCCAAATCTATAATCATTTTCATGATCAAAGTGCAAAACCAGACCCCTAATGTTTTGCCTTGATTTCATGTTCCCTGGCATAACATGAAAGAAAAAAGAAAGGTTCAAATTAAAATGTGCAAAGGATTCACAGTTAATGGCTCCTTCACAGACCATGACATGTGAATGTCCCTGAGTTGAGATCAGAGGGAATCCACCTCCCTAATCTTCCTCTCAGTGTGTCAAAAGGGATTGCTTGTTGCATACATTTCGCTACTTGCCAAACAACAGGCGAGACAGGTCTGTGCGTGCTCCCGTGGAACCGTCAACATAGAGAATGCGCTAAACTGAAGGGTCAGAGAACTCTGTCTGACTCGCTCACTGCAGCCATGTGTGAGAAACAGTGGGTGTGTCTCGGTGTGAGTGGAAGTGACGGTAAGGTACGGAAATGCAAACGGGCTTGTTTTGGATTGGTTTCCAATCTGTTCAGCTGCGTTAACATAGAGCTGGCCTTTGGCCATTCCAACTGAAAACAAGACGCTGTATGCTCTGTTGAGTATTAAAGGGGAACATTATCACAATTTCAGAAGGGTTAAAACCACTAATAATCAGTTTCGAAGTTTTTTTCAAAATTTTACCCATCACGCAATATCCCTAAAAAAAGCTTCAAAGTGCCTGATTTTAACCATCGTTATATACACCCGTCCATTTTCCTGTGACGTCACATAGTGATGCCAACACAAACAAACATGGCGGATAGAACAGCAAGCTATAGCGACATTAGCTCAGATTCAGACTCGGATTTCAGCGGCTTAAGCGATTCAACAGATTACGCATGTATTGAAACTAAGGCTGAAACGACGCGTCGACGTAGTCGATGTCATCGGTTACGTAAATACATCGACGGCGTTTTTGTGCGTCGGCGCGTCGCATATTTACGTCACACTACTGTCATGGCGGAGCGCAAAGCAGACGATGCGAGCGAGGGGAAAAAAGCACGCCAAAAGTCGTCAAAAGTGTGGGAGTATTTCAATAAACGGCCTAATAATGTTGTTGTATGCACACTGTGTCGAGCGGAAATGGCCTATCATAGCAGCACAACAGCTATGAATGAACATTTGAAAAGAAAACCGACAGCATTCTTGCCATCACCATCAACTAGTCAATCGTCCGCGTGAGTATACGTTGTCATCATTACACAAAAACATGGATGTGTCATTTGTATCTGCGTTGTAAATTCATAAACTAAAGCACCGTTTCGCTCTGAGAGGCACGTTTGCGTGCCTGTTCAGTGTTTACAAAGACGCGCTCCTCTTTAACGCTGTGGAGAGGCGGCGGCGGCGAGCGAGCGGCGAGGCGGGGCTCGCTGAAGAAAAGGGGAGCAGCAGAGAGAGAGGGAAGAGAGGCTGGAAGGAGCCAAAGTGAAGCTGACGTGGAGCGAGAGAGGAGGAGAGACAGAGACGACGAGCGAGCGAGGAAGAGGAGCCAAAAAGCGAGGAAAGAAAGAGAAAAGAGTTGGAAGAGAAAAGACTTTGTGTAAAATTAAAAGATTGTAAACCTGACAAAGCCGTCTGGCGTTCAGTCTGTCGGTCCTGAGAGAACCCCACGGCACAAGACGTGTCACAAACGCTAACGTTAATTAGTTGTGCAAATACCTTTTACAACATTAACAGTTACATATACTATGTACAAACCAACAATTAACTTTCACTTTAATCAGACTATCATTGTTGTGTTATTAAGCAAAATAAGCAATACTTTTACTTTTGTTGAAATGTTTACACTGTACACTTTTTTGTATTGGATGTTTAGCTTTATTTTTGCACATTTTAGCAAATAAGCAATACTTTTACTTTTGTTGAAATGTTTACACTGTTGTTACAGAATATTTCCGTTTTGCACTTATTTGTATTGGATGTTTATCTTTATTTTTGCACATTTTAAAGCAAAATAAGCAATACTTTTACTTTTGAAATGCTTATACTATTGCAGAATATTAAGATTTGCACTGGATGTTTACTTTTATATTTGCACATTAAAAAGCAAATAAGCTACTTTTAATTTTGCTAAATGTTAAAAGTTTTAAATGTTTACATTGTTACAGAATATTTTGTCATGTTGTTGTCAATGTTGACTGAGTGGCCATACTTTTTTTTTTGTAAATAAAAGCCATGCCTTTTGAAAAAACTGGCCTACATTTATTTTTTCCTCTTCATTTTAAATTAAAAAAATAATCGGTAAAAGGAAAAATAATCTATAGATTAATCGAAAAAAATAATCTATAGATTAACCGATTAATCGAAAAAATAATCTATAGATTAATCGATAGAAAAATAATCGTTAGCTGCAGCCCTAATTGAAACGGATGTTAAAAAGCTCCTCGGTGGCAAGGCCCCAGGGGTAGATGAGATCCGCCCGGAGTTCCTTAAGGCTCTGGATGCTGTGGGGCTGTCTTGGTTGACAAGACTCTGCAGCATCGCGTGGACATCAGGGGCGGTGCCTCTGGATTGGCAGACCGGGGTGGTGGTTCCTCTCTTTAAGAAGGGGAACCGGAGGGTGTGTTCTAACTATCGTGGGATCACACTCCTCAGCCTTCCCGGTAAGGTCTATTCAGGTGTACTGGAGAGGAGGCTACGCCGGATAGTCGAACTTCGGATTCAGGAGGAACAGTGTGGTTTTCGTCCTGGTCGTGGAACTGTGGACCAGGTCTATACTCTCGGCAGGGTCCTTGAGGGTGCATGGGAGTTTGCCCAACCAGTCTACATGTGTTTTGTGGACTTGGAGAAGGCATTCGACCGTGTCCCTCGGGAAGTCCTGTGGGGAGTGCTCAGAGAGTATGGGGTATCGGACTGTCTGATTGTGGCAGTCCGCTCCCTGTATGCTCAGTGCCAGAGCTTGGTCCGCATTGCCGGCAGTAAGTCGGACACGTTTCCAGTGAGGGTTGGACTCCGCCAAGGCTGCCCTTTGTCACCGATTCTGTTCATAACTTTTATGGACAGAATTTCTAGGCGCAGTCAAGGCGTTGAGGGGATCCGGTTTGGTGGCTGCAGGATTAGGTCTCTGCTTTTTTCAGATGATGTGGTCCTGATGGCTTCATCTGGCCAGGATCTTCAGCTCTCGCTGGAGCGACTGGGATGAGAATCAGCACCTCGGGGCTCTCCCTTAGAGATAGGGTGAGAAGCTCTGTCATCCGGGGGGAGCTCAAAGTAAAGCCGCTGCTCCTCCACATCGAGAGGAGCCAGATGAGGTGGTTCGGGCATCTGGTCAGGATGCCACCCGATCGCCTCCCTCGGGAGGTGTTTAGGGCACGTCCGACCGGTAGGAGGCCGTGGGGAAGACCCAGGACACGTTGGGAAGACTATGTCTCCCGGCTGGCCTGGGAACGCCTCGGGGTCCCACAGGAAGAGCTGGACGAAGTGGCTGGGGAGAGGGAAGTCTGGGCTTCCCTGCTTAGGCTGCTGCCCCCGCGACCCGACCTCGGATAAGCAGAAGAAGATGGATGGATGGATGGATGAAATGGATGGTTGTAGTGTGGAGGCAGGTAGCGAAAACGAAATTGAAGAAGAAACTGAAGCTATTGAGCCATATCGGTTTGAACCGTATGCAAGCGAAACCGACGAAAACGACACGACAGCCAGCGACACGGGAGAAAGTGAGGACGAATATCGGCGATCGCCTTCTAACCAACGATTGGTATGTGTTTGTTTGGCATTAAAGGAAACTAACAACTATGAACTAGGTTTACAGCATATGAAATACATTTGGCAACAACATGCACTTTGAGAGTGCAGACAGCCCAGTTTTCATCAATTAATATATTCTGTAGACATACCCTCATCCGCTCGCAGATTTCTTTGACTTTATCGTTGGAAATGCATCTGCTTTGAGTGTCGCAGGATATCCACACATTCTTGCCATCTCTGTCGTAGCATAGCTTTCGTCGGTAAAGTGTGCGGAACAAACGTCCAATTTCTTGCCACTTTGGCATCTTTGGGCCACTGGTGCAACTTGAATCCGTCCCTGTTCGTGTTGTTACACCCTCCGACAACACACCGACGAGGCATGATGTCTCTAAGGCAATGTTTTTCAACCACTAGTGTTCCGTGAGATACAGTCTGGTGTGCCGTGGGAGATTATCTAAATTCACCTATTTGGGTTAAAAATATTTTTTGCAAACCAGTAATTATAGTCTGCAAATGATGTGTTGTTGTTGAGTGTCGGTGCTGTCTAGAGCAGTGTTTTTCAACCTTTTTTGAGCCAAGGCACATTTTCTGCGTTGAAAAAATCCGGAGGCAGAAATCACTAAAATACGAAACTCAGTTGACAGTAAAAAGTCGTTGTCGCAATTGTTGGGTATGACTATGAACCATAACCAAGCATGCATCACTATAGCTCTTGTCTCAAAGTAGGTGTACTGTCACCACCTTTCACATCACGCTGTGACTTATTTGGAGTTTTTTGCTGTTTTCCTGTGTGTAGTGTTTTAGTTCTTGTCTTGCGCTCCTATTTTGGTGGCTTTTCCTCTTTTTTGGGTATTTTCCTGTAGCATTTTAATGTCTTTTTTTGAGCGATATTTCCCCCATCTACTTTGTTTTAGCAATCAAGAACAGTTGTTTTTATCCTTCTTTGTGGGGACATTGTTGATTGTCATGTCATGTTCGGATGTGCATTGTAGACACCGTCTTTGCTCCGCAGTAAGTCTTTGCTGTCGTCCAGCATTCTATTTTTGTTTACTTTGCAGCCAGTTCAGTTTTAGTTTCGTTCTGCATAGCCTTCCCTAAGCTTCAATGCCTTTTCTTAGGGGCACTCACCTTTTGTTTATTTTTGGTTTAAGCATTAGACACCTTTTTACCTTCAAACTGCCTCCCGCTGTTCCGACATCTACAAAGCAATTAGCAACCGGCTGCCACCTACTGATATGGAAGAGTATTACACGGTTACTCTGCCGATCTCTAGACAGCACCGACACTCAACAACAACACATCATTTGCAGACTATAAATACTGGTTTGCAAAAAATTATTTTAAACCAAATAGGTGAATTTAGATAATCTCCCACGGCACACCAGACTGTATCTCACTAGTGTGCCGTGGCACAGTGGTTGAAAAACACTTGTCTAGAGATCGGCAGAGTAACCGTGTAATACTTTTCCATATCAGTAGGTGGCAGCCGGTTACTAATTGCTTTGTAGATGTCGGAAACAGCGGGAGGCAGGGTGCAGGTAAAAAGGTGTCTAATGCTTAAACCAAAAATAAACAAAAGGTGAGTGCCCCTAAGAAAAGGCAATGAAGCTTAGGGAAGGCTATGCAGAATGAAACTAAAACTGAACTGGCGACAAAGTCAACAAAAACAGAATGCTGGACGACAGCAAAGACTTACTGCGGAGCAAAGACGGCGTCCACGATGCACATCCGAACATGACATGACTATCAACAATGTCCCCACAAAGAAGGTTAAAAACAACTGTTCTTTATGGCTAAAACAAAGTAGATGCGGGAAATATCGCTCAAAGGAAGACATGAAACTGCTACAGGAAAATACCAAAAAAAAAGAGGAAAAGCCACCAAAAAATGAGCGCAAGACAAGAACTAGAACACTACACCATACTTGCCAACCCTCCCGGATTTTCCGGGAGACTCCCAAAATTCAGCGCCTCTCCCGAAAACCTCCCGGGACAAATTTTCTACCGAAAAACTCCCGAAATTCAGGCGGACCTGAGTGACGTGTTGACAACACACAACAACAGTGTCTACCGTAAAGCAGTTCGTCTGCCGTAAACAGCAATGTTGTGACACTTTTAAACAGGACAATACTGCCATCTACTGTACATGCATATGTGACCCACCCATAATGTGTCACATTTTTGTGTTGATTTATTTATTTTATTTTGTGGTTTGAATTCGTTTTTGGAGCTGTCATTACACATTTATCAGTATTCACATTGGTCAGTAGGGGGCAGTAGGGCGTTTCTTCCCAATTGAATGCTATCGCCTGCAGACCGGAAGTGTCTTGTCATTCTGATGAGCGCGACCAGTCTGTGAACAATTGAAACGTCCTGTGTGCTTTTTCCTCCTGTATAACAGGTTAGTTTTGGTGAATCAACTCACTGAATAATATCCATGTGATCTTTATAAGTTTAAGTACACATTCTGATGGTGGAGCCTAACTCTAAAGTGTTTGTGAGTTGTAGTTTGTAAATGAACACTGAAATTCAAGTATTTATTTTATTTATATATATATATATATATATATATATATATATATATATATACATACAGGTAAAAGCCAGTAAATTAGAATATTTTGAAAAACTTGATTTATTTCAGTAATTGCATTCAAAAGGTGTAACTTGTACATTATATTTATTCATTGCACACAGACTGATGCATTCAAATGCTTATTTCATTTAATTTTGATGATTTGAAGTGGCAACAAATGAAAATCCAAAATTCCGTGTGTCACAAAATTAGAATATTACTTAAGGCTAATACAAAAAAGGGATTTTTAGAAATGTTGGCCAACTGAAAAGTATGAAAATGAAAAATATGAGCATGTACAATACTCAATACTTGGTTGGAGCTCCTTTTGCCTCAATTACTGCGTTAATGCGGCGTGGCATGGAGTCGATGCGTTTCGGGCACTGCTCAGGTGTTATGAGAGCCCAGGTTGCTCTGATAGTGGCCTTCAACTCTTCTGCGTTTTTGGGTCTGGCATTCTGCATCTTCCTTTTCACAATACCCCACAGATTTTCTATGGGGCTAAGGTCAGGGGAGTTGGCGGGCCAATTTAGAACAGAAATACCATGGTCCGTAAACCAGACACGGGTAGATTTTGCGCTGTGTGCAGGCGCCAAGTCCTGTTAGAACTTAAAATCTCCATCTCCATAGAGCAGGTCAGCAGCAGGAAGCATGAAGTGCTCTAAAACTTGCTGGTAGACGGCTGCGTTGACCCTGGATCTCAGGAAACAGAGTGGACCGACACCAGCAGATGACATGGCACCCCAAACCATCACCCAACCATGCAAATTTTGCATTTCCTTTGGAAATCGAGGTCCCAGAGTCTGGAGGAAGACAGGAGAGGCACAGGATCCACGTTGCCTGAAGTCTAGTGTAAAGTTTCCACCATCAGTGATGGTTTGGGGTGCCATGTCATCTGCTGGTGTCGGTCCACTCTGTTTCCTGAGATCCAGGGTCAACGCAGCCGTCTACCAGCAAGTTTTAGAGCACTTCATGCTTCCTGCTGCTGACCTGCTCTATGGAGATGGAGATTTCAAGTTCCAACAGGACTTGGCGCCTGCACACAGCGCAAAATCTACCCGTGCCTGGTTTACGGACCATGGTATTTCTGTTCTAAATTGGCCCGCCAACTCCCCTGACCTTAGCCCCATAGAAAATCTGTGGGGTATTGTGAAAAGGAAGATGCAGAATGCCAGACCCAAAAACGCAGAAGAGTTGAAGGCCACTATCAGAGCAACCTGGGCTCTCATAACACCTGAGCAGTGCCAGAAACTCATCGACTCCATGCCACGCCGCATTAACGCAGTAATTGAGGCAAAAGGAGCTCCAACCAAGTATTGAGTATTGTACATGCTCATATTTTTCATTTTCATACTTTTCAGTTGGCCAACATTTCTAAAAATCCCTTTTTTGTATTAGCCTTAAGTAATATTCTAATTTTGTGACACACGGAATTCTGGATTTTCATTTGTTGCCACTTCAAATCATCAAAATTAAATGAAATAAACATTTGAATGCATCAGTCTGTGTGCAATTAATAAATATAATGTACTAGTTACACCTTTTGAATGCAATTACTGAAATAAATCAAGTTTTTCAAAATATTCTAATTTACTGGCTTTTATCTGTGTGTGTGTGTGTGTGTGTTTGTGTGTGTGTGTGTGTATGTGTGTGTGTGTGTGTGTGTGTGTGTGTGTGTGTGTGTGTGTGTGTGTGTATATATATATATGTATATATATATATATATATATATATATATATATATATATATATATATATATAGTTAGAATTCACTGAAAGTCAAGTATTTCTTATATATATATATATATATATCTTAACCACGCCCCCAACCACGCCCCCGCCCCACCCCCCACCCCCCACCTCCCGAAATCGGAGGTCTCAAGGTTGGCAAGTATGCACTACACACAGGAAAACAGCAAAAAACTCCAAATAAGTCAGGGCATGATGTGACAGGTGGTGACAGTACACCTACTTTGAGACAAGAGCTATATTGATGCATGCTTCGTTATGCTTTAAAGTCATATCCAACAATTGCGACAACGACTTTTTACTGTCAACTGATTTTCCTTTTTTATATATAGTGATTTCTGCTGGTGGTGTGCCTCCGGATTTTTTCAATGCAGAAAATGTGCCTTGGCTCAAAAAAGGTTGAAAAACACTGCTCTAAGGTACGGAAAACAGTCGAAAAAATGGAAAATAACAGAGCTGATTTGACTCGGTGTTTGAGAAAATGGCGGATTGCTTCCCGATGTGACGTCACAATGTGCTCCGAGAGCGAATAATAGAAAGGCGTTTAATTCGCCAAAATTCACCCATTTAGAGTTCGGAAATCGGTTAAAAAAATATATGGTCTTTTTTCTGCAACATCAAGGTATATATTGACGCTTACATAGGTCTGGTGATAATGTTCCCCTTTAAACTCTGCAACTGTTTTGTTTTGGATATTGACCACGTTGGTGTTCCGGTCAGAGAACACACGGTCATCATTTGGACTCTTCCAACTTTAAAACAGATGTTTATTGGGATAAGGTAAACATCTGTTCAGTATTTGAACATAAAAGTGTTTGATTGTGAGGCATTAAAAGCCACAAAATGCAACGGGCCCATCAGACCCACAAACGCTGGCTGAGTAACAACAATATGAACATCACACAAGGGTTAACCAGCTAGTGGGTCCATGACTTCGAAGAGACGTTAAAATGTATTTAATAACAACAAATAGAGGCGGTGGAGGGAAGTGCATAAAAAAAGCGAGTCACAGTTGGATCTACTCAGTGTTTTGATAACACAGTCACCAAATCATGGAATCTTTGCTTGGGCACTTGAGTCTGCGGAATGGTACACGGCGCGATGTTTGGACGTACGCTAACCAAGGCGATATAGGAAAATTGAGGTGCACTTTTGGCAAGACATTTAATCGAAAACAGAGTCCTCCAAAAAAGGGAGGCATATACCAAAGACTATAAAAATGGGACCCATTACCTCCCTGCTTGACACTCAGCATCAAGGGTTGGAATTGGGGGTTAAATCACCAAAAATGCTCCCCTCACCTCCCAGGGGGAGATCAAGGGTGATGGGTCAAATGCAGAGAATAATTTCGCCACACCTAGTGTGTGTGTGTTAGGGATGTCCCGATCCAGGTTTTTGCACTTCCGATCCGATACCGATATTGTTTTTGCATTTCCGATCCGATACCGATACTGACCGATACCGATACTGACCGATACTGGCCTATCCGAGCATGTATTAAAGTTTAAAGATATTTAGCCTACTTAGTTGTCAGAATCATGTTGAAAAGGGTTTTAGTACTCTTGATAACAACTAGCCAGCTGAATTAGGGGAGTTTGAATAATACACAATGGTTGGTAACAAGAAACTGACCTGTTTATTCAAGGATAAACACAAAATAGACAAAATTATACATGACAAACAGAAATGGCATCATTGAACTAGGGCTGGGCGATATGGCCTTTTTTTAATATTGCGATATTTTAAGGCCATATTGCGATACACGATATATATCTCGATATTTTTGCCTTAGCCTTGAATGAACACTTGATGCATATAATCACAGCAGTATGATGATTCTATGTGTTTTGATTGATTGATTGAGACTTTTATTAGTAGGTTGCACAGTGAAGTACATATTCCGTACAATTGACCACTAAATGGTAACACCCCAATAAGTTTTTCAACTTGTTTAAGTCGGGGTCCACTTAAATTGATTCATGATACAGATATATACTATCAGATATATACTATCATCATAATACAGTCATCACACAAGATAATCACATTGAATTATTTACATTATTTATAATCCAGGGTGTGGAGGGGGGCGCCGGATGCAAGTGTCAAAAAGACAGCCAAAAGAGTTTGATATGAGAATAAATCTAAAGTTAAAATATAGGGTAGAAATGCACCCATTTGCAGGAAATGTAGTCTTGATTTTCAAAATTTTCTTTCAAGGCTTGCATGTCTACATTAAAACATTCTTCTTCATACTGCATTAATATATGCTACTTTTAAACTTTCATGCAGAGAAGGAAATCACAACTAAAAAAATCACTAATTTTTTCATACGGTGTTGATCTGGAAATTTTTGCCTCAGCATTTTGATGGTGTGGACGTGTGGCACCGAATGGAGATAAGCGTCTCGACAGACGTCACAATATTTGAACAATGATGACGAAAACGGTTTTCTCTGTCGTGTGTCGAAAATTGTTATGCGCTTATTTTTTTGTTTGATTTTGTGCGTGGCATAGATTTGATATGCGCAGAGGACGTTTGAGCAGTGCGTAATTGCACAGGCGAGCACCTTAGAGGGAGCGTTGCTCGCACGGCTGCGCTAGCATCACAGATAACGTTAGCCATGCTGCTACCTCTCTGCTCGGGGAGGACGTATACGTATGTGACGTATGACGTGACAGTATGTGACGTGTGTAAGAAGGTGCGCTCGCTGTCTGTGAGAGGGAGACACAGGAAAGAGTGAGAAGAGCCTGTCGTGTAATGCCAGCTGCTAAAAGCAACTGCGTGAGAATTGCGGATGTGTTGAAGGTGTGCTGGAAAATGTGGAATGGAAATTACGGAGCAACAGAAAAGTGGAATGTATTATTTAAATCGGTGCGTTGGAAAACACAGACCGGAGTTTTTTTTTAAACTGGATCTGGATTGGCATTTTCCCATGCCTTGCCGATACGCAATTTTTGGCAAATATCGGTCGGATTGGGACATCCCTAGTGTGTGTGTCATGATCCGTGGTCCGGATCATGTTTTGTGTTTTCTGTTAGTTTTGGACTCCTTTTAGTTCCTGTTTGTGCACCTCTGAGTTGTCACCATAGCTGCTTATTATTTTCACCTGCCTCTTGTGTTCGGGACGCTCACCTGTTGCTCATAAGAGACACTATTTAAGCCTGCCTTTGCCGGTCACTCGTCCTGGCTTCTTTGTTTGCGTCACGCTACTGTTACGTAAGTTTTGCTTGTCTTTAGTCTGTGCTAACCAGTAGCCTTAGCTTCAAGTGCGATCGTTTTGTTTTCTGTTTTGTACCTCGTTGAGTGTTTTTTAAGATTAAATCTTGTTCCTACCCGCAAGTCCTGTCCGGAGTCGTCCGTTTGCATCCCGGGAGAACTAACCACTCAGCACCATGCGACCCAGTCGTGACAATCATTGGGACTTTTAACTTTTAACTTTATACACAAACCGAGCTGTGCTTCCATTGCAATCCAAACATCAAATGCTGAAGACGACCTGTTTTGCTGTTTGCTGTTTTAATATTATCCAAATGTTTATATGCCCAAAGTACATGCATGAAAAAAATCAATCCAAAACCCGAATCTGTAGCTCACCTCAGTCAGATATGCGCACCTTTTGCGTGTTCCAATTATGTCACTTCAGTGACACTCTTCATCTTAGGTCTGTATTTTTTTTGTGGACACCCCACCCTAACCTACATATCTGGCATTATTACAAACAATTATCTCTTATCCATTGAGTTTCAAGACAAGGCCATTCCCATGATGTGCATCAGCAAGTCCTTGTAATGCGGTCTTTGGCCCCAGGGAGCCCCACCATTCTCTTCTAATCCCTCTTAATGCAGGACAGAGAGGGGGATGAAGAGGACAGTAGAGGAGAGCGAGCAAAGATGGAGAGAGTTGTGGATGAGAAATACAAAGGGAGGGAAGGGTTAGTTAAAAGATGAATGCATTGAAGAGATATTAAATTCCATTCTCTTGTACCACAGGGGGGGGTAAGGTTCAAAGGTTGGCATGATTACATGACTCAAGTATCCGTGGCTTTGCAGTGTGCATGGCCTGTGAACCCATTCGTTACTTTTACTTATATGCTGAAGAGGAACATCAGCAACCTGCCAAATTGTCACAAATTACTCATGAATAATTAGAAACTTACTAATGATCCCTCAGAATCGGTGACAAAGGGCAGCCTTGGCGGAGTCCAACCCTCACTGGAAACGTGTCCGACTGCGGACCAACCTCTGACACTGATCATACAGGGGGCGGACCGCCACAATCAGACAGTCCGATACCCCATACTCTCTGAGCACTCCCCGCAGGACTTCCCGAGGGACACGGTCGAATGCCTTCTCCAAGTCCACAAAGCACATGTAGACTGGTTGGGCAAACTCCCATGCACCCTCAAGGAAAGATTGGCCTGGCCCACTAGCATCCCTCTTTATGTTTGTGAACTTTATAGTCTATACATTTAGAGTGATGTGATAATCAAACACTCTAGAAGTCTAGAATGAAAGAGCAACAGTATACAAGAGAATTGACAGAGTGTGTGTACCTTCAGTGCGCAGTGCCTCGTTAAAATCCAGCCGCTGTTGCTTAGCAGGTGAAGTGTGTCTCTTTATTAGCTTCGTCGAAGCATGTTGCTTTTGTAGCTGTTTCAGCAGATTTGATTTGATAGGATCTTTGATCCAAGACAAAACTTACATTTAACTCAAATGTTCTTTTCTTTGTGGTCGACAAAAGAAAAGTAGTGAGAATATCTCCATGTTAAGAAACTCGGCTTCGGGCTTCGCCATGACGTCTTGTTAGTAAACACAGACACGCACCCTCCCACACACACACACACATACACACACAAAGAGCGCGCCTCTTCTCCGGCGCCTCTCCTGCAGCGCTCCAATAAAACACACTCAGATCTTCTCAGTTTCTAGCCGATACTACACTAAAAATAACGTAAAATAACGCATCATGTAGTAATGGTAACTGATTTACTGAATATAAAAAATAACGCGTTAGATTACTATTTATCGCCGAAAGTAACTGCTTTACAGTAATATTTTGCCGTCGCGCACCACCACGATCTGATACCCTTTCTGGGGAAACACTGCATTCATTTTTTGTTTTTGGAGCAACTTGCATATTGCTTGTATTCCGTCACGTGACTTCTTCCCGGAAGTGAAAACTAGTGGTGGTCAACCAAGCCAAGATGGTTGTTGTACAGCAAGCAGCGCACAATGAGTTCAAAAGAAGATTAAATAGAGCAACAAATCCAACTATGCAACGGAATAGATCCTTACACTTTATCAAAAAAAAGGATTTGTCGAGTGATTTCAAGGATTATACGTCGGTCGCGTTCCCAGACATATCGAACTATTGTGCTCCAGATGCCATTCCATGCTACAAAACAGATGTTAACTAGGAAGAGCATGGAGGTCTACAACTTCTTTGTGTGTGGCTGGGTCAAGGACATTGGTATCAAGACTCTCCCGGGTAATCACGCATAATTTTTGCTCGAGTAAGGTTATATTTTATAATTTAACTTCACATCTACTGACATGTTTGTTGCTGTTGCACACGCCGTTTATGAGCAGTGTTAAAGCGTTACTGTAACGCTGTTACTTTCGGCGGTAAATAGTAATTTAACGCGTTATTTTTTATATTCAGTAACTCAGTTACCGTTACTACATGATGCGTTATTTTACGTTATTTTTTATGTAGTATCGGCTAGAAACTGAGAAGATCTGAGTGTGTTTTATTGGAGCGCTGCAGAAGAGGTGACAAGGAAGAGGCGCGCTCTTTGTGTGTGTATGTGTGTGTGTGGAAGGGGGCGTGTCTGTGTTTACTAACAAGACATGGCGAAGCCGAGTTTCTTAACATGGAGATATTCTCACTACTTTTCTTTTGTCGACCACAAAGAAAAGAAGTTGTGTCTTGGATCAAAGATCCTATCCTAGCAAATCAAATCTAATGAAACAGCTACATAAGCAACATGCTTCGACAAAGCTAGTAAAGAGAGACACATTTCACCTCCTAAGCAACAGCGGCTGGATTTTAACGAGGCACTGCTAGCCAGGACAACATTGATAGAGCCATTGCAGCACTGAAGGTACACACTCTGTCAATTCTCATATACTCTTTCATTCTAGACTTCTAGAGTGTTTGATTATCACATCACTCTAAATGTATAGACTATAAAGTTCACAAACATAAAGAGGGATGCTAGTGGGCCAATCTTTCCTTTTCTCTAAACTGAAACTGGGGAAATGTGTAGAGTGTTCTGGGCTTCAAACATGATTTTATTTCACAATTCCTTGAGAGAAAAAAACGCCTGGTTAGGCTTTGTGTATGTAGTGTGTGCCTTCCTTGGTTTACAGATATGTTGTTATTATGCTGTTTGTTACTTATGTATGTTATGTTGCAGCTATTTAAAATAGTTTTGTCAATTTGTTCTGGCCTGAAACAAATTGGCCCTTTGAAACATATCTTTGTCTTTGTGTGTTGTATGTAGACCACATTGCTTAGCAGAGTTCAGTGATGCAAATGCATGTCAAGTTGATTGTGTTATTCTCCAGTGCAATAACATTACTAAAATGAAAGCTAAAAGGCCATTAAAGGGGGCCTTAAAAAATATATATATATAAGTAACTAAATAGTTACTTTTCACAGTAACTCATTACTTTTTGATGTAAGTAACTGAGTTAGTAGTTGAGTTACTTTTGAAATAAAGTAACTAGTAACCGTAGCTAGTTACTGGTTTTCAGTAACTAACCCAACACTGTTTATGAGTAGCGTGTTTTTCCCCGTCTTTATCAAAACATAACTATAGATGTCAACATTGTGTTTGTGCTGAAAGATTCATTTATGATTGTTGCCTTTAGTAAAAGCTTTTTTAGGTTTCGTTCACATTTGCTTTCTTTTATTTAGACTCGCCGAGTTGGTGCTTTTCGAAACACTCGTGTTTAAGAATTACAAATAATATCAATATAATACTTAAATGGGAAATAATAACCGTTAAGATCATCAACCAAACCTTTAACAAAGTGATCGCTGCAAACTTGCGCGTTCTTCGACTCTGCGCCCTGGAGTTTTTCTCTTTTTCTCGTTTTTTTTGCAGATTTCCGCCCTGTTTGATAACCTCTCGAGGAACCCTGAAGAAACATTTATCCTTTTCACGATTTGGACGATTCGTACAGCCGGAAACAACACAAGCATAAGGATTTTTGTTTCTTCGAGAAAGGCTAAATAGCGCTTTGTACTCATTGAGACCAGAGCTCGCTTGACCACCACACGTATTTAATTGGTGGGACGTAATGTCAGTAAAATCCAAGAAATTGACACTTTGCCAGCTTTTGGAGCCAAGATTGCAAGGAAATGGTATGTTCCAAGTTTGGTGCTAAAAGACAAGTAAAGCATTAAAATCTGCAATTCAAAGAATAGACTAGGGTTGTACGGTATAGCGGTACTAGTATAGTACCGCGATACTAATGAATAATATTCGGTACTATACCGCCTCTGAAAAGTACCGGTGTCCCCTCCCCCGATTTTGAATATGACCAATGTATGATCCTGTAACTACTTGGCATCGGATTGATACCCAAATTTGTGGTATCATCCAAAACTAATGTAAAGTATCAAACAACAGAAGAATAAGTGATTATTACATTTTAACAGAAGTGTAGATAGAACATGTTAAAATAGGAAGTAAGCAGGTATTAACAGTAAATCAACAAGTAGATTAATAATTAGAGATGTCCGATAATATTGGCCGATAAATGCTTTAAAATGTCCATCCATCCATCCATCTTCTTCCGCTTATCCGAGGTCGGGTCGCGGGGGCAGCAGCCTAAGCTGGGAAGCCCAGACTTCCCTCTCCCCAGCCACTTCGTCCAGCTCCTCCCGGGGGATCCCGAGGCGTTCCCAGGCCAGCCGGGAGACATAGTCTTCCCAGCGTGTCCTGGGTCTTCCCCGTGGCCTCCTACCGGTCGGACGTGCCCTAAACACCTCCCGAGGGAGGCGATCGGGTGGCATCCTGACCAGATGCCCGAACCACCTCATCTGGCTCCTCTCAATGTGGAGGAGCAGCGGCTTTACTTTGAGCTCCCCCCGGATGACAGAGCTTCTCACCCTATCTCTAAGGGAGAGCCCCGCCACCCGGCGGAGGAAACTCATTTCGGCCGCTTGTACCCGTGATCTTGTCCTTTCTGTCATAACCCAAAGCTCATGACCATAGGTGAGGATGGGAACGTAGATCGACCGGTAAATTGAGAGCTTTGCCTTCCGGCTCAGCTCCTTCTTCACCACAACGGATCGATACAGCGTCCGCATTACTGAAGATGCCGCACCGATCGGCCTGTCGATCTCACGATCCACTCTTCCCTCACTCGTGAACAAGACTCCGAGGTACTTGAACTCCTCCACTTGGGGCAGGGTCTCCTCCCCAACCCGAAGATGGCATTCCACCCTTTTCCGGGCGAGTACCATGGACTCGGACTTGGAGGTGCTGATTCTCATCCCAGTCGCTTCACACTCGGCTGCGAACCGATCCAGCGAGAGCTGAAGATCCTGGCCAGATGAAGCCATCAGGACCACATCATCCGCAAAAAGCAGAGACCTAATCCTGCAGCCACCAAACCGGATCCCCTCAACGCCTTGACTGCGCCTAGAAATTCTGTCCATAAAAGTTATGAACAGAATCTGTGACAAAGGGCAGCCTTGGCGGAGTCCAACCCTCAGCCTTCCCGGTAAGTACTATTCAGGTGTACTGGAGAGGAGGCTACGCCGGATAGTCGAACCTCGGATTCAGGAGGAACAGTGTGGTTTTCGTCCTGGTCGTGGAACTGTGGACCAGCTCTATACTCTCGGCAGGGTCCTTGAGGGTGCATGGGAGTTTGCCCAACCAGTCTACATGTGCTTTGTGGACTTGGAGAAGGCATTCGACCGTGTCCCTCGGGAAGTCCTGTGGGGAGTGCTCAGAGAGTATGGGGTAACGGACTGTCTGATTGTGGCAGTCCACTCCCTGTACGATCAGTGCCAGAGCTTGGTCCGCATTGCCGGCAGTAAGTCGGACACGTTTCCAGTGAGGGTTGGACTCCGCCAAGGCTTTAAAATGTAATATCGGAAATTATTGGCATCTGTTTCAAAAAGTAAAATTAATGACTTTTTAAAACGCCGCTGTACGGAGCGGTACATATCCGGTAAAACACGAACGTAGGGCATCCTTGCCAACCCTCCCGATTTTCCCGGGAGACTCCCGAATTTCAGTGCCCCTCCCGAAAATCTCCCGGGGCAACCATTCTCCCGAATTTCTCCCGATTTCCACGCAGACAACAATATTGGGGGCGTGCCTTTAGCGTCCTCTACAACCTGTCGTCACGTCCGCTTTTCCTCCATACAAACAGCGTGCCGGCCCAGTCACATAATATATGCGGCTTTTACACACACATAAGTGAATGCAATTCATACTTGGTCAACGGCCATAACAGGTCACACTGAGGGTGGCCGTATAAACAACTTTAACACTGTTACAAATATGCGCCACTCTGGGAACCCACACCAAACAAGAATGACAAACACATTTCGGGAGAACATCCACACCGTAACACAACATAAACACAACAGAACAAATACCCAGAATCGTTTATCAATTAATGGTAAAGTTACTTTGTTTAATGCATCCAGCGGGGCATCACAACAAAATTAGGCATAATAATGTGTTAATTCTACAACTGTATGTATCGGTATCGGTTGATATCGGAATCGGTAATTAAGAGTTGGACAATATCGGAATATCGGCAAAAAAGCCATAATCGGACATCTCTATTAATAATCAATTTTTACAGTTTGTCCTTAATAATTTTGACAAAATAATAGAATAGAAAACGACACTATGTTACTGCATACGTCAGCAGCTAAATTAGGAGTCTACTTACTACTAAAAGACAAGTTGTTTAGTATGTCCACTATTTTATTTAAGGACAAACTTGCAATAAATAAACATATGTTTAATGTACCCTAAGATTTGTTGTTCAAATAAAGTCAATAATGACATTTTTTGTGGTCCCCTTTATTCATACTTGCCAACCCTCCCGGATTTTCCGGGAGACTCCCGAAATTCAGCGCCTCTCCCGAAAACCTCCCGGAACAAATTTTCTCCCGAAATTCAGGCGGACTGAGGTCCATGATGACCTGAGTCCGCTAACCCACAATATAACCAGCATACCTGCCCAATCACGTTATAACTGTAGAATGATGGAGGGCGAGTTCTTGGTTTCTTATGTGGGTTTATTGTTAGGCAGTTTAATTAACGTCCTCCCAGCGCGGCAACAACACACAACAACAGCAGTCACGTTTTTGTATACCGTAAAGCAGTTCGTCTGCCGTAAACAGCAATGTTGTGACACTCTTAAACAGGACAATACTGCCATCTAGTGCATTTGATGAAAGCACTTTTTGCATGCCACACATCAATGCATCATCAGAGAGGGTGTTCAGCATGGTTAGAAAAATAGTGACAGAGAATAGAACAAGGATGGACAATTCAACCCTTAACTCAACAATGAGTAGATGAGTGTTATGTGTGTGTATATGTGTAAATAAATGAACACTGAAATTCAAGTATTTATTTTATATATATATATATATATATATATATATATATATATATATATATATGTCTTAATAAGGTTATCCAAAAAATAGTGCTCGATACCGTAGTAGAGCGCAATATATGTATGTGTGGGGAAAAAAATCACAAGACTATTTCATCTCTGGTAGAGATGAAATAGTCTTGTGATTTTTTTCCCCACACATACATATATATATATATATATATATATATATATATATATATATATATATATATATATATATATATATATATATATATATATATATATATATATATATATATATAATAAAATAAATATATATATATATATATATATATATATATATATATATATATATATATATATATATATATATATATATGAAATACTTGACTTGGTGAATTCTAGCTGTAAATATACTCCTCCCCTTTTAGCCACGCCCCCCCACCCCCTCCCCCCTACCCCCCACCTCCCGAAATCGGAGGTCTCAAGGTTGGCAAGTATGCCTTTATTTAGAAAAGTATCAAAATAATTTTGGTACTGGTACCGGTACCAAAATATTGGTATCGGGAAAACACTAGAATAGACTTAAATGTTCACATTTACAAGACCCATGTGCATATGCTAGGAGACTACGGCTGTGATAAAGATGTCCAATTTGCAATGGAATTAGCAATTTTGAAATGACATTTCCTCAAAATTCCGATTGACCACAAATACATGGTGATAGCAAGCAGGATTCTTGTCAAATCTACGAATAACAAAAAAACAAAAAGCAAGCGAGTGCTCAGAGTGGTGTGGATTTAAGGTGATTTGAGGTGAGCTAAAAAAAAAAAGAAGCCATTCTTTGATGCAGAAATAATGAAAGACTGCATGACTGGAGTGATAGACACGAGGTTTGAAGGCAAACAAAAAAGGAAATGACAGGTAAAATTAAGCAAATCCCCCTCTCTGATTCCACAGCCACCAGACGCAGGAAGTACCGACTGTGCTAGCTTTGAGATGGAATTTTTTTAAATGCGGAGGGTCTTTTTTCCAGCTGTGGATGAGTCCACTGATAATGCTCAGTTAGGGTATTTGTGAAGTATGACTGTATGATGTTAAAGTTAAAGGCCTACTGAAACCCACTACTACCGACCACACAGTCTGATAGTTTATATATCAATGATGAAATCTTAACATTGCAACGCATGCCATTACTAAAGTGCAATTTTTAATTTCGCATGAAATATCCTGCTGAAAACGTCTCGGTATGATGACGTCAGCCCGTGACGTCACGGATTGTGGAGGACATTTTGGGACAGCATGGTGGCCAGCTATTAGGTCGTCTGTTTTCATCGCAAAATTCCACAGTATTCTGGACATTTGTGTTGGTGAATCTTTTGCAATTTGTTCAATGAACAATGGAGACAGCAAAGAAGAAAGCTGTAGGTGGGAAGCGGTGTATTGCGGCCGGCTGCAGCAACACAAACTCGGCCGGTGTTTCATTGTTTACATTCCCGAAAGATGACAGTCAAGCTTTACCATTGGCCTGTGGAGAACTGGGACAACAGAGACTCTTACCAGGAGGACTTTTGAGTTGGATGCGCAGACACGGTACCGTGAGTACGCATGCAGCTGCGGCTTCCAAACATTTGATCGCTTGCCCGTACGTGCGTGCCGCTATGTGCATGTCATGTACGTAACTTTGGGGACTTTGGGGAAATATATGTGCTGTATGAACTTTGGGGAGGTGAACGGTACTTTGGGCTGTGGGATTGAGTGTGTTGTGCAGTTGTATTGGCGGGTTATATGGACGGGAGGGGGGAGGTGTTTGTTATGCGGGATTAATTTGTGGCATATTAAATATAAGCCTGGTTGTGTTGTGGCTAATAGAGTATATATATGTCTTGCGTTTATTTACTGTTTTAGTCATTCCCAGCTGAATATCAGGTCCCATCCGCCTCTCACAGCATCTTCCCTATCTGAATCGCTCCCACTGCCCTCTAGTCCTTCACTCTCACTTTCCTCATCCACAAAGCTTTCATCCTCGCTCAAATTAATAGGGAAATCGTCGCTTTCTCGGTCCGAATCGCTCTCGCTGCTGGTGGCCATGATTGTAAACAATGTGCAGATGTGAGGAGCTCCACAACCTGTGACGTCACGCTACTCGTCTGCTACTTCCGGTACAGGCAAAGCTTTTTTATCAGCGACCAAAAGTTGCGAACTTTATCGTCGATGTTCTCTACTAAATCCTTTCAGCAAAAATATGGCAATATCGCGAAATGATCAAGTATGACACATAGAATGGACCTGCTATCCCCGTTTAAATAAGAAAATCACATTTCAGTAGGCCTTTAAACTACCAATGATTGTCACACACACACTAGGTGTGGCGAAAAATTATTCTTACTTTGTAACGCATTAGTCCCAACACTGTAAACGGGACCCACAAAATAAATTTAAAAAATTTAAAAAAAAGTTTTCCATATATTAGTTGCAGATACATACTTTGTGAAAATAGTTATTTATAAAGAAGCATTTTGTAAATGTTTATTTACATACCTTAATTGTTTCCAAATGTTGCATATCACACGGCAGTAAAACGGCTGATCAAACAAAACAGAAGTCTTTGTTGTGGACCCACTCGCTGCGGAAGCTAGCTCTCCATTCAGCAGACTCAATAACTTTTTGGAGAATTTCCCAAAACTGAAACAATACAAAAAGAATGCCATTGTAAGTTATTGATACTAACAAAGACACTTGTAAACGTGTTAGCATAGTAGCTAATGGTAACATGCAAATATGCATACAACCTACTTAGTAAAATGTGTTTTAGTCATGCTGTAAAACTTACAAACGTTGCTTGGAGTGATGAATGAAGAACCCATAAGTGTAGAAACGCTATAGATAGCTGGAAGACCAAATGGCAACTGTAAATCCGGTAGGTTTAAAAAAAAAGAAAGAAAAAAAAGCCTAAACCGAAGGGCAAAGCAGCCACTGCAGCACCTGCAGTGAGCAAACTCATCCAAAAGATGGCGCTGTAGCAGAAACAATAATCAATCAATGTTTATCAATCAATGTTTATTTATGTAGCCCTAAATCACAAGTGTCTCAAAGGACTGCACAAGCCACAACGAGATCCTTGGTTCCTTCAAGGAAAAACCCACAATCCAGTGGGACGTCGATGTGAATGACTATGAGAAACCTTGGAGAGGACCGCATATGTGGGTGACCCCCCCCCCCCCCCCCCCCCCCCCCTCTAGGGGAGACCGGATGCAATGGACGTCAAGTGGGTCTGACATAATATTGTGAAAGTCCAGTCCATAGTGGATCTAACATAATAGTGAGAGTCCAGTCCATAGTGGATCTAACATAATAGTGAGAGTCCAGTCCATAGTGGGGCCAGCAGGAGACCATCCCGAGTTGGGACTGGTCAGCAGCGCAGAGATGTCCCCAACCGATGCACAGACGAGCGGTCCACCCCGGGTCCCGACTCTGGACAGCCAGCACTTCATCCATGGCCACCGGACCTGTGCCCCCAGGCAGATCAACTGGTCTAAAAAGGGGGTCTATTTAAAGGCTAGAGTATACAAATGAGTTTTAAGATGGGACTTAAATGCTTCTACTGAGGTAGCATCTCTAACTGTTACCGGGAGGGCATTCCATAGTACTGGAGCCCCAATAGAAAACGCTCTATAGCCCGCAGACTTTTTTTGGGCTCTGGGAATCACTAATAAGCCGGAGTCTTTGAACGCAGATTTCTTGCCGGGACATATGGTACAATACAATCGGCAAGATAGGATGGAGCTAGACCGTGTATTTTATTTTAAACACACCTATTCCGTGTGTTTGCTTGTTTGTTACGAGCAACATCAGATTAAAAAAAAAAATTATGAATGAATCATCTGGGATTAGCCCTGAGTTTTACAAGACTTTCAATAAAGGTTAGATAACACATGTTTATCACGTGCGGGTTATCCGGGGGTTGTACTGTGTTTGTGTGGCTAGTGTTGATGTCGGGCTCTGTTAGGCTATACTGTACTCAACTGTACTTAACTCCACATCAACAGGAAACGGTAAAGCTCGTAAAGTACCACTTTGAGCAGCTTTAGTGCCTGAATCATCTTTGATAGATGTTCTGCTCGTGAAAGGTAAGGGGAATGTGTTTATATTCGTTAATGTGTGATTGTCCTATCCTGGCTGGAGACACCAGGGATAGTTTTTTTAGACAAACTTGTGCTTAATTATAGTTGTTGAACACAGATCAGACTGCAGAGACATTGACTTTGGCTTCACTTTGAAAAACACGTTTGAGTGAGAACCTGGTAAAGGACTTTCAAGTTTTCAAGGGACTTTGAGATGACACGAAATTTAGTACCCAACGAGGTTCCACATTTAGCCCAATGAGTACCACGAGAACGATAGAGCAGGCAGTTGTAAGAACTCCTGCTCTTCACCTGGGTGAGGACTGCGTGGACCACTGATGAGATAGCGTCATCAGGGAAGCGGTTCTTCCAACTGGTTAGGGTTCACAGTGACATTGAAGGAGGTCTTAATCTGGCCCATGACCAGCTTCTCAAGCACTGTTGGAGTGAGTTCTACTGGAGGTCACTGTCACTTCAAGCAGGTAGGAACATAGGATAGTTGGAGATTAGTGTTAAAATTGTCTGTCAGCACCTCAGTGAGTTGGTAGGCACAGTCTCTCACTACCCTGGGATGTTGTCTGGGCCTGGTTTTATTCTTTTCAGGGTCTTATTTACATCTCCTGGGGTTACGCCGAAGGGTGTGTCATCAGTGGTCCGGTCTAATTGACCAACCCTTAAAAAATAAGTCCATTAACTTGGCTCCAGAGAAGCTTGGTCTCTTGCTAGTCATTAGAAATTCTTGAATTCTCATTGGATCTGACATACTCTGTTGTTCAGTAAGCAGAAAATACAATTTGCTGTACGTGTTCATGTCCTATTATGATTATTTATAGAGTCGTAATTTTGTAGTGCACATTAACATAGTCTGTGATTTTCTAGCTACTATGTCATTTGCAACCATGTCTGCATTGAAATGGACAAACCCGTTCTTCACTTTTCTGGCAGCTTGTTATCATGTGAAACCATTTGTGTGTTTACTCTTAAGCTACTGCCCCAACCTAAACACTTAGGTAGATCGTTCTCAACTGAGCTCTGTAGATATTGCCTTGTAAGAGGTTTGCTATGCCTAGTGACATAAATATAATGGAGCACGGTGGAAGAGGGGTTAGTGCATCTGCCTCACAATACGAAGGTCCTGAGTAGTCTTGGGTTCAATCCCGGGCTCGGGATCTTTCTGTGTGGAGTCTGCATGTCCTCCCCGTGACTGCGTGGGTTCCCTCCGGGTACTCCGGCTTCCTCCCACCTCCAAAGACATGCACCTGGGGATAGGTTGATTGGCAACACTAAATTGGCCCTAGTGTGTGAATGTTGTCTGTCTATCTGTGTTGGCCCTGCGATGAGGTGGCGACTTGTCCAGGGTGTACCCCGCCTTCCGCCCGATTGTGGCTGAGATGGGCTCCGGCGCCCCCCGCGACCCCGAAGGGAATGGGCGGTAGAAAATGGATGGATGGATGGATGTTTGCCATGGTATCATTTACAGTGACCGTTACAGATACAATATATACAGTACCGTATTTTCCGCACCATAAGGCGCCCTGGGTTATAAGCCGCGCCTTCAATGAACGGCATATTTCAAAACTTTGTCCACCTATAAGCCGCCCCGTGTTGTAAGCCGCATCTAACTGCGCTAAAGGAATGTCAAAAAAACAGTCAAATAGGTCAGTCAAACTTTAATAATATATTAAAACCAGCGTGATGTGGGCGCGCATGGAATCGTATATCAACATGTACGGAGCTGCGTGAAAAAAGCCACCCGGCCTCTTCGCGTAAACTTAAACTTACCTTAACCACTCGCTCATCTTTTCTTCATCCATCCCTTCGAGTTAGCTTTTATGATGACGCCGGCTGGAAAGGTCTCTTTTGGCAAGGTCTTCCTTTTGAATATCACCATGGGTGGAAGTTTCTGGCCATTAGCATGGCAAGCTAGAACCACAGTGAAGGATGACTTCTCATTCCCTGTGGTGCGAATATTCACCGTACGTGCTCCCGTTGTATCCACAGTGCGGTTCACAGGAATATCAAAAGTCAGTGGAACCTCGTCCATGTTGATAATGTTCTCTGGCCGGATCTTTTTTTCAGCTATCTTGTTTTTACAATATGCACGGAAAGTAGCCAGCTTTTCTTGAAAGTCTTTAGGCAGTTGCTGTGAAATAGTATTCCGTGTGCGGATGGAGAGATTGCGTCTTTTCATGAACCGGATCCCTGTCGCTTAGTAGGAGCCATTTTGTGGTCTTTACAGATGTAAACACACAAAGGAAATGAAACGTACGGTATATCCGCGCGCTTTTTCTTCTTCTACGCGGGCGGGTGGTTGCTTACAGTAGAAGAAGAAGCACTTCCTCTTCTACGGGGAAAAAAGATGGCGGCTGTTTACCGTAGTTGCGAGACCGAAACTTTATGAAAATGAATCTTAATATTAATCCATATATAAAGCGCACCGGGTTAAAAGCCGCACTGTCAGCTTTTGAGTAAATTTGTGGTTTTTAGGTGCGGCTAATAGTGCGGAAAATACGGTAAGTGTTACTGATAAAGTTTGTGATTATTGAATTTCACTTTCAGTTTAAAACAGTGACTAACTTTACTTTTAACCTTTTTGATTCCACGATATTTTGTCTTAAACGCCTAAAAAAGCTGTCTATTTGGAGTAGAGACATGGCTTGTGTCATGATCCGTGGTCCGTATCATGTTTTTGTTATTTTCTGTTAGTTTTGGACTCTGTAGTTCCCGTTTGACACCTGAGTTTGTTTTAGTTACCATGGCTACTTTCACCTGCCTCTGGTGTTCGGGACGCGCACCTGCTTCTAATCAGAGGACTATTTAAGCCTGCCTTTGCCAGTCAGTTGTCCTGGCGTCATTATTGGTTTCATGCCACAGTTTCGTGTTTGTTCTATGCCATAGTTAATGCTAGTTGTTTCATGCCACAGTTTCGTATTGGTTTCATGCCACAGTTTCGTGTTTGTTCTATGCCAGTGGTTCTTAACCTGGGTTCGATCGAACCCTAAGGGTTCGGTGAGTCGGCCTCAGGGGTTCGGCAGAGCCTCCGCTACGGAGGTATAGACACATCCTGTCAGAGTTTGTAGGTGCCGAACCCCAAGATTCAGAGAAGGCGGAAGGCATTGTACGAGAAAACATGATTTAATTAAACACTAAGGCAAAACAACAAACGAAAAGGTAACAACAAAAGGCGCGCACAAGGCGGAGAACAAACTTGGTTATGAACTAAAATAGCACAGAGGCTAACTTTGGATAAGAAACAAAAACACTTACTGTGACACGAAGGAACTAGGACATGAGCAGAGTGAAACAAAAGTAGACAGAGCTACAACGACAAGTGTTAAGACAGGTAGTAATGACAATGACAATGACAATAATCCAGCACTGACTGGAGGGGAAGGCAGGTTTAAATAGCAGCTGGCTGATTGACGCCAGGTGCCAATCAGCCACAGCTGAGGGGAAGCAGCACTCAGGGAGACAATCAGGAATAGAAGACAAAATAAAAAGCGCTGACAGAAAACTAAGACAAACGCAGAGGAAAAACTAAAACACAGTCAAACTGTCAGAGACAAGCCTGACACATCCGAATTATTGTGTAAATAAAAACTTCTCCCTATCGGCGTATTATGCATACCCCCAAACAATATTCCCTCTAATTTTCCATCTGATTTGCAGGTTTTTTGAATGATTGATTGAAACTTTTACTAACAGATTGCAAAGGAAGATAATACATTATATGAAACAGTACAGTTTACACAGTACAGTTCATATTCCGTACAATTGACCACTAAATGGTAACACCCAAATACGTTTTTCAACTTGTTTAAGTCGGGGTCCACGTTAATCAATTCATGGTAATGTGTGTAAGGTGTGTAATTTGTTGTGAGTTCATGCACTTTCTTGGTTTTGTTCTTTGAACAGGGTGATGTTCATGCACCAGTAAAAAAACATAACTTTTTCTTGAATTTGAAAAAAAAAACCATTTTATTTTTCACTAAAGAAGGGTTCGGTGAATGTGCATATGAAACTGGTGGGGTTCGGTACCTCCAACAAGGTTAAGAACCAATGTTCTATGCCATAGTTAATGCTATTGGTTTCATGCCACAGTTTCGTGTACCGTATTTTCCGCACCATAAGCCGCCCTGGGTTATAAGCCGCGCCTTCAATGAACGGCATATTTCAAAACTTTGTCCACCTATAAGCCGCCCCGTGTTATAAGCCGCATCTAACTGCGCTAAAGGGAATGTCAAAAAAACAGTCAGATAGGTCAGTCAAACTTTAATAATATATTAAAAACCAGCGTTCTAACAACTCTGTTCACTCCCAAAATGTACGGTAATGTGCAAATGTGCAATCACAAACATAGTAAAATTCAAAATAGTGCAGAGCAATAACATCAATAACTTAATGTTTCTCGAACGTTAATGTCACAACACACAAAATAAACATAACGCTCACTTTCTGAAGTTATTCTTCATTCATAAATCCCTCGAATTCTTCTCCTTCGGTGTCCGAATTAAAAAGTTGGGCGAATACGGGATCCAAAATAGCCAGCTCCGTCTCGTCGAAGTCATTGCCTTCCGGAAAGCTCGGACCACAGTTGTGACCGAAATATCCGCCCAGGCATTTACGATCCACCGGCGCTGTCTCCCTGTCTTAGTGAAGGTGTGTTCGCCTTCGATCATCCATTGTTCCCACGCCGTTCGCAGTCGTGCTTTAAATGCCCTGTTGACACCAATATCGAGCGGTTGGAGTTCTTTGGTTAATCCACCCGGAATGACGGCGAGTGTTGTATTTGTGTGCTTCACTTGTTTTTTGACACCATCTGTGATGTGAGCGCGCATGGAGTCGTATATCAACATGGAACACACAAAGGAAATGAAACGTAATACCCGCGCGCTTCTTCTTCTATGGGGGCGGGTGGTTGCTTACAGTAGAAGAAGAAGCGCTTCCTCTTCTATGGGGGCGGGTGCTTACCTTGGCGGTTGCTTACCGTAGAAGAAGAAGCGCTTCCTCTTCTACGGGGAAAAAAGATGGCGGCTGTTTACCGTAGTTGCGAGACCTAAACTTTATGAAAATGAATCTTAATATTAATCCATATATAAAGCGCACCGGGTTATAAGCCGCACTGTCAGCTTTTGAGTAAATTTGTGGTTTTTAGGTGCGGCTAATAGTGCGGAAAATACGGTATGTTCTATGCCATAGTTAATGCTAGTTGTTTCATGCCACAGTTTCGTGTTTGTTTCATGCCACAGTTTCGTGAGGTTCATGTCTATAGTTTCATGTCCTAAGTTTTTGCCTTAGCTTCCGCGTGCGATAGGCACGCTTGTCTTCGGGTTGTTTTCTGTTTTGAATCTCGTTGATTGTTTCTTAAAATTAAATCATGTTCCTACCTGCAAGTCCTGTCCGGCGTCGTCCGTTTGCCTTCCTGGTAGAACGACCCCGCAGTAAGCGAAATCCCCGTCGTGACAGCTTGGGGTTTTCTGATTCATGATTAATCAATAGAACTGACCCTGACAATTAACGAAAACAATCATCAAAATAACGTATTTTCTCGAATATAAGCCACACGCACTAAATTCTTCCCAAAAAAATATTGTTTTCGTATATTAGCCGCATCAGACCGTAAGCCGCAAATATATACCGGTACGTTGGGAAATGAGATATTTACATAGAAATGTTTTGTAAGTGTTTACGTACATTACATACCTTAATTGTTTCCTAACAGTGCCTCTAACTCAGCAGTAAAATGGCTGATCAAACAAAACAGAAGTCATTGATGTCTTTACTTATCCTGTGTGGGATGAAGAATATTTTCTCCTTTTTAATATTATTCAATATGTTTATCAGGATTCTTTGAGTTTGAACAGTTTTATAAAGTGGATCATTTTACTGGGGCCCCCAAACTTTTGAACATAATGTCATGGCTGTCTTGAGTTTCCAATCATTTCTACAACTCTTTTTTTTTTGCGATAGAGTGATTGGAGCACATACTTGTTGGTCACAAAAAACATTCATGAAGTTTGGTTCTTTTATGAATTTATTATGGGTCTACTGAAAATGTGAGCAAATCTGCAACCAGAAGCTTTTTGATGGCTACCAAAAGTGCCTTATTGCAGGTAAACTTGCCAAGGGACATTTAAGCAAATATTAACATTGCTGTATGTATACTTTTGACCCAGCACATTTGCTCACATTTTCAGTATACCCATAATAAATTCATAAAAGAACCAAACTTCATGAATGTTTTTTGCGACCAACAAGTATGTGCTCCAATCACTCTATCACAAAAAAATAAGAGTTGTAGAAATGATTGGAAACTCAAGACAACCATGACATGATGTTCTTTATATCTCTAATATATACACATTTTTTATTTATTTATTTTAATTAGGGACTTCCCGCGGGCCGGATTTTGGGGACCCCTGGCTTAATCCATTCCATAATTATCCGTTAGCAAAGAAAAATCCATAGATTAGCCGCACCTTTCTATAAACCGCAGAGTTCAAAGTTTGGGGTGAAAAGTAGCGGCTTATAGTCGATAGTTTTAACAGTATGGACTGGAGAACACGATGGGTTCGTAGCCCAAATTCATACTTAATCCCTTTTCAAATTTGACAATAATATGCTTAAAATGTGTATTTTGCACAGGTTTTTCTAAAGCTAAGTTAACGGTGCTCCAATGGGAGACCCTTGGTCAGGCTAGGTCCGGGTCTTCACTAACAAGATGCAAACAAAGCTTCATGGCTTCGAATCCAATCAATCCAATCCACTTTATTTATATAGCACATTTAAACAACAAAAATGTTTCCAAAGTCCTGCACAACAATATTAAAAACAATATTCAAATATTATCCTTAGCTCCACCAATCCATCCATCCATCTTCTTCCGCTTATCCGAGGTCGGGTCGCGGGGGCAGCAGCCTAAGCAGAGAAGCCCAGACTTCCCTCTACCCAGCCACTTCGTCCAGCTCCTCCCGGGTGATCCCGAGGCGTTCCCAGGCCAGCCGGGAGACATAGTCTTCCCAACGTGTCCTGGGTCTTCCCCGTGGCCTCCTACCGGTCGGACGTGCCCTAAACACCTCCCGAGGGAGGCGATCGGGTGGCATCCTGACCAGATGCCCGAACCACCTCATCTGGCTCCTCTCCATGTGGAGGAGCAGCGGCTTTACTTTGAGTTCCTCCTGGATGACAGAGCTTCTCACCCTATCTCTAAGGGAGAGCCCTGCCACCCGGCGGAGGAAACTCATTTGGGCCGCTTGTACCCGTGATCTTGTCCTTTCGGTCATAACCCAAAGCTCATGACCATAGGTGAGGATGGGAACGTAGATCGACCGGTAAATTGAGAGCTTTGCCTTCCGGCTCAGCTCCTTCTTCACCACAACGGATCGATACAGCGTCCACATTACTGAAGACGCCGCACCGATCCGCCTGTCGATCTCACGATCCACTCTTCCCTCACTCGTGAACAAGACTCCGAGGTACTTGAACTCCTCCACTTGGGGCAAGATCTCCTCCCCAACCCGGAGATGGCATTCCACCCTTTTCCGGGCGAGAACCATGGACTCGGACTTGGAGATGCTGATTCTCATCCCAGTCGCTTCACACTCGGCTGCGAACCGATCCAGCGAGAGCTGAAGATCCTGGCCAGGTGAAGCCATCAGGACCACATCATCTGCAAAAAGCAGAGACCTAATCCTGCAGCCACCAAACCGGATCTTCCTCAACGCCTTGACCGCGCCTAGAAATTCTGTCCATAAAAGTTATGAACAGAATCGGTGACAAAGGGCAGCCTTGGCGGAGTCCAACCCTCACCGGAAACGTGTCCGACTTACTGCCGGCAATGCGGACCAAGCTCTGACACTGATCATACAGGGAGCGGACCGCCCCAATCAGACAGTCCGATACCCCATACTCTCTGAGTACTCCCCACAGGACTTCCCGAGGGACACGGTCGAATGCCTTCTCCAAGTCCACAAAGCACATGTAGACTGGTTGGGCAAACTCCCATGCACCCTCAAGGACCCTGCCGAGAGCATAGAGCTGGTCCACAGTTCCACGACCAGGACGAAAACCACACTGTTCCTCCTGAATCCGAGGTTCGACTATCCGGCGTAGCCTCCTCTCCAGTACACCTGAATAGACCTTACCGGGAAGGCTGAGGCTCCACCAATGACTGAATAAAAACAAAAAATAAATAGATATAAAACCGATATAAAAATAAATATGATTAAAAACGATTTTAAAGGGTAAAACGAATTCCATCCATCCATTTTCTACCGCTTATTCCCTTTGGGCTCGCGGGGGGCGCTGGAGCCTATCTCAGCTACAATCGGGCGGAAGGCGGGGTACACCCTGGACAAGTCGCCACCTCATCGCAGGGCCAGTAAAACGAATTAAAACAGTAAATAGAAATCACAATTTATAAAAAAAACACAGAGGACAACAGAGGACCACACAACTCACGTAGTGTTAAAAGGCAAAGAATAAAAGTGGGTCTTAAGACGAGACTTAAAACACTCCACTGTGAGAGCAGTTTTAACAAGGAGGGGCAGAGTGTTCCATAGCTTGGGGCCGACCACAGAGAAGGTCCTGTCTCCCCTGGATTTAAGTCTGGTCTTGGGCACCACGAGCTGGAGCTGGCTCTCTGAGGAGTGTAAATTTGGATGAGGTCCGAGATATACAGAGGTGCCAATCCATGTAAAGCTTTAAAAACAAACCGCAAGGTTTTAAAATCAATTCTAAAATGAACAGGGAGCCAGTGCAAACTCTGAAGAATTGGGGTTATATGCTCGCGTTTCCTGGCCCCTGTTAAAAGTCGTGCTGCCGCGTTCTGGACTAACTGCAACCGGGAGAGAGCTTTTTTGGCTAATGCCAGCATAAAGTGCATTGCAGTAGTCCAGGCCACTTGAAATAAAAGCATGCACGACTTGTTCAAAAAGGTTAAAAGATAAAAACGGTTTTACCTTTGCTAAAAGACGAAGATGATAACAATTTTAAAACGCCATTGACTTGTCAAGTTTAAAATCGCTGTCTATAGTGACGCCAAGGCTGGTGACTTTACGTCACTATAGACCAGTGATGTGCGGTGAGGTTGATGGCTGGTGAGGCACTGACTTCATCACAGTCAGATTTACAAACATATGAACCCTAAAGAGTATCTTATTCACCATTTGATTGGCAGCAGTTAACGGGTTATGTTTAAAAGCTCATACCAGCATTCTTCCCTGCTTGGCACTCAGCATCAAGGGTTGGAATTGGGGGTTAAATCACCAAAAATTATTCCCGGGCGCGGCGCCGCTGCTGCCCACTGCTCCCCTCACCTACCAGGGGGTGAACAAGGGGATGGGTCAAATGCAAACGACAAATTTCACCACACCTAGTGTGTGTGTGACAATCATTGGTACTTTAACTTAACTTTAACTTTACACATACAAACTGTAGCACACAAAAAAGCACATTTAATTAAAAAAAACGTTATTATGGTCTTACCTTTACTTATAAATGAAGTCCATGCGCCGCTGTTGTGTTGGATTAATGCACCCCCTGACGGGAGTGTTATATCAACTAAAGCCCTCACTTAAACTTTCCACGTGCAAGATTGAATCTATTTAAAAAAGTGTAACCGAGGGTTTATAAATGTCGCCTATACTGTATGAAACTACAAAATAACAAACACGGAGGCTCCAGTTTACACGAGGACCACTTTATTTACCTTCTTTTAAAAACCTCCGCTCCACTTCAACGTGTCATCACTTCCGCTCTTAGCGCCTTCAAAATAAGAGCTCAAGGCATATACTGTATAACAGCGCATAACAGGAACTTAACATCACAAAGAGGAAAGCCCATAAAAATAGGTTACAAAAGTTATTTAATAAGAAGCCAAAAAGTGCAAAAAACGATAATGTTCGTGTTGGAGGAGTTGTGAATTAGGTACACCTGCAGTCTGCAGGTGTACCTAATGTTGTGGCCCTGCAGTCATTCACATCTCCTCCAACACCAACATTATTGTTTTTGCACTTTTTGGCTTCTTATGAAATAACTTTTTTAAATAGATTCAATCTTGCACGTGGAAAGTTTAAGTGTGGGCTTTAGTTGATATAACACTCCCGTCAGGGGTTGCATTCTACGCCGGGGGTGCAGGAGGCGGGACTACTGCGAGCCTCAGCCAGTGCGTCTTTTGCAGCCGTTTTATGATCGCTCAGCACAAGAAATACGTTACACACATACAGTTGTTGACAAAATACACTGTACATTATATACCTCAGCTAACTAAACTATATAAATGTATAATATAATTCATATAGCAATACGGTCTCGCTGCACAGCAGGCCAGCAGTTAGCCGAGTCATTGCGCAATCCATGTTGAGGCACTGAGTGACGTGCCTCAACTGGCTGCTGTTCACCGCACCGTCTCTTCTCAGTATTTGAACGGCAAATGTGAAAATTCTGCCATTTTGAATAAAAATCATCTAAAACTGGTGAAGTTAAATGGAAAATAACTTTATAGTATAATCACTGGACACATTTAATATTTTTTTTTTTCTTTTTACATTTTTTTTCTTTCCATGATGGCAGGTGAGGCCTCACCTGCCTCTAGTGACTGCACGTCACTGCTATAGACACTATTGACATTATGACAGACTTCCAAGTCTGTCATGATTGTTTGCAAGATCAGCACAGATATAAACAAAACACTCTTTTATGAAATATGTAAAACTACAAGTTGAGGAGATTGGGTGAAGACTGCAAGTTACCTGTGGTTTCCTTCAGCAGCCCAAATAGGTCATAAACATCCTGACTTGGAGGAAATACCCAAGATAAGACAAAGGTGCAGCTTTATCTCTCACAAATGTAGGTGTGTTTGTTTGCACCCATGTGCTTCTCTCTCCGCTCACATTAACTCTCTGACCTCGTCTATGCTTCTGCACTTCCATCCGAAAACAGCCAAAATGTTCCATTGTTCCCCCCACATGTCCTTGTGTAGCATCTCGTCCATGCTTTGGAGAAAGCTGGTGTGACAGTAAACAATTCCACCATGGACACCATAGATGTGCCATCCAAGAGTACTTGCACTAATAGAGCAACTTACAGATGAAGGTACCTTACCTCTGCGGAATCTGGGGGCCCTAGCAGGCTACTTAGGATAGGATAGGATAGGATAGGTCTTTATTGTCATTGCACAAGTACAACGAAACTATGTTTTCAGCTCAAACCCGTTCAAGATTAGACAAACAAACAGCGTACAGGGTTACAGAAGAGTAACGCTGATGGGTCGCCAAAGGCGCCCCGTAAAAGATGAGAAAAAGGTAAAACGCTGGGGAAGAAGATGGGTAAAAAAAATACAATCCAGACTGGGCTCCTAAGTGGGCCTAGTCTGTAGTGGGGGAAAAACCTCCATGCCATGCACACATAAACATGTTACATATAATCACGACAACTCGCAACAGAGGGGCGGGGAGTTGGGGCCCTGGAGGTCGACTGCTGCTATGAAGCGCTGCCAGCCGTCCATCACCCTGAGGGGAATCAAGCGGTGGTGAAGACGTGGGGTGGGGGAGGGTGTGTGTGTGTGTGTATATGCCCATTGTCTTGGGTGTGTTGATGTGTTCATAGGCCTGGGGCCGTTCTGCATGCAAGCAAAAGTTCGACTCCAGGTGTCGTTGAGGAGGTAGGGAGGTCAAAAGCGTCCATCATTGAAGTGTCCTCTGGGATGTTTTCAGGAACAGCCTGTTCCTGTTGTTTACAGTGTCAAGGCCATTCGAGGGAGTCAAATCGTAGATTAGGATGTTTGTTTTCCGCGAGCAGACATTACAATGACTTGTCTGTTCTATTAATGACTGATTATGTTGGTGTATGGGGAGCCCCCTAGTGGCTAAATGGTCTGTGGCCATCTCTTGGATCCCTTAAAAATGTTCATTTGCGCAGCAGGTGGAATGGATTCTGAATCAATTTTACTCTTTAACTAGAAACCAATTTAATCTCTCAGAAATGAAGAAAACACTGTATATATGGTTTTTATAGGTTTTCTTCTATTGTAGGGTATATACCGTATTTCATTTAAAACCTCTTCTCACTCCGGTGCTTACCAAAGGCATACGGTAAATTTAGGCATGCGCTTATACATTTGAGTGTGATGTAAGGATACCATCATGACATCGTTTAATTTCGCAATAAAATTTAAAGCACAATGAATCATCCCGGGAGTTCTTTTTGTTTGGGTCTGAAAAGGAAATTAAAATAACATTATTACCGCCTGCTAGCAGGTTTTCTTAGCTCATGATTTGTTTCTGAAATGTTAGTCGTACAACTCCATCAAAATGACTCATATTTGACACACGCAGCTATATTAATAAAGCATTTTTTCAAAATAAAGCGCTTTGAAAGACGCAACTCCAACAACAAAAAGTCAGCTTTCCACCACTACAACTAACACAATATTAATAATAAGAATTGCAATTATATAAAACGTAGTAGGTACGTGACTTAGTAATTCTAGTAATACGCTAATTATTTGGCGAAACGAGTTCGACCCGGCGGTAAATCGAGGCATGCACATACTATATACCCGGCGGCAATTCAAGGAAATACGGTAGTTCCAGAATTCAATCCCCATCTGATTTCCCCTCGGGAATTAATAAAGTACTTCTAATTCTGATTATGATTCTTATTTCTTAAGTTTACTTTATTACAAATTAGAGATGTCCGATAATATCGGCCGATAAATGCGTTAAAATGTAATATCGGAAATTATCGGTATCGTTTTTTTTATTATCGGTATCGTTTTTTTTTGTTTTTTTTTGTTTTTATTAAATCAACATAAAAAACACGAGATACACTTACAATTAGTGCACCAACCCAAAAAAACGCCCTCTCCCATTCACTCATTCACACAAAAGGGTTGTTTCTTTCTGTTATTAATATTGTGGTTCCTACATTATATATCAATATATATCAATACAGTCTGCAAGGGATACAGTCCGTAAGCACACATGATTGTGCGTGCTGCTGGTCCACTAATAGTACTAACCTTTAACAGTTAATTGTACTCATTTTCATTCATTACTAGTTTCTATTTAACTGTTTTTCTTTCTTTTTTATTCAAGAAAATGTTTTTAATTTATTTCTTATTTTATTTTATTAATTTTTTTAAAAAGTACCTTATCTTCACCATAACTGGTTGTCCAAATTAGGCATAATAATGTGTTAATTCCACGACTGTATATATCGGTTGATATCGGTATCGGTTATTAAAGAGTTGGACAATATCGGAATATCGGATATCGGCAAAAAGCCATTATCGGACATCCCTATTACAAATACATTACAGAGTCCACATTTGTATAGTATGCTGATTTGTGTCAATGGCAACAAAATCCAGAAGAAAAACATTAAATAAATATTGGACATTAGTTTTAATGTCTTTTTTTCTTTTATCAGTAAAATAAGTATTTTATTCTCAAGCACAACATGTCTGAGAATAAATCCTTATCGCAAAAACAAGAGGTCAGTCTTTTTCTTGTAGTGAGTCACCAGGGTTGCACACATCTCAGAAGGGGTTCTGGTTCACTCCTGGATGTAATCCCCAAATCTTGCAAGGTTTCAAGGCTTGACAGTTTGAAGTTTCAGCTCCTTTCACAGCATTTTTACGGCTACTGGCAGCCTGTAAAAGCAATCTATAAATGGTGTCAAACTAATGTAATAAACAACACAAATACCGTATTTTTCGGACTATAAGTCGCAGTTTTTTTCATAGTTTGGCCGGGGGTGCGACTTATACTTGGAAGAGGACTTATGTGTGAAATGATTAACACATTAGCGTAAAATATCAAATAATATTATTTATCTCATTCACGTAAGAGACTAGACGTATAAGATTTCATGGGATTTAGCGATTAGGAGTGACAGATTGTTTGGTAAACGTATAGCATGTTCTATATGTTATACCACGGGTGTCAAACTCAAATACAGAGTGGGCCAAAATATCAGAAATTATCGGTAATATTATAATTATTATCGGTAATAGAAAAAAAGATTATTTTCGGTATAATTATTATCGGTAATAATATAATTATTTAAATACATTATTTGAATACAATAACATAATTATTTAAAATGTAATATCGGAAATTATCGGTATCTGTTTCAAAATGATCGGTATCGGTTTCAAAAAGTACAATGTATGACTTTTTAAAACGCCGCTGTGTACACGGACGTAGGGAGAAGTACAGAGCGCCAATAAACCTTAAAGGCACCGCCTTTGCGTGCCGGCCCAGTCACATAATATCTACGGCTTTTCACACACTCACAAGTGAATGCAAGGCATACTTGATCAACAGCCATACAGGTCGCACTGAGGGTGGCCGTATAAACAACTTTAACACTGCTACAATTATGCGCCACGCTGTGAACCCACACCAAACAAGAATGACAAACACATTTGGGGAGAACATCCGCACCGTAACACAACATAAACACAACAGAACAAATACCCAGAACCCCTTGCAGCACTAACTCTTCCGGGATGCTACAATATACACCCCCCGCTCCCCCCCCCACACCTCAACCCCGCCCACTTCGACCTCCTCATGCTCTCTCAGGGACAGCATGTCCCAAATTCCAAGCTGCTGTTTTGAGGCATGTTAAAAAAAATAATGCACTTTGTGACTTTAATAATAAATATGGCAGTGCCATGTTGGCACTTTTTTTTTAACATAACTTGAGTTGATTTATTTTGGAAAACCTTGTTACATTGTTTAATGCATCCAGCGGGGCATCACAACAAAATTAGGCATAATAATGTGTTAATTCCACCACTGTATATATCGGTATCGGTTGATATCGGTATCGGTAATCAAGAGTTGGACAATATCGGAATATCGGCAAAAAAGCCATTATCGGACATCTCTAATGGTAACACATTCTTGAAACTTATAGGAGTGTCTGGTTTTGTGTAGATTCAAATAATTAGCCTTTTTATAGTTGCAAATTCCAGATAAATATGCAAACAGCACAAAACAGAAAAGCTTTTGGAGGTAACATTTTATGTCCGGAAACCCCCCCCCCCCCCCCCCCCTCCCCCACACACACACATTCTTGTATTTGTTACCTTCTTGAGACCTCCGAAAAATGCCTACCTCTTTAGGACCACCCTTTCAAGATATATAAAGATTTGTATTTACAACATTAATAATATATACATACTATGCAAATATCAATCAATCAATCAATAAATGTGTATTTATATAGCCCTGAACCACAAGTGTCTCAAAGGGCTGCACAAGCCACAACGACATCATCGGTTCAGAGCCCACATAAGGGCAAGGAAAAACTCACAACCCAGTGGGATGTCAATGTGAATGACTATGAGAAACCTTGGAGAGGACCGCAGATGTGGGTGACCCCCCACGCCCCTCTAGGGGAGACCGGATGCAATGGATGTCGAGTGGGTCTGACATAATATTGTGAAAGTCCAGTCCATAGTGGATCTAACATAATAGTGAGAGAGTCCAGTCCATAGTGGATCTAACATAATATTGTGAAAGTCCAGTCCATAGTGGATCTAACATAATAGTGAGAGTCCAGTCCATATAAAAAAGGTAAGTGTTTAGTTATTTTTTTGTTTGTAATTGTTTTTTAATCTTCATTATTTACTTCAAGTTATTACAGTATGTCTCTATATACATATTTATTTTTTATTAATTTTGGCTGAAAGGGGAGCACATCAAATTTTTACACACACTTGTTATTTCATATGTTGACCAGAGGGGGAGCTCTTTTCAAAGCAACACACAGTCAATTTGAAAAATCCCTCCTTTTTGGGACCTGTTTGATTGATTGATTGAAACTGTTATTAGTAGATTGCACGGTACAGTACATATTCCGTACAATTGACCACTAAATGGTAACACCCCAATAAGTTTTTCAACTTGTTTACTGTATTTTTCGGACTATAAGTCACAGTTTTTTTCATAGTTTGGCCGGGTGTGCGACTTATACTCAGGAGCGACTTATGTGTGAAATTATTAACACATTAGCGTAAAATATCAAATAATATTATTGATCTCATTCACGTAAGAGACTAGACGTATAAGATTTCATGGAATTTAGCGATTAGGAGTGACAGATTGTTTGGTAAACGTATAGCATGTTCTATATGTTATAGTTATTTGAATGACTCTTACCATAATATGTTACGTTAACATACCAGTTGGTTATTTATGCCTCATATAACGTACACTTATTCAGCCTGTTGTTCACTATTCTTTATTTATTTTAAATTGCCTTTCAAATGTCTATTCTTGGTGTTGGCTTTTATCAAATAAATGTCCCCAAAAAATGCGACTTATACTCCAGTGCGACTTATATATGTTTTTTTCTTTCTTTATTATGCATTTTCGGCCGGTGCGACTTATACTCCGGATCGACTTATAGTCCGAAAAATACGATACATATGTCACATATATGTCATTCCTTTTTGGATGTAAACTATAAATAATCTCTACAAAGTGTGTTTTGTGTTCATATTGTTGTGTGTTTGGAATGGATTAATTGAATTTACATTAATACTCCTATTTTTGTACGATTCTGCTTTTTGTCCGACCTTTTGGAACGGATTACCGAAAACCGAGGTACCGTTGTATATGCATGTTTTACTATATAACAATATCAATCAAAAAATACAATCATTCCAATGGAAAAAAAATGTTTGTGAAAATAAACATAGAAGAGAACTGAGAACTAGTATCACGCTACAATCGATCTGATACTGTTACGATACCTTGGTATCGATACTATCCATATTTGGATATCTGGCCCACCCCTATAGAAAACAGTACCGTATTTTTCGGACTATAAGTCGCTCCGGAGTATAAGTCGCACCGGCCGAAAATGCATAATAAAGAAGGAAAAAAACATATATAAGTCGCATTTTTTGGGGAAATGTATTTGATAAAACCCAACACAAAGAATAGTGGACAACAGGCTGAATAAGTGTACGTTATATGAGGCATAAATAACCAACTGGTATGTTAACGTAACATATTATGGTAAGAGTCATTCAAATAACTATAACATATAGAACATGCTATACGTTTACCAAACAATCTGTCACTCCTAATCGCTAAATCCCATGAAATCTTATACGTCTAGTCCAGGGGTCGGCAACCTTTACCAGTCAAAGTGCCATTTTGACCAGTTTCACAAATTATAGAAATCAATGGGAGCCGCAAAATTTTTTTGAAATTTTAAATGAAATAACACTGCATACAAAGTTTTTTTTTGCTTTGTGCTATGTATAATCCAGGGGTCTCAGACACGCTGCCCACACCTTTATGTGGAATTTGAAAGCTGGTGCTGCACGCGGGTTTTAAATGAATGGCGCTTGTCAGCGTAATGCGTGCCGTGATGGTACAGCATATAGCACCTGCTACAGTCAGCGTGCCTGATCAGCCACAAGTTGTATGGGGATTCCGCTTAGCACACGTAGGTTACAGCAAGGCATACTTGGTTAACAACCACACAGGTCACACTGACGGTGGCGGTATAAAAAAAAAAACTTTAACACTCTTACTAATAATGCGCCACACTGTGAACCCACACCAAACAAGAATGACAAACAAATTTCGGGAGAACATCTGCACCTTAACACAACATAAACACAACAGGACAAATACCCAGAATCCCATGCAGCCTTAACTTTTCCGGGATACATTATACACCCCCCCCCCCCCCCCCCCACTCCGCTACCAAACCCCGCCCACCTCAACCTACGGGGGGGGGGGGTGTTGATGTGTGAGGGAGCAGGGTTGGGGTGGGGGCGGGGTTTGGTGGTAGCAGGAGTGTATAATGTAGCCCGGAAGAGTCAGGGCTGCATGGGATTCTGGGTGTTTGTTCTGTTGTGTTTATGTTGTGTTAAGGTGCAGATGTTCTCCCGAAATGTGTTTGTCATTCTTGTTTGGTTTTGGTTCAAAGTGTGGCGCATTATTAGTAAGAGTGTTAAAGTTGTTTTATATGACCACCGTCAGTGTAACCTGTGTGGCTGTTGAACAAGTATGCCTTGCTGTCAAGTAAGTGTGCAAGCAGAAGATGTATATAGTATAACAAGTGTAGGGTTGGCACGCTGTTAATACAGATTGTAGAGGGCGCCAAATGTTGTACCATCATGGCACGCCCTTATTATAGCCGTAAGGGTGAAAATCGGTGAATATTAATCCCGGGAATTTTCTGCGAGAGGCACTGAAATCCGGAAGTCTCACGGAAAATTGGGGGGTTCAGCAAGTAAGCTGCTGAGCCACATCAGAGTGATCAAAGAGACGCATGCGGCTCCGGAGCCGCGGGTTGCCGACCCCTGGTCTAGTCTATTACGTGAATGAGCTAAATAATATTATTTGATATTTTACAGTAATGTGTTAATAATTTCACACATAAGTCAGTCGCTCCTGAGTATAAGTCGCACCCCCGGCCAAACTATGAAAAAAAACTGCGACTTATAGTCCGAAAAATACGGTAAATACAGATTTGCAAAACTGCCACAAAGTGTATAGATGCATTGTAAACAGGAACAGTTAACATGTTTGTTTGCATGTTCAGCAGTAAAGCGAGCGCCAATGTTAGTTGCTGTTTGCAGATACATTTTAGAGCCAGGCGTGAAGTGATTTATTTCCAGCTGTCCATTTGTGAAACATACTAATGACTTATTTAACCCTTGTACAAAAAGCTTTTGCATGATTGACAAGTAATTATACTGTCGACCACAGACAATTTCATCAATCAAGCCACTGATTCGGAAGATTTATCCAAAAAGTGTTGGTCAGAGGGTAAATGTAGCTTGAGGGCAGGGCTCAAGAACGGTCAGAATGTCAGCTGAATCAATCCATCAGTTTGAAGTAGTAATATTTCAGTTTAAATGCACCGACTAAACATTGTATGTATTTTGGGCATGCAAGAAATACTTGTGAAATAAAATACAGAACCAAGATACAACATATTTGGTAATGAGTAGGGATGATGTTCGAAACCGATTCTCCCGGTTGTTTGATAAGAAAAGAACCGATTCCATGGACTCGAATCCCTTTTTTGAGAACCGATTCCCGTTATCGAGGCCACTATAGTAAAGAAAAAGAGTTGGTTCTTTATTCGAATCCCAAATGGGCAATGTTATGCCCATTTGATTGTAGACTCTTACTGACAGCTTGTGGCGATATGAAAATACTACGCGTCAATAGTTTGGGCACTTCCGGGTTGACGATGTTAGTCCAGTTCATGAGACAATTGAGAAGTAGACAAGTTGTGTTAGCTCTTACAAGCCTTGGAAAGGATAAGTCTGTAAGTAAACTGTTTAACTTGTTTATGTAACTCAATATTAAGCAGGAAAGTAGTTACGTTTGATAGTAAGATGTTTATTGAAAAATGATTTTTGTGCATTGTTTCAATGGATGTTTTGAGGACTTAAAATGGCTGCCAGTCGTGTATTTCCACCATCAAAATAGTTTCAACACTCAGAAGTATTTGTGTGATGATAGTACTGTATATTTGTGTGAAGCTAATATTTACATATTGTGTATTACATTTCCGTATGTTAATTGAATCACATAGCTTATACATTTGTCATTGTGTGTATTTCAGTTTAAAAAAAATAAAAAATAACAGTCCAGTGCAAGACAAAAGTAAAGATAGGAAAAGACTAAGCAAGAACCTAAATGGATTAATCAGCTTTGGAACTTTATTAGACGTCTTGGATTGGTTGTTAGCTGTCTGCCTGTGTGTGTAGTTAGTATGTTCCAATAGCAGCAGAAGTGCACTTTTTGGAGAGCTGTATTATTTTCAGTTTTGTGCCCAAGGGACTGATTTTATTTAATACTATATTATTATTTATACACCTATAGTGATCACAGAGACAGGTTGTTTTTGTGTTACTGTATATATTTGTTTTTCTGAAAAATCCCACTTAATATACTTTGGGTAACAACAGTCAATATTTATTTTTTTATTTTATTCTATTTTTTTCTTGAGCTTTTGTTAAACCAAATATTGTGTTTTTTTCCATATACAACAACCTATCTGGATTCGATAAGAGAATCGATAAGGAATCGGTTCGATAAGAGGATTCGATAATGGGCTCAAACTCGATGATTTCTTATCAAACATCATCCCTAGTAATGAGGACTTAAAATGGCTGCCAGTCGTGTATTTCCACCATCAAAATAGTTTCAACACTCAGAAGTATTTGTGTGATGATAGTACTGTATGTTTGTGTGAAGCTAATATTTACATATTGTGTATTACATTTCCGTATGTTAATTGAATCACATAGCTTATACATTTGTCATTGTGTGTATTTCAGTTTAAAAAAAAAAAAAAAAAACAGTCCAGTGCAAGACAAAAGTAAAGATAGGAAAAGACAAAGCAAGATCAACAACAATAAAGAACCTAAATGGATTAATCTGCTTTGAAACTTTATTAGACGTCGTGGATTGGTTGTTAGCTGTCTGCCTGTGTGTGTAGTTAGTATGTTCCAATAGCAGCAGAAGTGCACTTTTTGGAGGGCTGTATTATTTTCAGTTTTGTGCCCGAGGGACTGATTTTATTTAACACTATATTATTATTTATACACCTATAGTGATCACAGAGACAGGTTGTTTTTGTGTTACTGTGTATATTTGTTTTTCTGAAAAATCCCACTTAATATACTTTGGGTAACAACAGTCAATATTTTTTTTTTTTTTTTTTTTTAGAGGGGTAACAGTCAATATTTATTTATTTTTTCTTTTCTTGAGCTTTTGTTAAACCAAATATTGTGTTTTTTTCCATATACAACAACCTATCTGGATTCGATAAGAGAATCGATAAGGAATCTGTTCGATAAGAGGATTCGATAATGGGCTCAAACTCGATAATTTCTTATCAAACATCATCCCTAGTAATGAGCACATCATTTTACAAGTGTCGAAAAGTTATCAATCAGCTGCTTTGAGAAGGCATGCGCAGTCATCCAGTTCTGGTCAATGTGTATAGTCATGTGAGAGAACCTTAGCAACATTTTTGCCTCAAAATGCTTTTTTTGCCATTAACAAGCCTTTGGCATAATAGTGGCTGTACATTGTGTTCCTTCCTAGAAAATACAGTTCCTAATTGTCCAAAATGAATAAGACATTCGAGCCTGTGAGTGTATGTTTACTTCTGACTGCCACAGTACATACCGTATTTTCCGCACCATAAGGCGCCCTGGAATATAAGCCGCGCCTTCAATGAACGGCATATTTCAAAACTTTGTCCACCTATAAGCCGCCCCGTGTTGTAAGCCGCATCTAACTGCGCTAAAGGAATGTCAAAAAAACAGTCAAATAGGTCAGTCAAACTTTAATAATATATTAAAACCAGCATGATGTGGGCGCGCATGGAATCGTATATCAACATGGACGAAGCTGCGTGAAAAAAGCCACCCGGCCTCTTCGCGTAAACTTAAACTTACCTTAACCACTCGCTCATCTTTTCTTCATCCATCCTTTCGAGGAAAGGTCTCTTTTGGCAAGGTCTTCCTTTTGAATATCACCATGGGTGGAAGTTTCTGGCCATTAGCATGGCAAGCTAGAACCACAGTGAAGGATGACTTCTCATTCCCTGTGGTGCGAATATTCACCGTACGTGCTCCCGTTGTATCCACAGTGCGGTTCACAGGAATATCAGTTGCTGTGAAATAGTAATCCGTGTGCGGATGGAGAGATTGCGTCTTTTCATGAACCGGAAACCTGTCGTTTAGTAGGAGCCATTTTGTGGTCTTTACAGATGTAAACACACAAAGGAAATGAAACGTACGGTAATATCCGCGCGCTTTTTCCTCTTCTACGCGGGCGGGTGGTTGCTTACAGTAGAAGAAGAAACGCTTCCTGTTCTATGGGGGCGGGTGCTTACCTTGGCGGTTGCTTGCGTAGAAGAAGAAGCGCTTCCTGTTCTACCGGGAAAAAAGATGGCGGCTGTTTACCGTAGTTACGAGACCGAAACTTTATGAAAATGAATCTTAATATTTATCCATATATAAAGCGCACCGGGTTATAAGGCGCACTGTCAGCTTTTGAGAAAATTTGTGGTTTTTAGGTGCGCCTTATAGTGCGGAAAATACGGTACATCAACAAGGACAGGTATGTGGGAGGATAAGAATTTTGGAAGGATGAATGCCAATGTCCCTAAGAATTGTCATTTGAGTAACATACCACATGGTCTTAAAGTTGGACAAGAAGCGATAAGAGTGGGCCGGACCATTGCTGCGTCTGGTTTGAGAAAAGGGTCTCTGGGAAATAATGCTGGTCAGTAGCTGAACGGAACAAACCAAAGGCTCCCACAGACAGCAGAATGTTGGACAGTTTGAACATAATGTATTGATAGTAATGCAATAATGGCGACCTGGTGACAGACAGTAAACGGGACATTACTTCCACAACACAATACAGAGATAGGTTAAAAGTAACAAAGTTGAAAAGCCAGCATCTGTGATGGTATGGGGGTGTATTAGTGCCCAAGACATGGGTAACTTACACATCTGTGAAGGCGCCATTAAAGCTGAAAGGTACATACAGGTTTTGGAGCAACATATGTTGCCATCCAAGCAACGTTACCATGGACGCCCCTGCTTATTTCAGCAATACAATGCCAAGCCATGTGTTACATCAACGTGGCTTCATAGTAAAAGAGTGTGGGTACTAGACTGGCCTGCCTGTAGTCCAGACCTAACTCCCATTGAAAATGTGTGGCGCATTATGAAGCCTAAAATACCACAACGGAGACCCCCGGACTGTTGAACAACTTAAGCCGTACATCAAGCAAGAATGGGAAAGAATTCCACCTGAGAAGCTTCAAAACTGTGTGGCCTTAGTCTCTTCCAGACTCGGCAACAAAAATCCAACTTCACTGCTATCGAAGGGTCAACCTGGCGTTGATCCCACAGCATGTTGAAGACATATCTATACATGATATGTTCTCCAGGTAGCTGCAGTTTCACAAAGATTGTTTTTGTATTCACGGAAACTTAAGCCATGGGAAGCTCATTTTAGTATCGGATGAAGGAACCGGCACAGGAATGTGAGATGTCTGGGAAGTGTTTAATGTGGGCGATGTTGGAATGCTGTCATCTCTCAGTGTTCTGCAGACTTGACATCAACGATAATGTGAGATACAGGTGAAGGACAAAGCAGCTTATAAACCACTCGTATCAAAGTGATTTCCAGTTCTGAGTAATTTACAAAGCCGGATTAAAGTGGCAGAAATCTTGTGAAGTTACTTCTCTTGCTGACATAGCGTCCTACCATATTCTGGACTTGTTGTTTTGTTTTGTTATTTGAAAGGGCCTATCAGTGACAGTGTGGTTAGCTCGTCAAAAATGAGGCATAGTGCGTCAGACTCTGTTGAGACAAAAAAAAGACGACATATTTTTGCTGGCTGATGGTTGGTGAAAACTGAAGCGTTTACACCATACTTGCAAACCTCGAGACCTCCGAATTCGGGAGATTGGGGTGGCGGGGTTAAGGGGGGAGGAGTATATTTATAGCTAGAATTCACTGAAATTCAAGTATTTCTTATATATATATATATATATATATATATATATATATATATATATATATATATATATATATATATATATATATATATATATATATATATATATTTATATAAAATAAATACTTGACTTTCAGTGAATTCTAGCTATACACTGCAAGAAGTCAGTGTTCAAAAACAAGAAAAAAAAATACAAAAATGAGGGGTATTTTATTTGAACTAAGCAAAATTATATTAGACTTAGAGACTTAGACTTCCTTTTTATTGTCATTCAAATTTGAACTTTACAGCACAGATAAGAACGAAATTTTGTTACAGCTCATGGTAGTGCAGGATAAAAAAGCAATAAGGTGCATATATAAATAAAACATATATATAAATAATATATATAATAAAGAAAAAATATATATATATAATATATATATATATATAATATATATATAATATATATATATATATATATTTATATATTATATATATATATATATTATATATATATTTATTATATTATATATATATATATAAATATAAAAATAAAAAATAAATTAATATATATAAATATATATAAATAAATAAATAGATTACTGTACAGATAAATATATTGCACTTTTTCACATGCGCCCACGTTTATGGATGTATGTTATATTGTCTTTTTTATTCCAGCGAGTTAATCCATTTTGGGGGGAGTTGAGGGGATAATTTAATTTAATTATGATGCGTTCAAGAGTCTTACGGCCTGAGGGAAGAAACTGTTACAGAACCTGGAGGTTCTGCTTCGGAGGCTGCGGAACCTCTTTCTAGAGTCCGGCAGTGAAAACAGTCCTTGGTGGGGGTGGGAGGAGTCTTTGCAGATTTTCTGAGCCCTGGTCAGGCAGCGGCTTTTTGTGATCTCCTGGATAGGAGGAAAAATATGCCAATAGAACAAGAAAATGTGACTTGTCAAGACTTTCCAAAACAAGTCAAATTAGCTAACCTCAATGAACCCAAAAATACCTTAAACTAAGTATATTCTCACAAATAACAAGTGCACTTTTCTGGTAGAAAAAACAAATATGAGACCTTTTTTCTCAATATGTTGAAAAATATTCTTAAACGAAGCAAATGCTAGTGCCATTATCTTGACATAATGATATGCGCTCGGCATTACATTTCTTGAAACCAGCAAACTTATACTAAAAACTAATTTATTGTTCTTAATGGAAAGGCAACAAGGCAAATCATATGGTCTAAAAATGCATTTTTCCATCAACAACATGACATCATCGCGCCAAGTGCGTGCTCTTTCAGTCAATTAGTGCGCAAGGAAAATATATATATATATATATATATATATATATATATATATATATATATATATATATATATATATATATATTAGGGCTGCAACAACTAATCGATTAAATCGATTAAAATCAATTATAAAAATAGTTGGCGATTAATTTAGTCATTGATTCGTTGGATGTATGCTATCCGCATGCGCTGAGGCAACGTTTTTTTTTGTTTTTTGTTTTTTTTAAACCTTTATTTATAAACTGCAACATTTACAAACAGCTGAGAAACAATAATCAAAATAAAAGGGTTGTAACGGTACGTGTATTTGTATCGAACCGTTTCGGTACGGGGGTTTCGTTTCGGTTCGGAGGTGTACCGAACGAGTTTCCACACGGACATATTAAGTAGCGTAACGCACGTTGTATAAACAATACTCAAAATGCCAAACATTTGAGGCATTTAAGAAACTCCGCCCGACAGCCCTGCAAAAGACGACATGTCCGGTGAAATGATGACGTATGGTCAGTCTATACGTAGCCCGTTAGCTGCTAGCATGCTAGCAGTGACCGGGCTAGGATAGACTGACCATGACATGTCATCTTTTGCGGGGCTGTCGGGCGTAGTTTCTTAAATGCCTCAAATGTCCGGCATTTTGAGTTAGGGTTGCGTGTATTTTCAATGTACGTTCAGGGTTAAGAAGGGGTTAAAAACACAACAAATTGTGCACGCAGCAGTGCTGAAAGATATAAACATCCCATTTGTCGGCATCTCACTCAGGGCGGACATTGTACAGTAAGAGATTGTTTTATTATGATCGTAGTTTGTATTTCTTATGTAGCACTTAGCAATAGTGCTACTTGTTGGATCAGGATATTAGTCAGCTTTTAAAACTCGTAGCTCATTTTTCTTATTTTCAGGCTTAAAAATATTAGGTTGTGGATCATCATTTGCTGCAAAGTGGTCGTTGTCTCTCATGACGTCTGCAATGATCAGTAGTAGTTTGTTATTGTTGAAGGAAATAACGTTGTGATGCGTCTGTGGAATGACTACGCCGCCGTACTCTACACTTGAAATGACCAAAATACATAAATACTACTTGGCATTATGAATGTGCCTGTTTCCATATTACATATATCCTTACAGAATGTATATAAAACGTTAATGGGGGTTTTTAGAGCACTTTTATAGGTGGAATAGAACAAATCCCATTACCTCCATTGTTAGCTGACTTTTGCTAGTGTTTATTTACAAGTTAGAATGCATGATAAGCAAAATAAAAGTGCAGTCCCCTTTAATACCGTTTATCAATAGAATAGAATAGAATGGACTTTATCGTCATTATATTTGCATATAATGAGATTAAGGTCTCCAATTTAAGGTGCGGTAGTGGGAACAAATATGGGGTAAAAATAAATTACATAAGAGGTAAAAAAGAAAAAAACTAACAATTGAAAGAAATGTCCCTCGTTAGGTTTTAGCTCAAACACAATAAGATATAGAAATTGAACAAACGTTATTTGTATTATCCTTACAGCTTATCCCCTACCTGCGTCATATTGTTGCCATTCCAAACTGAAGAATAAAATACAGGAGAAATACAATCATGTCCATCTTTTGAAAGGGCTTTTATTTTTCTGTGTTGTTTGTTTTTCCAATTTCAAATCACTGTTTTTTTTTTACTTACATTAGAATATGTTCAGTTAACCCCAAACGTAAACAGGGCTGTGTCCAGTTTGAATACAGTCCACTTCTATAAGTACAGGTGAAACTGGTGCATACCAGCAATTAGACGGAAAGGCCCAACAACCTCTTTTTTTTTTTTGAGGAAACTAAAATGCGCAAACATTCCGACGGTCAACTTTTACAAGTGTGCCATCAGCACTGTCCTCACTTACGGATTTTTAGTGTGGTTTGCTAGCTGCACTAAAGCGAACCAACAGGCCCTCCAGCGAGTGGTTAAAGCGGCGGGGGAAATTACAAGGACGATGCTCCCAGAGATGAGTGCCATGTACACAACTCGCTACCTAAAGCGAGTACACAACATCCTGAAGGACAGATACCACCCAGCACGTGGCCTCTTCAACCTGCTACCCTCTGGAAGGAGGTATAGAATGTCTCACAGTCTGTATCCCCAGGCTGTGAGACTGCTAAATGAACAGCCTGCCCCGGACCATCTTATTACCTCACTCTTCACCACCTCAATAATTGTGCTCTGGACATTGCATTGCTGCAACATCAACGTAACACCCATCAGACATCTGACTGTTCCCACCCCCACGTCCCTCTATTCACCATCTTCCTGACAATGCTAAAATGTAAACTATTGTCAACCTGCACTTCAGTGCAGTTTCTATGCCGCTGGACAAAGCTCAAACAAAATCTCGTTGTTCATGTATGACTTAAGCAGTGACGTGCAGTCACTAGAGGCAGGTGAGGCGGGGCCTCACCTGCCATCATGGAAAGAAAAAAAATGTAAAAAGAAATAGAAATTAATTAAATTGTTATATGTATGCAGTGATTATACTATAAAGTTATTTTCCATTTAACTTCACCAGTTTTAGATTATTTTTATTCAAAATCGCTGAATTTTCATATTTGCCGTTCAAATACTGAGAAGAGACGGTGCGGTGAACAGCAGCCAGTCGAGGCACGTCACTCAGTGCCTCAACATGGACGGACTCGGCTAACTGCTGGCCTGCTGTGCAGTGAGACTGTATTGCTATATGAATTATATTATACATTTCCATAGTTTAGTTAGCTAATGTACAGTGTATTTTGTCAACAACTGTATGTGTGTAACGTATTTCTTGTGCTGAGCGATCATAAAACGGCTGCAAAAGACGCACTGGCTGAGGCTCCAGTAACCCCGCCTCCTGCACCCCCGCCGTAGAATTGTTAGATCAACTAAAGCCCACACTTAAACTTTCCACGTGCAAGATTGAATCTATTTAAAAAAGTTATTTCATAAGAAGCCAAAAAGTGCAAAAACAATAATGTTCGTGAATGGCTGCAGGGCCACAACATTATGTACACCTGCAGACTGCAGGTGTATCTAATTCACAACTCCTCCAACACGAACATTATTGTTTTTGCACTTTTTGGCTTCTTATTAAATAACTTTTGTAACCTATTTTTATGGGCTTTCCTATTTGTGATGTTAAGTTCCTGTTATGCGCTGTTATACAGTATATGCCTTGAGCTCTTATTTTGACGGCGCCAAGAGCGGAAGTGATGACATGTTGTAGTGGAGCGGAGGTTTTTGAAAGAAGGTAAATAAAGTGGTCCTCGTGTAAACTGGAGCCTCCGTGTTTGTTATTTTGTAGTTTCATACAGTATAGGCGACATTTATAAACCCTCGGTTACACTTTTTTAAATAGATTCAATCTTGCATGGGAAAGTTTAAGTGAGGGCTTTAGTTGATATAACACTCCCGTCAGGAGGTTCATTAATCCAGCACAACAGCGGCGAATGGACTTTATTTATAAGTAAAGGTAAGACCATAATAACGTTTTTTTTATTAAATGTGCTTTTTTGTGTGCTACAGTTTGTATGTGTAAAGTTAAAGTTAAGTTAAAGTACCAATGATTGTCACACACACACTAGGTGTAATGAAATGTGTCCTCTGCATTTGACCCATCCCTTGATCACCCCGTGGGAGGTGAGGGGAGCAGTAGGCAGCAGCGGCGCCACGCCCGGGAATCATTTTTGGTGATTTAACCCCCAATTCCAAGCCTTGATGCTGAGTACCAAGCAGGGAAGAATGCTGGTATGAGCTTTTAAACATAACCCGTTAACTGCTGCCAATCAAATGGTGAATAAGATACTCTTTAGGGTTCATATGTTTGTAAATCTGACTGTGATGAAGTCAGTGCCTCACCAGCCATCAACCTCACCGCACGTCACTGGACTTAAGTGTTATTATGACAATGACAATAAAGGAATTGATTGATTGAGATGAACAAGGTGAAACTAATACATGCAACTCTGTCAAGATTTCTCTTGAGGGAATGGGTTCTCATCACAGCTCTATTATGCCCTCAAAATAACCAAGTTGAAACATGGAAGTGCACAAATTCAAACATGGCCCAAAGTGTCCAGGCTTTGAGAAACAGGGAGAAGAGTGACCTCTGCTGGCTGCCTCCATTTCCTTTTATAAACCCCCAGTGGACCCTGACATCTTATATGTAATCAGAGGTGGGTAGAGTAGCCAGAAATTGTACTCAAGTAAGAGTACTGTTACTTTAGAGATTTATTACTCAAGTAAAAGTAAGGAGTAGTCACCCAAATATTTACTTGAGTAAAAGTAAAAAGTATGTTGTAAAAAAACTACTCAAGTACTGAGTAACTGATGAGTAACACACATCATATATATATATATATATATATATATATATATATATATATATATATATATATATATATATATATATATATATACATACACACACACACATATATACATATATATATATATATACACACACATATATATATATACATTGATATATACAGTATATAATTTATATTTATTTTTGTTGCCGTTTTTGTTTACATGTTAATAGTGTTTTAATGAATATACATGCATGTTTAACACATATAGATTCCTTTCTTTCATGAAGACAAGAATATAAGTTGGTGTATTACCTGATTCTGATGACTTGCATTTTTTGGAATCAGACAGTAGTGATGACAAACGTCCACGTTTTCAAATGGAGGAGAAAAAAAGTTCCTCCTTTCTGTCTAATACCACATGAAAGTGGTTGGTTTTTGGCATCTTATTTGTCCAGCTTCCATATTCGTTTTTATACACTTTACAAGAAATACATTGGCGGCAAACTCCGTAGCTTGCTAGCTTGTTTGCGCTGGCTTTCGGAGACTCTTATTTTGAAAGCGCAGGCGCGATGGAGCGGCACTTTTATTGTGAAGACAGGAACTGTGCAGTCAGTCTTCAGGCTTTTGACGGGGTGTACGTTGAAATAAAAAATTGTCTTTTTTCCTTCACACTTTTGATTGATTGGAACTTTTATTAGTAGATTGCACAGTACAGTATATATTCCGTACAATTGACCACTAAATGGTAGCACCTCAATAAGTTTTTCAACTTGTTTAAGTCAGGTCATGTGACCCCTGGCTCTGTTTGATTGGTCCAACGTCACCAGTGACTGCATCTGATTGGTGGAACGGAGTGAACGTCACCAGTGACTGTATTTGTTGAAACGCAGGCACTTTGAAGGTCTGTCTGACAGACCAAAACAAACAAAGCGTGCATTAACAGATCGATAAAAATTAGTAGCGAGTAGCGAGCTGAATGTAGATAAAAGTAGCGGAGTAAAAGTAGCGTTTCTTCTCTATAAATATACTCAAGTAAAAGTAAAAGTATGTTGCATTAAAACTACTCTTAGAAGTACAATTTATCCCAAAAGTTACTCAAGTAGATGTAACGGAGTAAATGTAGCGCGTTACTACCCACCTCTGTATGTAATAGAATTAAATTTTGTATTCTGATATATGTTCTTCACAGAAAATGAGCCAAAGTCAGTGAGTCTCAGTTTGAAAAATGTATTAATTGTATCATTTTTCTTCTCATAAAAAATGAAAACGGGTCCCACAGACCCGAACACCACACAAGTTGTGTCTAATTAATGTTGTCACTCTTATGTATATTTGACTGAATGCTAGTGAGGACTTGAAGATACAGTATTTAGTTGGTGTTTAGTTTTCTTCAATATTATTTCATATTAGTGTAACTTATGGCTAGAGTTCCAGTCTTGATTAGAGATGTCCGATAATGGCTTTTTTGCCAATATTCTGATATTGTCCAACTCTTAATTACCGATACCGATATATACGGTCGTGGAATTAACACATTATTATGCCTAATTTTGTTGTGATGCCCCGCTGGATGCATTAAACAACGTAACAAGGTTTTCCAAAATAAATCAACTCAAGTTATGGAAAAAAAAAAGTGCCAACATGGCACTGCCATATTTATTATTGAAGTCACAAAGTGCTTTTTTTTTTTTTTTAACATGCCTCAAAACAGCAGCTTGGAATTTGGGACATGCTCTCCCTGAGAGAGCATGAGGAGGTTGGGGTAGGGGGTAGCGGGGGGTGTATATTGTAGCGTCCCGGAAGAGTTAGTGCTGCAAGGGGTTCTGGGTATTTGTTCTGTTGTGTTTATGTTGGACCCCGACTTAAACAAGTTGAAAAACTTATTGGGGTGTTACCATTTAGTGGTCAATTGTACGGAATATGTACTGTACTGTGCCATCTACTAATAAAAGTGTCAATCAATCAATCAAAAACAAGGTTTTCCAAAATAAGAGAACAACTTCAACTACAGGTATAGAAAAAAAAGTGCCAACATGGCACTGCCATATTTATTATTGAAGTCACAAAGTGCATTATTTTTTTTAACATGCCTCAAAACAACAGCTTGGAATTTGGGACATGCTCTCTCTGAGATAATCCTGATACCCACTACAACTATGGGAAATACTATACTTTGACTTTCAAAGTGCATTATTTTTTTTATTTTTTTAAACATGCCTCAAAACAACATCTACAAAAACAATGAAGGCACACAGCTTCAGTCCAGAGTATACTAGCGCATACTTGCCAACCTTGAGACCTCCGAATTCGGGAGATGGGGGGATTTGGTGTGTATATTGTAGCGTCCCGGAGGAGTTAGTGCTGCAAGGGATTCTGGGTATTTGTTCTGGAGTGTTTACGTTGTGTTGCGGTGCGGATGTTCTCCCGAAATGTGTTTGTCATTCTTGTTTGGTGTGGGTTCACAGTGTGGCGCATATTTGTAACAGTGTTAAAGTTGTTTATACGGCCACCCTCAGTGTGACCTGTATGGCTGTTGATCAAGTATGCGTGCATTCACTTGTGAGTGTGTCAAAAGCCGTAGATATTATGTGACTGGGCCTGGGGCGCACAAGGCAGTGCCTTTAAGGTTTATTGGCGCTTTGTACTTCTCCCTACGTCCGCGTACACAGCGGCGTTTTAAAAAGTCATACATTTTACTTTTTGAAACCGATACCGATCATTTCCGATATTACATTATAAAGCATTTATCGGCCGATAATATCGGACATCACTAGTCTTGATAATATATATATTCTGCATATTCAAAAAGGCAGACCGCTAAATGGCAACGCTGCATATTCTGCTCACTAAAGAGCAGAGGTGGGACCAAGTCATTGTTTTGCAAGTCACAAGTAAGTCTCAAGTCTTTGCCCTCAAGTCCGAGTCAAGTCCCGAGTCAAGACAGGCAAGCCCCGAGTCAAGTCCAAAGTCAAGACTGGAAAGTCTCAAGTCAAGTCCTAAGTCCTGCATTTTGAGTTTCGAGTCCTTTCAAGTCCTTTTAACCACAGACTAATATATTAACACAGATTGTGTATGCTTTTTAAACGCTGTATTTATTTATTAAAACAAGTGCATTTTAAATTGCAGGAAAGAAAATTGTGCTGACATTGCACTTTATAATAGCACTATTAACCAGTCATTTTAAACATTAACTCATTCCTTTACAGAACAAACACATTGAAAAATAAAGTGCAAATGTACTTATTTGTACAAAAGTGTTAACATTGAAAAAACATGACATATACATGAACATAACAAAAAAGTTGTACTTTTTATATGTCAGGGCCCTATGCTGAATTGCATTTGCAAAAGACCAAATTAGCCAAGAGTCTGTCAGTCATTTGTGCACGATGGGGGCGTAGTATGATGCCACCATGGCTGAAAACTCGCTCCACTGGAGCACTGGAGGCAGGCACTGCCAAGACTCTCATGGCCACTCGGAACAGTGAAGGAAGAGTCTTCATGTTCAATGCCCAGAACAAAAGGGGGAGAGAGTTGTTTTGGGTTGGTGCACTACTTGTAAGTGTATCTTGTGTTTTTTATGTTGATTTAATTTAAAAAAAAAAAAAAAAAAATTCTTGTGCGGCCCGATACCAATCGATCCACGGACCGCGGCCGCGGCCCGGTGGTTGGGGACCACTGAGGTAAACAACCAACAGTATGTCAGAAAGCTAGCTAAAACGGTACACATATTCATAATATAGTATACATTTTAACTGACCTTTATTTTACTATTTTTGTCTTTTTTTAGGTGACTAAAATACGCGGTGCTGCTGACTGCCGTCTAACGTTACGTGTGATGTATTGACTAACGTAACCCTGCTTAAAAAAAAATCACTGAACAAAAAGTATGAATAAGGTAGTGAACTGCAACAGATTCCCGTGTTTGCAATAACGTTATAACGTTAGCAGTGAGTTTACAGCCTCACTGATTTAACTACACAGCAAATAAAAGTCACGTTACTTAGCCAATAAACGTTATCTTTCATTCAAAACTTACCGTTCTTTGTGCAACTTCAAATGCCGGACGAAGTTGGAAGTTGTTGCCTCTCCATCAGTAATTTTCGAACCGCATGTGTTGCATACTGCAAACCGTTTTGTGTTGACCACCTCGTAATTTTTATACCCAAACAAAATTATTTTAGGTATCATTTTTTGTTCACTGGCGTGTGGTTTGGACATGTCTTCTTCCTTGGTTGTCCTGCAATTTGATTGGATGAATGCTGTGTGATGAAAACAAAGTAGATCTAATTTGATTGGCTGTTGTACTG
>NC_084569.2:35992458-36044958 GCF_033978685.3 Nerophis lumbriciformis | reverse complement strand
ACTAAAAACAGTGCGGACGTTAAAAGTTAAAGATTTAGCTGAAAGCTAAGGTGAACATAAAAGTTTTCAGTCTAGTTTCAAAAGTAGTCAGAGTTGGGGAAAGTCTGACATCTTCAGGAAGTTTATTCCAGCTATTTGTTGCATCGTGACTGAATGATGCTCTCCCTTGATTTGACTTTACTCTGGGAACCGCTAACAGATTAGTCTCAGAAGATCTTAGTGATCTAGAGGGCTTATATAGTGGGAGCATATCAGTGATATACTTCAGCCCTAGACAATGTAGTGATTTATATGTGAGCAGGAGGATTTTGAAATCAATTCTCTGATGTACAGAGAGCCAAAGTAAGGATTTAAGAATTGGTGTAATGTGCTCACATTTTCTGGTCTTTGTTAGAACTCCAGCAGCAGCGTTCTGAACAAGCTGTAGCTACCTGACAGTTTTTTTGGGGGAAGACCTGCAAGGAGACCATTACAATAGTCTAGCCTACTGGTAATAAAGGCATGTACAAGTTTTTCTAAGTCTTGAGCTGACATGAGCCCTCTAAGTCTTGTTACATTTTTTTTGAGGTGATAGTAGGCCGATTTTGTTACTGATTTGATGTGACTGTCGAAATGTAAATCAGACCAGAGAGGAGATTCTGTAGAGAAATCTCGTTCGTTGGTTGACCTTTTTGATTACCTTGGTTGCCAGACACAGGGACTTCACATGTCCATCCATCCATCCATTTTTCTACCGCTTGTCCCTATCGGGGTCGCGGGGGATGCTGGAGCCTATCGCAGCTGCTTTCGGGCTGCATTCAGGCAGAAGGCGGTGTACACCCTGGACAAGTCGCCACCACCTCAGCAAACACAGATAGACAGACAACATTCACACTCACATCCACACACTAGGGCCAATTTAGTGTTGCCAATCAACCTATCCCCAGGTGCATGTCTTTGGAGGTGGGAGGAAGCCGGAGTACCCGGAGGGAACCCACGCAGTCATATGCAAACTTCACACAGAAAGACCCCGAGGCCGGGGAGCGAACCCAGGATCTTTGTATTGTGAGGCACATGCACTAACCCAGTGGTTCTTAACCTGGGTTCGATCGAACCCTAGGGGTTCGGTGAGTCGGGCTCAGGGGTTCGGCGGAGGTCAAGACACACCCGACTCATCGTGTAAATAAAAATTTCTCCCAAGCGGCGTATTACGGATACGACAGCAGCAGAAGTCAGACGTGTAATTTGTTGTGAGTTTATGCACTGTGTTGGTTTTGTTGTTTGAACAAGTTGATGCACGGTTCATTTTGTGCACCAGTAAAAAAACATGGTAACACTTTAGTATGGGGAACGTATTCACCATTAATTAGTTGCTTATTAACATGCAAATTGGTAACATATTGGCTCTTAACTAGTCATTATTAAGTACTTATTAATGCCTTATTCGGCATGGCCTTATTATTACCCTAACCCTCTAACTCTGGCCCTAACCCTCTAACCCTAACCCTAACCAAATAACTCTAAATTAAGTCTTTGTTACTTAGAATATGTTCCCCATACTAAAGTGTTACCAAAAACATATAACTTTGTCTTGAATTTGAAAAAAAAAAAAAAAAAAATTGTTTTCACTAAAGAAGGGTTCGGTGAATGCGCATATGAAACTGGTGGGGTTCGGTACCTCCAACAAGGTTAAGAACCACTGCTGTCTAACCCCTGTCCAAACCGTGCTGCCCGACTTCACATGTATGTGTGAAAATACAGAAAAACGATTTATTTGAGAAATCCGACGAATCCATCATGGAAACGTAGTGATTGACTGGCTCATAGCAACTCAGTTGTGAAGGGGTGCTCTACAGTCGTTTGATGAATGGAAACAGAAAGTGAAGGATGATGATTGTTAGTGTCCAAAGATACAAGATTAAAGGGGAACATTATCACAATTTCAGAAGGGTTAAAACCATTAAAAATCAGTTCCCAGTGGCTTATTTTATTTTTCGAAGTGTTTTTCAAAATTTTACCCATCACGCAATATCCCTAAAAAAAGCTTCAAAGTGCCTGATTTTAACCATCGTTATATACACCCGTCCATTTTCCTGTGACGTCACATAGTGAAGCCAACACAAACAAACATGGCGGAAAGAACAGCAAGCTATAGCGACATTAGCTCGGATTCAGACTCGGATTTCAGCGGCTTAAGCGATTCAACAGATTACGCATGTATTGAAACGGATGGTTGTAGTGTGGAGGCAGGTAGCGAAAACGAAATTGAAGAAGAAACTGAAGCTATTGAGCCATATCGGTTTGAACCGTATGCAAGCGAAACCGACGAAAACGACACGACAGCCAGCGACACGGGAGAAAGCGAGGACGAATTCGACGATCGCCTTCTAACCAACGATTGGTATGTGTTTGTTTGGCATTAAAGGAAACTAACAACTATGAACTAGGTTTACAGCATATGAAATACATTTGGCAACAACATGCACTTTGAGAGTGCAGACAGCCCAGTTTTCATCAATTAATATATTCTGTAGACATACCCTCATCCGCTCTCTTTTCCTGGGGGTCTGGCGGCAGATTTCTTTGACTTTATCCTTGGAAATGCATCTGCTTTGAGTGTCGCAGGATATCCACACATTCTTGCCATCTCTGTCGTAACATAGTTTTCGTCGGTAAAGTGTGCGGAACAAACGTCCTAATTTCTTGCCACTTTCGCATCTTTGGGCCACTGGTGCAACTTGAATCCGTCCCTGTTCGTGTTGTTACACCCTCCGACAACACACCGACGAGGCATGATGTCTCCAAGGTACGGAAAACAGTCGAAAAAACAGAAAATAACAGAGCTGATTCGACTCGGTGTTTGTAATGTGTTTGAGAAAATGGCGGATTGCTTCGTCATCGCTCCGAGAGCGAATAATAGAAAGGCGTTTAATTCGCCAAAATTCACCCATTTAGAGTTCGGAAATCGGTTAAAAAAATATATGGTCTTTTTTCTGCAACATCAAGGTATATATTGACGCTTACATAGGTGTGGTGATAATGTTCCCCTTTAAGAATCTATTCAGCTAATAGGTTTATGCCGCGAACCAAATCCAGACCTATGAGATCTTCAGTCTATGTCCACCGTGCTGCCCGACTTCCCATGTATGTGTGAAAATACAGAAAAACGATTTATTTGAGAAATCAGACGAATTTAGTACATGGAAACGTAGTGATTGACTCGCTCATAGCAAATCAGTTGTGAAGGGGTGCTCTACAGTCGTTTGATGAATGGAAACAGAAAGTGAAGGATGATGATTGTCAGTATCCAAAGATGCAAGATTAAGGATCTATTCAGCTAATAGGTTTATGCCGCGAACCAAATCCAGACCTATGAGATCTTCAGTCTACGTCCACCGTGCTGCCCGACTTCACACAGAAATCAGACGAATTTAGTACATGGAAACGTAGTGTTTGAATGGCTCATGATCGGTTTGTTAGCAAATCAGTTGTGAAGGGGTGCTCTACAGTCGTTTGATGAATGGAAACAGAAAGTGAAGGATGATGATTGTCAGTATCCAAAGATGCAAGATTAAGGATCTATTCAGCTAATAGGTTTATACCGCAAACCAAATCCAGACCTATGAGATCTCCAGTCTATGTCCACCGTGCTGCCCGACTTCACATGTATGTGTGAAAATACAGAAAAACGATTTATTTGAGAACTCAGACGAATTTAGTACATGGAAACGTAGTGATTGACTGGCTCATAGCAAATCAGTTGTGAAGGGGTGCTCTACAGTCGTTTGATGAATGGAAACAGAAAGTGAAGGATGATGATTGTAAGTATCCAAAGATGCAAGATTAAGGATCTATTCAGCTAATAGGTTTATGCCACGAACCAAATCCAGACCTATGAGATCTTCAGTCTATGTCCACCGTGCTGCCCGACTTCACATGTATGTGTGAAAATACCGAAAAACGATTTATTTGAGAAATCAGACGAATTTAGTACCGTATTTTCCGCACTATTAGCCGCACCTAAAAACCACAAATTTACTCAAAAGCTGACAGTGCGGCTTATAACCCGGTGCGCTTTATATATGGATTAATATTAAGATTCATTTTCATAAAGTTTCGGTCTCGCAACTACGGTAAACAGCCGCCATCTTTTTTCCCCGTAGAAGAGGAAGTGCTTCTTCTTCTACGCAAGCAACCGCCAAGGTAAGCACCCGCCCCCATAGAACAGGAAGCGCTTCTTCTTCTACTGTAAGCAACCACCCGCCCGCGTAGAAGAAGAAGAAGAAGCGCGCGGATATTACGTTTCATTTCCTTTGTGTGTTTACATCTGTAAAGACCACAAAATGGCTCCTACTAAGCGACAGGTTTCCAAGACGCAATCTCTCCATCTGCACACGGACTACTATTTCACAGCAACTACCTAAAGACTTTCAAGAAAAGCTGGCTACTTTCCGTGCATATTGTAAAAACAAGATAGCTGAAAAAAAGATCCGGCCAGAGAACATTATCAACATGGACGAGGTTCCACTGACTTTTGATATTCCTGTGAACCGCACTGTGGATACAACGGGAGCACGTACGGTGAATATTCGCACCACAGGGAATGAGAAGTCGTCCTTCACTGTGGTTCTAGCTTGCCATGCTAATGGCCAGAAACTTCCACCCATGGTGATATTCAAAAGGAAGACCTTGCCAAAAGAGACCTTTCCAGCCGGCGTCATCATAAAAGCTAACTCGAAAGGATGGATGGATGAAGAAAAGATGAGCGAGTGGTTAAGGTAAGTTTACGCGAAGAGGCCGGGTGGCTTTTTTCACGCAGCTCCGTCCATGTTGATATACGACTCCATGCGCGCCCACATCACGCTGGTTTTTAATATATTGTTAAAGTTTGACTGACCTATCTGACTGTTTTTTTGACATTCCTTTAGCGCAGTTAGATGCGGCTTATAACACGGGGCGGCTTATAGGTGGACAAAGTTTTGAAATATGCCGTTCATTGAAGGCGCGGCTTATAACCCAGGGCGCCTTATGGTGCGGAAAATACGGAGGATCTATTCAGCTAATAGGTTTATGCCGCGAACCAAATCCAGACCTATGAGATCTTCAGTCTATGTGCACCGTGCTGCCCGACTTCACACAGAAATCAGACGAATTTAGTACATGGAAACGTAGTGATTGACTGACTCATGATCGGTTTGTTAGCAAATCAGTTGTGAAGGGGTGCTCTACAGTCGTTTGATGAATGGAAACAGAAAGTGAAGGATGATGATTGTCAGTATCCAAAGATGCAAGATTAAGAATCTATTCAGCTAATAGGTTTATGCCGCGAACCAAATCCAGACCTATGAGATCTCCAGTCTATGTCCACCGTGCTGCCCGACTTCACATGTATGTGTGAAAATACAGAAAAACGATTTATTTGAGAAATCAGACGAATTTAGTACATGGAAACGTAGTGATTGACTCGCTCATAGCAAATCAGTTGTGAAGGGGTGCTCTACAGTCGTTTGATGAATGGAAACAGAAAGTGAAGGATGATGATTGTCAGTATCCAAAGATGCAAGATTAAGGATCTATTCAGCTAATAGGTTTGTGCCGCGAACCAAATCCAGACCTATGAGATCTTCAGTCTATGTCCACCGTGCTGCCCGACTTCACACAGAAATCAGACGAATTTAGTACATGGAAACGTAGTGATTGACTGGCTCATGATCGGTTTGTTAGCAAATCAGTTGTGAAGGGGTGCTCTACAGTCGTATGATGAATGGAAACAGAAAGTGAAGGATGATGATTGTCAGTATCCAAAGATGCAAGATTAAGGATCTATTCAGCTAATAGGTTTATGCCGCGAACCAAATCCAGACCTATGAGATCTTCAGTCTATGTCCATCGTGCTGCCCGACTTCACATGTATGTGTGAAAATACAGAAAAACGATTTATTTGAGAAATCAGACGAATTTAGTACATGGAAACGTAGTGATTGACTGGCTCATGATCGGTTTGTTAGCAAATCAGTTGTGAAGGGGTGCTCCACAGTCGTTTGATGAATGGAAACAGAAAGTGAAGGATGATGATTGTCAGTATCCAAAGATGCAAGATTAAGGATCTATTCAGCTAATAGGTTTATGCCGCAAACCAAATCCAGACCTATGAGATCTTCAGTCTGGTGGCAGTGCGTCCCAGTCCAGGTCAAGCAGTACAGGGTAAATGAATCTGACAGAGGAGAGGGGGGAGGACAAGGCAAAGGGGAGGCATCCTTCTCCACATGGGGATTAGTGGAAGCTCCTTGGCTATTTGCATGTCAATGGATCCTGGTGCTGCTTTTAGCGACCAACACCCCCTCTCCTTCCCTCTCTTTGGCCGGCTCCTTTACACTTCTCCTCACATCAGGAAAGACGCAGAGAGCATGAGGCAGTCAGAGAAGGAAAGATACAAAGGCAGAGTGCAGGACATCCCCGTTGTAGTTGTGTACAAACTTTGCTGAAAGGAAAGCTAAAAACACCAAAACCACAAGAGAGTTCTACCGAAGCGCTGTTTTCGGAGCCTGCCGGAGCATCACACAAGTGGGATGGTTGGTTGAAGGTAGGAATTTTCTTTTTTGTTTCTCGCATCCCCCATGGCTATGAGTGGGGTACACCCGGGCTGTGGGGCTAACAATGAAAGCTGACAGGACTGGTCCACTTTGGCGGTCAGAATGAGGGAGGAGGGGACGGCGTTGTTATGCAGGCCTCTTTGAAACTGTTGATTCAAGCAATCCTTAAAGGACGTTTATTGTGGCGTAAAAGACTCCCAGATGGCTATAAACGTAGTCAATACTTGCTCGTTTATTTGCCAAGTAGGTACTCTAAAATAATCCTTGTCAAAATAGGTTTTTCGTTTGCTCAAAGTTATAGTATCACTCCTGGTGATATTTGCTGTGCATTCATAATAATTGTTGCTCCGATTAAAACCGACTAGAGTTCGTTGGCTCGTCTGGTCAAGTGTGAACGTACTCCAGGACCAAAAGGACCTAACCAAACCGGGGGCCGTGACTGTAGTCCTGAGTGAGGAAAGTTTGAATGCCGACCGCACCAATGGACCAGCTATGATGTTGCCAAATTTGACTTCAACCAGGATATGTTGAATGTAAAATAATCAATAAACAAGAGTTAAATGTAAACCTATGAGCCGGGGGTCGGCAGCCCAAATTGTTGAAAGAGCCATACTGGACCAAAAATACAAGCCTTCGTAAGTCTTTTAAAGAAGATGTAAGTGTCTATATTAGCTATATTAGCATCTACTATCAAAATGACGATGTGTGTCGCAGACTAATGCAAACATCGTCGTTAACAGAAATGTTTAAATGTAATATTTATGCTACTTATGTTTACAACTTTGGAAAACATTAGGCTTTTTCAGAGGGTGAGATAACTCCTGGAAATCACTGGCTTAGATTGACCAAAGGTATAGATGTGTGTGTCCAAGTTAAAGGAAATGAGACCTGTCTTCTTCTAATGGATTTATTACAATCTTTGGCAAGCTGGGTCACGTTTGCTGTGGTCTGTAACAACATGGCACACCAACAACCGTCAGAAATGCAGCCAATATTACATACATATAATGTTTCGAGACATGCAAATATAAGTTAAATACACGGAGGTCATAAGTAAAGGAAATTCAATGAGCTCTAATATACCTACAAACAAGGCATAGTGATGCAATATGTACATACAAGTAGCATGTTAGCATCGATTAGCTTGCAGTCGCGCACTGACCAAATATGCCTGATTAGCACTCCACACAAGTCAAGAACATAAACAAAGCTCAACTTTGTGCATTCATGCACAGCATAAAACATTTGGTGGACAAAATGAGACGAAGAAGGAGTGGCACAAAACACGTCTTTCTGTGGCAGCGTCGGAGAAAGTTGTACATGTAAACAAACAGTTCACACAACTACTGTGAGTCCATGGACAGCCGAAATTAGTAGAACAAAATGACGCTCACCAAATACTGTCCTCAGTGAAGTATAAACACAAACATATTAAACAGTGGGCTTTCTAACAATTAAGAAGGTTTGCTTCATGTTTGTAGTCCTACAGAAAACAATTTTAAAACCAAAAATAGATATTTTTCCCCCCATCTTTTTCCATTTTCCCTTTGAAAAGGGCAGCGCTAAAGAGCCGCAAGCTATAAGCGTAAATACTAAGGGTGTAATGGTACATAAAAATGACGGTTTGGTACGTACCTCGATTTAGGGGTCACGGTTCGGTTCATTTTCGGTCTTGGTGATCATGTTTAGTTTGGCTGTGTTCTGTTTGGTTTTTTGATTTTGTCAGATCCTGTTTTTTCACTCCCCTGTTTTGTTTCCATGACAACCCATTAGTTTTCACCTGTCCTCATGTCACGCACCTGATTCATTTGGACTCACAAACCTGTCATTAATCATGTTCAAGACTATTTAAGCCGATGGTTGCCAGGAAGTCAGCCCGGCGACATTTGACTTCTGTTACCTCCTTACTACTCATGCCATTGTCATGCTGCCATAGTTTCCATGCTGCTCGTTTCTTGCCACGTGAGTTTTGTGTATTCTTGTCACAGTAAGTGTTTATTTGTTTCATGTTCATAGTTTTTTGCCCAAGTGCTAGTTTTTGTTTCATTAGTCAAGTTTGTTCTCCGCCTTTTTGCGTGCCTTTAGTTTTGTACCTTTTGTTAGTGTTAAAATAAAATCATGTATTTACCTCCAAGCCATGTCCGATCCAACTTTACTTGCATCTCGGGAAAACAAACACCCCATAGTCCACGCATTGACACGGTACAGTAAGAAAACAACAAAATATAAATTTTTTGGTTATTTATTTACCAAATTTGTAAACAATGGCTTTATCCTTTTAACGTTGGGAACACTATAATAATCCATCCATCCATCCATCTTCTTCCGCTTATCCGAGGTTGGGGGCAGCAGCCTAAGCAGGGAAGCCCAGACATCCCTCTCCCCAGCCACTTCTTCCAGCTCTTCCCGGGGGATCCCGAGGCGTTCCCAGGTCAGCCGGGAGACATAGTCTTCCCAACGGGTCCTGGGTCTTCCCCGTGGCCTCCTAACGGTCGGACGTGCCCTAAACACCTCCCTAGGGAGGCGTTCGGGTGGCATCCTGACCAGATGCCTGAACCACCTCATCTGGCTCCTCTCGATGTGGAGGAGCAGCGGCTTTACTTTGAGTTCCCCCCGGATGACAGAGCTTCTCACCCTATCTCTAAGGGAGAGACCCGCCACCCGGTGGAGGAAACTCATTACGGCCGCTTGTACCCGTAATCTTGTCCTTTCGGTCATAACCCAAAGCTCGTGACCATAGGTGAGGATGGGAGCATAGATTGACCCGTAAATTGAGAGCTTTGCCTTCCGGCTCAGCTCCTTCTTCACCACAATGGATCGATACAGCGTCCGCATTACTGAAGACGCCGCACCCATCCGCCTGTCGATCTCACGATCCACTCTTCCCTCACTCGTGAACAAGACTCCGAGGTACTTGAACTCCTCCACCTGGGGCAGGGTCTCGTCCCCAACCTGGAGATGGCACTCCACCCTTTTCCGGGTGAGAACCATGGACTCGGACTTGGAGGTGCTGATTCTCATCCCGGTCGCTTCACACTCAGCTGCGAACCGATCCAGTGAGAGCTGTAGATCCTGGCCAGATGAAGCCATCAGGACCACATCATCTGCAAAAAGCAGAGACCTAATCCTGCAGCCACCAAACCGGATCCCCTCAACGCCTTGACTGCGCCTAGAAATTCTGTCCATAAAAGTTATGAACAGAATCGGTGACAAAGGGCAGCCTTGGCGGAGTCCAACCCTCACTGGAAACGTGTCCGACTTTCTGCCGGCAATGCGGACCAAGCTCTGACACTGATCATACAGGGAGCGGACCGCCACAATCAGACAGTCCGATACTCAATACTCTCTGAGCACTCCCCACAGGACTTCCCGAGGGACACGGTCGAATGCCTTCTCCAAGTCCACAAAGCACATGTAGACTGGTTGGGCAAACTCCCATGCACCCTCAAGGACCCTGCCGAGAGTATAGAGCTGGTCCACAGTTCCACGACCAGGACAAAAACCACACTGTTCCTCCTGAATCCGAGGTTCGACTATAATAATTCTGCCCAACAATAGAAATAGCTCTGTGTGTGTTCCAATTCAATTATTTAGTGTCTCTGGATCTTGTTTACATCTCAGCTCAGATAATACAGTTCTTGGAGAAAGGTTTTGGAGAGTAAACCACAGTCCATGTGCTGCGGTTAAGGGTGAAAATGTGTAGAGGGTTGGCTGGAGAGCCTCCTACCAGCCCAGACAGAACAGGTGGTGGGGTTCCTGGCTGTAATCTCCCAAGAACGATCCTTGGACTAGATGCTTTTTTCTTCTTAGCTCGCCATCATAAAGAAAAGCCTGGCCTGTGTAAGAACCAGGACCATCTTTATAAATCAATGTGTACACAAATCAAATATCTTCATTAAATAACACTAATTGCATTATAAAGTATTCACAACAGGTTCTAGTTTTTTCCTCAATATTGTACAATGTAAATCAACATACATGTCAGAATCACAATATGCAATAAAGTGCTAAAATAACCATTAGCAACATAAATATGACCTATACAATACTAAATGTGCTTATTATCAAACACATTCAAAAGTACATTCAATACACAATAGTTATCATTGGTGCAGCTACAATAACCTTTTTGACATCTTCATCTAATTTATATTTTCTTCGTTGCGCTTCAGCTGGTAAAAAAACAAAAATAATCCGCATTAGAAAGGGTGAAGGGTTCGCCAGCCGTTTGTTTTGGAGACGTAAGGTCGCCAGACACATCACATACACAACACAACCATCTGTTGAAAAGCTATATGGAGATGATGATTTCATTTTCCAACATGATCTGGCACCTGCCCACAGTGCCAAAACCACCAGTAACTGGTGTACTGACCATGGCATTACTGTCCTTGATTGGCCTGCCAACTCCCCTGACCTGAACCCCATAGAGAATTTGTGGGGTATTGTGAAGAAGAAGCTGAAAGACACCAAACCCAATAATGCAAATGAGCTAAAGGCCGCTATTGAAGCATCCTGGGCATCCATAACACCTGAGCAATGCCACAGGCTGATTGCCTCCATGCCACGCCGCATTGATGCAGTAATCCATGCAAAAGGATTCCCAACCAAGTACTGAGTGCATTAATTGACATTTTCAAATGTTTGATTTTGTTTTGCTGTTATAAATCTTTTTTTTTTTACTTGGTCTGAGGAAATATTCTAATTTTTTCAGATAGGATTTTTGAGTTTTCTTAAGCTGTATGCCATAATCAGCAACATTCAAATAATAAAAGGCTTGCAATATTTCAGTTGATGTGTAATGTGTCATGACTTGGTCCTGGGGTTTAGTTTTTCTAGAAGGCAACGGAAAGTTGGCTCGGGCGAGACGGGAATGTGAGTACATGATTTATTTAATATATCAAAAAAAAGTACAAACGAAAAGCGCGCACAGTGGCAGAGAACAAACTATGAAACCAAAAGACTATAGCATTAATAAACAAAAACTTACTTGGCTTGGACAAACATAGCAGCATGAAGGATGGACATGAAAACAAGTGTCAGGAATGTACAGAGCATAAATGTGAGATGTCGCCAGAACGACAAACTGAAAACAATGAACTTAAATACTATAGACATGATTAGTGAAAGCAGGTGCGTGACTCAAAACGTGAAACAGGTGCGTGACGTGACAGGTGAAAACTAATGGTTGCTACGGTGACAAAACAAAACAAAAGTGCACAAAAAGTCCAAAAACAAAACCGAACATGACTAAAACAAAACATGATCACACAGACATGACATAATGAATCCAGAATGTATGACATTTTCATGTTTTTAGTTGCATTACAGAAAATAAAGAACTTTATCACAATATTCTAATTTTCTGAGACAGTCCCGTATGTATGTATGTATACAGGTAAAAGTCAGTAAATTAGAATATTTTGAAAAACTTGATTTATTTCAGTAATTGCATTCAAAAGGTGTAACTTGTACATTATATTTATTCATTGCACACAGACTGATGCATTCAAATGTTTATTTCATTTAATTTTGATGATTTGAAGTGGCAACAAATGAAAATCCAAAATTCCGTGTGTCACAAAATTAGAATATTACTTAAGGCTAATACAAAAAAGGGATTTTTAGAAATGTTGGCCAACTGAAAAGTATGAAAATGAAAAATATGAGCATGTACAATACTCAATACTTGGTTGGAGCTCCTTTTGCCTCAATTACTGCGTTAATGCGGCGTGGCATGGAGTCGATGAGTTTCTGGCACTGCTCAGGTGTTATGAGAGCCCAGGTTGCTCTGATAGTGGCCTTCAACTCTTCTGCGTTTTTGGGTCTGGCATTCTGCATCTTCCTTTTCACAATACCCCACAGATTTTCTATGGGGCTAAGGTCAGGGGAGTTGGCGGGCCAATTTAGAACAGAAATACCATGGTCCGTAAACCAGGCACGGGTAGATTTTGCGCTGTGTGCAGGCGCCAAGTCCTGTTGGAACTTGAAATCTCCATCTCCATAGAGCAGGTCAGCAGCAGGAAGCATGAAGTGCTCTAAAACTTGCTGGTAGACGGCTGCGTTGACCCTGGATCTCAGGAAACAGAGTGGACCGACACCAGCAGATGACATGGCACCCCAAACCATCACTGATGGTGGAAACTTTACACTAGACTTCAGGCAACGTGGATCCTGTGCCTCTCCTGTCTTCCTCCAGACTCTGGGACCTCGATTTCCAAAGGAAATGCAAAATTTGCTTTCGTCAGAAAACATGACTTTGGACCACTCAGCAGCAGTCCAGCTCTTTTTTTCCTTAGCCCAGGTGAGACGCTTTTCGCGCTGTTTCTTGGTCAACAGTGACTTGACACGAGGTATGCGGCAGTTGAAACCCATGTCTTTCAAGCGTCTCTTGGTGGTGGATCTTGAAGCACTGACTCCAGCAGCTGTCCACTCCTTCTGAATCTCCCCCACATTTTTGAATGGGTTTTTTTTCACAATCTTGACCAGGGCGCGGTGATCCCTATCGCTTGTACACTTTTTCTGACCACAGTTTTTCCTTCCCTTTGCCTCTCCATTAATGTGTTTGGACACAGAGCTCTGAGAACAGCCAGCCTCTTCAGCAATAACCTTTTGTGTCTTTCCCTCCTTGTGCAATGTGTCGATGGTTGCCTTTTGGACAGCTGTCAAATCTGAAGTCTTCCCCATGTTTGTGTAGGCTTCAGAACTGGACTGAGAGACCATTTAAAGCCCTTTGCAGGTGTTTTGAGTTAATCAGCTGATTAGTTTGTGGCACCAGGTGTCTTCAAAATGTAACCCTTACACAATATTCTAATTTTGTGACACACGGAATTTTGGATTTTCATTTGTTGCCACTTCAAATCATCAAAATTAAATGAAATAAACATTTGAATGCATCAGTCTGTGTGCAATGAATAAATATAATGTACAAGTTACACCTTTTGAATGCAATTACTGAAATAAATCAAGTTTTTCAAAATATTCTAATTTACTGGCTTTTACCTGTGTGTGTGTGTATATATATATATATATATATATATATATATATATATATATATTTATACAGTATATAGATTCAACTTTGACAAAGATCCTAACTGTCCATCCATTCATTTGACCATTATAAATGTCATCCAAACTGACTTAAGTGCGATGCAGAACTTAAGTGACCTTTGCACTTGATAATGGTAAACAATCACGCAGACTAGTGAAGTCAAAATATTGCAATATTATGTCCTGTGCGAGGAGTACTACAGTATATTTGTGTGAGCTTCACACACATGCCAGAGCAAATATGTACACAGCTGATCACAGCGATACACTTGTTTGATACCTGCTCTTTTAGTCTGGTCCAACCACTCCATGACACGTGATATTGAAACTCCAGTTCCTCAAAATTCTAACTCTAGATATGATGGCGTTGTTAGTCATATCATGACTCACGGCGCGTTGTGTAAATCCAGGATGAGTGTCAGACTTCAGTGCCTTTGGGGGGCAATTATGTTGCATGAGTTAATTTGCACCTAGATGTCATCGTCTGTAGTTGACCAGAGTTTGGCTTCAAGGTAGCCTGGAAGACTCTCTATGTGGGTGTGCTGTCTATCCCACAGCCAATTTGTCCTGTTTTTAAACCACATATTCCATTTCAGATAGAGATGTCCGATAATGGCTTTTTTGCCGATATTCCGATATTGTCCAACTCTTAATTACCGATACCGATATCAACCGATACCGATGTATACAGTCATGGAAGTAACACATTATTATGCCTAATTTTGTCAAACCATTTTTTTAATTTGTTCATTTCTTCTGTTATTTTTTTGTATTATCTTCTGTGTGTTCTCTCCTGAGTCTTACTCAATACAAAAAAAGCCCAGGGATTGAGTCACCCACATGTGGGCTTTTACTTAGTTCTGTGCAATGTTTGGCGATGTCAGAGACAGTTGACACTTTTTTTTTAAAGGGGAACATTATCACAATTTCAGAAGTGTTAAAACTATTAAAAATCAGTTCCCAGTGGCGTATTATATTTTTCGAAGTTTTTTTCAAAATGTTACCCCTCACGCAATATCCCTAAAAAAGCTTCAAAGTGCCTGATTTTAACCATCGTTATATACACCCGTCCATTTTCCTGTGACGTCACATAGTGAAGCCAACACAAACAAACATGGCGGAAAGAACAGCAAGCTATAGCGACATTAGCTCGGATTCAGACTCGGATTTCAGCGGCTTAAGCGATTCAACAGATTACGCATGTATTGAAACGGATGGTTGTAGTGTGGAGGCAGGTAGCGAAAACGAAATTGAAGAAGAAACTGAAGCTATTGAGCCATATCGGTTTGAACCGTATGCAAGCGAAACCGACAAAAACGACACGACAGCCAGCGACACGGGACGAATTCGGCGATCACCTTCTAACCAACGATTGGTATGTGTTTGTTTGGCATTAAAGGAAACTAACAACTATGAACTAGGTTTACAGCATATGAAATACATTTGGCAACAACATGCACTTTGAGAGTGCAGACAGCTCAATTTTCATCAATTAATATATTCTGTAGACATACCCTCATCCGCTCTCTTTTCCTGAAAGCTGATATGTCCAGTTTTGGAGTTGATGTCAGCAGGCCAGGGAAGCTAGGGTCGATATTCTTCTCTTGATCATCTTCGGGACGGTGTGAGCCAAGACATCCAGGGGGTTTAGCTCGCTCGTCTGCGGGAACAAACTGCCGCCATTGCTTGCCGTGCTACCGATGTCCTTTGTCCCTGAATTGCTCACACACTCCGGCAGATTCAATGGGGGTCTGGCGGCAGATTTCTTTGACTTTATCGTTGGAAATCCATCTGCTTTGAGTGTCGCAGGATATCCACACATTCTTGCCATCTCTGTCGTAGCATAGCTTTCGTCGGTAAAGTGTGTGGAACAAACGTCCAATTTCTAGCCACTTCGGCATCTTTGGGCCACTGGTGCAACTTGAATCCGTCCCTGTTCGTGTTGTTACACCCTCCGACAACACACCGACGAGGCATGATGTCTCCAAGGTACGGAAAACAGTCAAAAAAACGGAAAATAACAGAGCTGATTTGACTCGGTGGATTGGCGGATTGCTTCCCGATGTGACGTCACGTTGTGACGTCATCGCTCCGAGAGCGAATATTAGAAAGGCGTTTAATTCGCCAAAATTCACCCATTTAGAGTTCGGAAATCGGTTAAAAAATTATAAGGTCTTTTTTCTGCAACATCAAGGTATATATTGACGCTTACATAGGTCTGGTGATAATGTTCCCCTTTGAAAACCGAACCAAAAAAAAAAACGAACCAAAGTAGGAAAACTGAGGTACCACTGTATATTAAAAAATAATAAAACTGTGGTGACAGAACTTTAATAATTCTGTCAGAAAGATGAGAACAACGACCGATTTTAGGTAGGGATGTCCGATAATGGCTTTTTTGCCGATATTCCGATATTGTCCAACTCTTAATTGCCGATTCCGATATCAACCGTGGAATTAACACATTATTATGCCTAATTTTGTTGTGATGCCCCGCTGGATGCATTAAACAATGTAACAAGGTTTTCCAAAATAAATCAACTCAAATTATGGAAAAAAAGTGCCAACATGGCACTGCCATATTTATTATTGAAGTCACAAAGTGCATTATTTTTTTTAACATGCCTCAAAACAGCAGCTTGGAATTTGGGACATGCTCTCCCTGAGATAATCCTGATACCCACTACAACTATGGGAAATACTATACTTTGAATTTCACAAAGTGCATTATTTTTTTTAAACATGCTTTTGATGGTAGCGGGGGGGTGTATATTGTAGCGTCCCGGAAGCGTTAGTGCTGCAAGGGGTTCTGGGTATTTGTTCTGTTGTGTTACGGTGCGGATGTTCTCCCGAAATGTGTTTGTCATTCTTTTTTGGTGTGGGTTCACAGTGTGGTGCATATTTGTAACAGTGTTAAAGTTGTTTATACGGCCACCCTCAGTGTGACCTGTATGGCTGTTGACCAAGTATGGATAGCATTCACTCGTGTGTGAAAAGCTGCAGATGTTACGTGATTGGGCCGGCACATAAAGGCAGTGCCTTTAAGGTTTATTGGCGCTCTGTACTTCTCCCTACATTCGTGTACACAGCGGCGTTTCAAAATGTCATACATTTTACTTTTTACAAACCGATACCAATAATTTTGCAACCGATATTGATAATTTCCGATATTACATTTTAAAGCATTTATCGGCCGATAATATCGGCAGTCCGATATTATCGGACATCCCTAATTTTAGGGTGTACTCAACTTGGGCTTGACTCCTCCTCCTCTCACACTGATCATTAATCTCTTTGCTTATGCTGTTACTTGTACATGTATCACAGCAAATACCCTGACTTTGTGGTATATTTCTAGTCCTGTTTCAATTCCTACTGGTTATTTCTGTTGTGCAAGGTGACCCGGCGACAGTCATTAAATGGAATCGCATGCGTTTGTTACACACAAGTGAGTATTCATGCCATGGGCTTTGACTTTTGGACTACCTTATTTTCCGGACTATAGAATGCACCGGTATATAAGCCACACCCACAAGTTTTTTTAAGGAATTTTTTTTTTTCCCCACATACACTATATTGCCAAAAGTATTTGGCCACGTATCAAAATGATGAGAATCAGGTGTACTAATCACTTGGCCCTGTTTATAAAATCAAGCACTTAGGCATGGAGACTGTTTCTACAAACATTTGTGAAAGAATGGGCCGCTCTCAGTGATTTCCAGCGTAGAACTGTCATAGGATGCCACCTGTGCAACACATCCAGTCGTGAAATTTCCTTGCGCCTAAATATTCCAAAATCAACTTTATTATAAGAAAAGTGAAGAGTTTGGGAACAACAGCAACTCAGCCACCAAGTGGTAGGCCACGTGAACTGACAGAGCGGGGTCAGCGGATGCTGAAGCGCATAGTGCAAAGACTTTCTGCACAGTCAGTTGCTACAGAGCTCCAAACTTCATGTGACCTTCCAATTAGCCCACGTACAGTACGCAGAGAGCTTCATGGAATGGGTTTCCATGGCCGAGCAGCTGTATCTAAGCCATACATCACCAAGTACAAAGCAAAGCGTGGGATGCAGTGGTGTAAAGCACGTCGCCACTGGACTCTAGAGCAGTGGTTCTTAACCTGGGTTCGATCGAACCCTACGGGTTCGGTATGTCAGCCTCAGGGGTTCGGTGGAGCCTCCGCCGCGTAGGTCAAGACACACCCAACTCATCGTGTAAATAAAAACTTCTCCCTATCGGCGTATTATGGGTATGGCAACAGCAGAAGTCACACTGATTTGCAGGTGTGTAATTTGTTGTGAGTTCATGCTCTGTGTTGGTTTTGTTCTTTGAACAAAAGTGATGTTCATGCACGGTTCATTTTGTGCACCAGTAAAAAAACATAACTCTGTCTTGAATTTGAAAAAAAAACTAAATTTTATTTTTCACGAAAGAAGGGTTCGGTGAATGCGCATATGAAACTGGTGGGGTTTGGTACCTCCGACAAGGTTAAGAACCACTGCTCTAGAGCAGTGGAGACGCTTTCTCTGGAGTGATGAATCACACTTTTCCATCTGGCAATATGATGGACCAGTCTGGGTTTGGAGGTTGCCAGGAGAACGCTACATTTCGGACTGCATTGTGCCGAGTGTGAAATTTGGTGGAGGAGGAATTATGGTGTGGGGTTGTTTTTCAGGAGTTGGGCTTGGCCCCTTAGTTCCAGTGAAAGGAACTTTGAATGCTCCAGGATACCAAAACATTTTGGACAATTCCATGGGATGGCACTTCAAGTTCATATGTGAGTAAAGGCAGGTGGCCAAATACTTTTGGCAATATAGTGTATAAGCCGCACTGGACTATAAGTCACAGATATATACGTTGCAAAATGAGTTATTTACACAGAAAGATTCTGTAAATGTTTATTTATGTTTATGTTTCCAAACGGTGCCTGTAACACGGCAGTAAAACGGCTGATCAAACAAAACAGAGGTCATCGTCATGGACCCACTAGCTGCGGAAGCTAGCATTTCAACAGACTTAATAACTCCACCGTGACGTTTTGGTGAATTTACTGAGGAATTTGTGAAACTGAAAGAATACAAAAAGAATGCGACAGTTAGTTAATAGCACCAACACGGACACTTGTAAACGCTTTGGCGTATTAGCTAATGCTAACGACGCTAGCTTGATGACATTATGATATCACATAATAGATAGATAGATAGATAGATAGGTCTTTATTGTCATTGCACAAGTACAACGAAACTTTGTTTTCAGCACAAACCCGTTCAAGATTAGACAAACAAACAGTGTACAGGGTTACAGAACAGGAACGCTGATGGGTCGTGTCGGAGGCAGATATTTACATATATCCGTATTTAAGTGTTACTTCTTTATTTTCATAATCATATTACAAAACAGCTAGTGTTCTTCTTCTAATTGTGGTCTTTTGGTTGTCTGCAAGTACTGTGTGCTAACCTTGACTTTGGAATGTAAGGACGACAGATACTCCTTTTCCTTATCTGTTCCTGTGCCCAGCTGAGGAGGACAATGGGCATGTGTTTGGGCTGGAAAGAGAGACAAGACAACGAGGGTGGGAGGGAGAGACACTTTATAGAAGAGAAGGTTTCCATATTTTAGATCAGACCATCTTAGCTGCGCGATTGAATGTTCTATGCTGGACTATCGCAACAGTCGCCACAAGGCTCCCCGTAAAAGATGGGAAAAAGGTAAAACGCTGGGGAAGGATGAGTAAAAAAATACAATCTAGACTGGGCTCCTAAGGGTGCTCAGTCTGGAGTGGGAAAAAAAACTCCATAGCAAAGCACATATACATATTACAGCGTACATCTCGAGATATCTAGCAACAGAGGGAAGGGAGTGCGGGGTCATGATGGTAGGCCGCAGCTCTCAGGCGCTGACCATCCATTCATCAGCCTTATGGGATTTGCGTCGAAGGCGTTGGGTTGGGGGCAGGGGGGGTGTATGTGTGGCGTATATTTTTGTGGATGCATAATCAAAACAATAATATCACATATGCATGAAAACACTCCTACAGAACTCTCACCTGTGACGGTTTGTTTAATAAGTCTGAATAGTTGTAGTTATATTGTAAAACTTACAAACATTGCTCGGAGTGATGAATGAAGAATTGATCCGATTGAAAATGCCATGGGTGACTAGAACAGTGTTTTTCAACCTTTTCTGAGCCAAGGCACATTTTTTTCATTGAAAAAATCCCAAGGCACACTACCAGCAGAAAATTTAAAAAAAATGAAACTCAGCGGCCGATATTGACGGTAAAAAGTCGTTCTCGCAACTGTTGGATATGAATTCAAACCATAACCAAGCATGCATCACTATAGCTCTTGTCTCAAAGTAGGTGTACTGTCACCACCTGTCACATCACCCCATGACTTATTTAGATTTTTTGGGGTGTTTTCCTGTGTGTAGTGTTTTAGTTCTTGTCTTGCGCACCTATTTTGGTGTTGATTGTCATGGTATGTACGGATGTACTTTGTGGACGCCGTCTGCTCCACACACTGTAAGTCTTTGCTGTCGTCCAGCATTCTGTTTTCGTTTACTTTGCAGCCAGTTCAGTTTTAGCTTAATTTTGCTTCAATGCCTTTTCTTAGCGGCACTCGCCTTTTGTTTATTTTCGGTTTTAACGTTAGATACCTTTTTACCTGCAAACCATCGTCGTCGTTCCCAACATCTACAAAGCAATTAGCTACCTGCTGCCACCTACTGGCATGGAAGAGTATTACACGGTTACTCTGCCGAGCTCTAGAGAGCACCGACACTCAACAACGGCACATTTGCGGATTATAATTACTGGTTTGTAAAAAAATATTTTTAACCCAATTAGGTGAAATTACATAATCTCCCACGACACACCAGACTGTATCTCACGGCACACTAGTGCCGCGGCACAGTGGTTGAGACAGTTGTGATTAAGGGCTACATAAATAATCTTTGATTGATTGATTGATTGAGATGAGAATCCTGCATGTGTGTGTGTGTGTGTGTGTGTGTGTGTGTGTCAACATATTTGGCGGTCAGTAATCAAAAATATTAGACATATTGTCTATTCAGCAACATTCTTTTATAATTTTATAGCTGCTGGATGACTTATGGAGATGAATAAAATGAACGCAATTGATGTGTTTTGGTGTCTGCTGTATTGTTTTTATTGTCTTTTTTTTTTTATAGGCAATTAATTACTACATTGTCCTTCCTACATGACAAGACGTCTTTCATTATGCATTGTCTTGCCTTTTAAGTCATTCCAGACGCACAAATGCGCTGGTGATGCGATCCACAGCCTCGCGCACCAAATGTGAAAGTGAAACAAAGCGTCAGTGTGCATATGTTTCTGTTCCCTAGATTGCGAATCAGAAAAGGTGTTGCAGATTATAGGCTAGACTGACCATACGTTCTCTTTTCTTTGGACATGTCCTCTTTTGCGAGGCTGTCAGGGCGGAGTTTCTTAAATGCCTCAAATGTCCGGCATTTTGAGTTAGGGTTGCGTGTATTTTCAATGTACGTCCAGGGTTAAGAAGGAGTTAAAAACAAAATTGTGAAAGTGTGCACACCAGCAGCATTGGTGAGGGAGGGGCAGAGACAGAGAGAGAGAGAGAGTTATGATAAACGCGCATGCGTCGCCAGGCTCTGCTTTTTATCCATAGATTTATCAGATTTAATTTTTTATTATCTATAGCAGGGGTGTCAAAAGTGTGCCATTTGTGGCCCACAGCTAATGTTTTAAAGGCCCACGGCACATTCTAAAAATACTATTAAAATAAACAAAAACATAACAAAAGTGAAATAAAAAAGCTTAAAGGTTAAATGTATTTTAGAAAAAGTTGCAATGTTGACTAATAAAACAAAGCAGTTTTTTTTTCTCTTTCAAACTGTCATTGCTCAAAACATAATATTGAATCAAAATCAATGTTATTATGAATTATTGACCTATCCAAGGTTCCCATTACTTCACATCAAATATTACACTTTGAAAAATATTTTTGGTGGAAGATTTTGCATATTTTGTGTGTATGCCATAAAAAAAACATAGTTTTGTTAGACAAAAAAAAAAAAAACATATAAAAAACACTAAAACATTTCTAAATGAGGGATAGATGTGAAGTTGATGTACACTCCAGAGATTTAAGCGTTAAATATAAAATTTGCAACGCACTTTGCATTTGTTAAAATCTCAAAGTGCTGCAAAGTATAAAAAAAAGGTAGCAAAATACAAATAAAAAGTTGGAATATATAAAATTAAATTAAAATAGAAATAAAAACATGAAAAACACTAGATAAAACATAGAAACATAGATATATATCTGATAGTATATATCTGTATCATGAATCAATTTAAGTGGACCCTGACTTAAACAAGTTGAAAAACTTATTTGGGTGTTACCATTTAGTGGTCAATTGTACGGAATATGTACTTCACTGTGCAACCTACTAATAAAAGTCTCAATCAATCAATCAATCAACAGCCATACAGTTGATACTGAGGGTGGCCGTATAAACAACTTTAACACTGTTACAAATATGCGCCACACTGTGAACCCACACCACACAAGAATGACAAACACATTTTGGGAGAACATCCGCACCGTAACACAACATAAACACAACAGAACAAATACCCAGAATCCCTTGCAGCACTAACTCTTCCGGGACGCTACAATATAACCCCCCCCCCCCCCCCCCCCACACACACACACATTTTTTTAACCATTTGCGGCCCACAGCTAATGTTTTAAAGGCCCACGGCACATTCTAAAAATACTATTAAAATAAACAAAAACATAACAAAAGTGAAATAAAAAAGCTTAAAGGTGAAATGTAATTTAGAAAAAGTTGTAATGTTGACTAATAAAACAAAGCAGTTTTTTTTCTTTCAAACTGTCATTGCTCAAAACATAATATTGAATCAAAATCAATGTTATTATGAATTATTGACCTATCCAAGGTTCCCATTACTTCACATCAAATATTACACTTTGAAAAATATTTTTGGTGGAAGATTTTGCATATTTTGTGTGTATGCCATAAAAAAAACATAGTTTTGTTAGACAAAAAAACAAAAAAACATATAAAAAACACTAAAACATTTCTAAATGAGGGATAGATGTGAAGTTGATGTACACTCCAGAGATTTAAGCGTTAAATATAAAATTTGCAACGCACTTTGCATTTGTTAAAATCTCAAAGTGCTGCAAAGTATAAAAAAAAGGTAGCAAAATACAAATAAAAAGTTGGAATATATAAAATTAAATTAAAATAGAAATAAAAACATGAAAAACACTAGATAAAACATAGAAACATAGATATATATCTGATAGTATATATCTGTATCATGACCCTGACTTAAACAAGTTGAAAAACTTATTTGGGTGTTACCATTTAGTGGTCAATTGTACGGAATATGTACTTCACTGTGCAACCTACTAATAAAAGTCTCAATCAATCAATCAATCAACAGCCATACAGTTGATACTGAGGGTGGCCGTATAAACAACTTTAACACTGTTACAAATATGCGCCACACTGTGAACCCACACCACACAAGAATGACAAACACATTTTGGGAGAACATCCGCACCGTAACACAACATAAACACAACAGAACAAATACCCAGAATCCCTTGCAGCACTAACTCTTCCGGGACGCTACAATATACACCCCCCCCACACACACACACACACACACATTTTTTTAACCATTTGCGACCCACAGCTAATGTTTTAAAGGCCCACGGCACATTCTAAAAATACTATTAAAATAAACAAAAACATAACAAAAGTGAAATAAAAAAGCTTAAAGGTGAAATGTAATTTAGAAAAAGTTGTAATGTTGACTAATAAAACAAAGCTGTTTTTTTTTCTTTCAAACTGTCATTGCTCAAAACATAATATTGAATCAAAATCAATGTTATTATGAATTATTGACCTATCCAAGGTTCCCATTACTTCACATAATTTATTACACTTTGAAAAATATTTTTGGTGGAAGATTTTGCATATTTTGTGTGTATGCCATAAAAAAAACATAGTTTTGTTAGACAAAAAAAAAACAATATAAAAAAAAGTAAAACATTTCTAAATGAGGGATAGATGTGAAGTTGATGTAGACTCCAGAGATTTAAGCGTTAAATATAAAATTTGCAACGCACTTTGCATTTGTTAAAATCTCAAAGTGCTGCAAAGTATAAAAAAAAAGGTAGCAAAATACAAATAAAAAGTTGGAATATATAAAATAAAATTAAAATAGAAATAAAAACATGAAAAACACTAGATAAAAAATAGAAACATGGATATATATCTGATAGTATATATCTGTATCATGAATCAATTTAAGTTGAAAAACTTATTGGGGTGTTACCATTTAGTGGTCAATTCTACGGAATATGTACTTCACTGTGCAACCTACTAATAAAAGTCTCAATCAATCAATCAATCAACAGCCATACAGTTGATACTGAGGGTGGCCGTATAAACAACTTTAACACTGTTACAAATATGCGCCACACTGTGAACCCACACCAAACAAGAATGACAAACACATTTTGGGAGAACATCCGCACCGTAACACAACATAAACACAACAGAACAAATACCCAGAATCCCTTGCAGCACTAACTCTTCCGGGACGCTACAATATACACCCCCCACACACACACACATTTTTTAAACCATTTGCGGCCCACAGCTAATGTTTTAAAGGCCCACGGCACATTCTAAAAATACTATTAAAATAAACAAAAACATAACAAAAGTGAAATAAAAAAGCTTAAAGGTGAAATGTAATTTAGAAAAAGTTGTAATGTTGACTAATAAGACAAAGCTGTTTTTTTTTCTTTCAAACTGTCATTGCTCAAAACATAATATTGAATCAAAATCAATGTTATTATGAATTATTGACCTATCCAAGGTTCTGATTACTTCACATCAAATATTACACTTTGAAAAATATTTTTGGTGGAAGATTTTGCATATTTTGTGTGTATGCCATTAAAAAAACATAGTTTTGTTAGACCAAAAAAAAAATATATATATATATATATAAAAAAAACTAAAACATTTCTAAATGAGGGATAGATGTGAAGTTGATGTACACTCCAGAGATTTAAGCGTTAAATATAAAATTTGCAACGCACTTTGCATTTGTTAAAATCTCAAAGTGCTGCAAAGTATAAAAAAAAAAGGTAGCAAAATACAAATAAAAAGTTGGAATATATAAAATAAAATTAAAATAGAAATAAAAACATGAAAAACACTAGATAAAACATAGAAACATAGATATATATCAGATAGTATATATCTGTATCATAAATCAATTTAAGTGGACCCTGACTTAAACAAGTTGAAAAACTTATTGGGGTGTTACCATTTAGTGGTCAATTGTACGGAATATGTACTGTACTGTGCAACCTACTAATAAAAGTCTCAATCAATCAATCAACAGCCATACAGTTGATACTGAGGGTGGCCGTATAAACAACTTTAACACTGTTACAAATATGCGCCACACTGTGAACCCACACCACACAAGAATGACAAACACATTTTGGGAGAACATCCGCACCGTAACACAACATAAACACAACAGAACAAATACCCAGAATCCCTTGCAGCACTAACTCTTCCGGGACGCTACAAGCATTTTGAAAATTCCTAGCGCCAACACTGCTGTCAACAGAGGAACAAAAATGCTTTATTTAAATAAATATATTATTTATAAAGCAAGTTGGAGTATCATTGGCAAATGTTCACCGAGTCCCGGCCTTGTCACGCATATATGTGTCCTCTTTTTCCTAATTAAAAGACTAAAAACACTAACTTTACTCAATACGTTTGTCCCTGTGATTGTTTTGCATGCTCGAAGGGAGGAGACAGGCCTAATTGTAAAGACAAAATCTCCAAAATGAGACCACTATGCTGCTTGGTTATCACCGTCTGTGGAGGTCTTGCTCCTCCGGGTTCTTTGGACCACCAATGACGGACATGACAGCCGTGTTCATCTTTGCGAACAAGGATTTATTTTGCAATAAGTTGTGCTTTTCAGCCATGTTAAAGTTTCTCTCGCTCGTTCTCCACCATCAACAACCTCCTCTCCTTCCCGACTGCTCCCTTTAACATAATCAGACAAACACTCACAGCTGTGTCACTAATCTCGAAGCCGATCCTGACACACCCCGCTTCGCTGCAGGTCCGCAGGCCACGCCCCCCCACACCTACCAATTTGGCTTTGGAACATAATTATTTGCAACTTTTATTCGATGCATAGCACATTATTTATCCAAGAACATGAGGTTTCAATGACGGGTCTGCGTTTCTGCACTTTCTGAGCACGTTAAGACGTCTAATTTCACTTCTCTTTTCACTCGTACTTTCCTTCCTCACGCATTAGAGGTAAAAGTTTTAAAAAAGTTAACAAAAAAAGGCAACAAAAGGACGTCCTTCCTCAGTGTAGTGATGTAGTCCAGTTCAGTGTTTTTCAACCCAGGAGCATTTTTTGCGGTGGAAAAATCCGGAAGCACACCACCAGCATTAAAAAACGGAACTCAGTTGACAATAAAAAGTTGTTGTCGCAATTTAAACCATGACCAAGCATGCATCACTATAGCTCTTGTCTCAAAGTAGGTGTACTGTCACCACCTGTCACATCACACCCTGACTTATTTGGACTTTTTTGCTGTTTTCCTGTGTGTAGTATTTTAGTTCTTGTCTTGCGCTCCTATTTTGGTGGCTTTTTCTCTTTTTTTGGTATTTTCCTTTAACAGTTTCATGTCTTCCTTTGAGCGATATTTCCCGCATCTACTTTGTTCTAACAATCAACAATATTTCAGTTGTTTTTATCCTTCTTTGTGGGGACATTGTTGATTGTCATGTCATGTTCGGATGCACAAACCGCAAATCCTTTTCCACCCATATTCAGTTGAATGCACTACAAAGACAACATATTTGATGTTCAAACTCATAAACTTTATTTTTTTTTGCAAATAATAATTAACTTAGAATTTCATGGCTGCAACACGTGCCAAAGTAGTTGGGAAAGGGCATGTTCACCACTGTGTTACATCACCTTTTCTTTTAACAACACTCAATAAACGATTGGGAACTGAGGAAACTAATTGTTGAAGCTTTGAAAGTGGAATTCTTTCCCATTCTTGTTTAATGTAGAGCTTCAGTCGTTCAACAGTCCGGGGTCTCCGCTGTCGTATTTTACGCTTCATAATGCGCCACACATTTTTGATGGGAGACAGGTCTGGACTGCAGGCGGGCCAGGAAAGTACCCACACTCTTTTTTTACGAAGCCACGCGGTTGTAACACGTGCTGAATGTGGCTTGGCATTGTCTTGCTGAAATAAGCAGGGGCGTCCATGAAAAAGACGGCGCTTAGATGGCAGCATATGTTGTTCCAAAACCTGTATGTACCTTTCAGCATTAATGGTGCCTTCACAGATGTGTAAGTTACCCATGCCTTGGGCACTAATGCACCCCCATACCATCACAGATGCTGGCTTTTCAACTTTGCGTCGATAACAGTCTGGATGGTTCGCTTCCCCTTTGGTCCGGATGACACGATGTCAAATATTTCCAAAAACAATTAGAAATGTGGACTCGTCAGACCACAGAACACTTTTCCACTTTGCATGAGTCCATCTTAGATGATCTCGGGCCCAGAGAAGCCGGCGGCGTTTCTGGATGTTGTTGATAAATGGCTTTCGCTTTGCATAGTAGAGCTTTAACTTGCACTTACAGATGTAGCGACCAACTGTATTTAGTGACAGTGGTTTTCTGAAGTGTTCCTGAGCCCATGTGGTGATATCCTTTAGAGATTGATGTCGGTTTTTGATACAGTGCCGTCTGAGGGATCGAAGGTCACGGTCATTCAATGTTGGTTTCCGGCCATGCCGCTTACGTGGAGTGATTTCTCCAGATTCTCTGAACCTTTTGATGATATTATGGACCGTAGATGTTGAAATCCCTAAATTTCTTGCAATTGCACTTTGAGAAACGTTGTGCTTAAACTGTTTGACTATTTCCTCACGCAGTTGTGGACAAAGGGGTGTACCTCGCCCCATTCTTTCTTGTGAAAGACTGAGCATTTTTTGGGAAGCTGTTTTTATACCCAATCATGGCACCCACCTGTTCCCAATTAGCCTGCACACCTGTGGGATGTTCCAAATAAGTGTTTGATGAGCATTCCTCAACTTTATCAGTATTTATTGCCACCTTTCCCAACTTCTTTGTCACGTGTTGCTGGCATCAAATTCTAAAGTTAATGATTATTTGCAAAAAAAAAAATGTTTATCAGTTTGAACATCAAATGTGTTGTCTTTGTAGCATATTCAACTGAATATGGGTTGAAAATGATTTGAAAATCATTGTATTCCGTTTATATTTACATTTCCCCAACTCATATGGAAACGGGGTTTGTACATTGTTGGACGCTGTCTTTGCTCCACAGTAAGTCTTTGCTGTCGTCCAGCATTCTGTTTTTGTTTACTTTGTAGCCAGTTCAGTTTTAGTTTCGTTCTTCCCTAAGCTTCAATGCCTTTTCTTAGTGGCACTCACCTTTTGTTTATTTTTGGTTTAAGCATTAGATACCTTTTTACCTGCACACTGCCTCCCGCTGTTTCTGACATCTACAAAGCAATTAGCTACCTGCTGCCACCTACTGATATGGAAGAGTATTACACGGTTACTCTGCCGATCTCTAGACAGCACCGACACTCAACAACAACACATAATTTGCAGACTATAATTACTGGTAAAATATTTTTAACCCAAATTAGATAATCTCCCACGGCACACCACACTGTATCACACTAGTGTGGTTGAAAAACACTGGTCTAGTTATTCCACCATCGTATTAACTAGTTACCTGCCCGTAACTAGCTATTTTTATTTTAGTGCAGTAATGGTGATTTATGGGAGTGTGTTGTAGCTCCAAAAAGTCATAAACCGAGACAGGCCTGTATCAGAAATGCAAAATGGCAAAGACAGATTTGAACAGGTGTCATTATTGTTTGATGAATATTAAGACCTTAAAACAAGCATCCATTTTTTCTTAATTACACATTTATTTCAGGGAGTCTTATGTGTTTCATTGTATGTACTGTGCATCCACTGGCCAGCAGTGACCGGTACAAAATCCAAACATAGTCTTATGTACCTTTCCTCTCTCTTGTTTTCTTAGTTAATGAGTTTGTGTCCGTTTTCCCCTGCAGTGTGTGTGTGTCGTTCCATTTTAAATGAGTTTGTGTCAAGTTTGTCTTTGACACTGTTTGCTTTTCACATGCATTACGAGTCATTACATAGTCTCCGCGTGAGGGCCCCTGTGATTTTGTCTTGTCCTTTCCAGGAAAGCTCCTAGTTGCTGCACTGCAAAAACTAAAATCTAAGTAAGATTAAATATCTCAAATAAGGGTGATATATACAGTTGGCACAGTGCAGTAAACTGACAGTTAATATTTAAACATTTAACATGTGACATTTCAAACAATTTTGAACATAAACATTCAGGTAAATTCTTCAAAATTACATTAGAAAAAAATGATATATGTATATATGTGCACTAATTGACTGAAAGAGCACGCACTTGGCGCGATGATGTCATGTTATCCATGGAAAAATGCATTTTTAGATCATACACTGCAAAAACTGAAATCTAAGTAAGATGAAATATCTCAAATAAGGGTGATATTTGCTTATTTTCTGTCTGATAAGATAATTCTTCTCACTAAGCAGATTTTATGTTAGAGTGTTTTACTTGTTTTAAGTGTTTTGCTCCTAAATGATCTCAGTAAGATATTACAGCTTGTTGCTGAGATTTGATGACCTATATTGAGTAAAACATGCTTGAAACTAGAATATCAACTGTTGCAAAGCTGTGTCATCAACACTCACAAGTATAAAACTACTTTTTTAAAGTAATAATTTCTTCTAGCATGAAAAAAAAAATCATGATTTTGACACAATTGTGTCTCATAATTAAAACAGATGACAGCCAAATGGACTTTGCTGTTTTATTTTCAATGAAACAATAGAAAATAGGTACTCATATAGTAGTACAGTTGGCACAGTACTGTAAACTGACAGTTAATTTTTAAACATTTAACATTTCAAACTATTTTGAACAGAAATAGTTCATGCACATTCAGCTAAATTCTTCAAAATGACAATAAAAAAAAAATATATATATGTATATATGCGCACTAATTGACTGAAAGAAAACGCACTTGGCGCGATGATGTCATGTTATCCATGGAAAAATGCATTTTTAGACAATATGATTTGCCTGAACAAGCGGTTGCCTTGTTGCCTTTCCATTAAGAACAATAAATTAGTTTTTAGTATAAGTTTTCTGGTTTCAAAAAAAGTAATGCCGAGCGCATATCATTATGTCAAGATAATGGCACTAGCATTTACTTCATTTAAAGGGGAACATTATCACAATTTCAGAAGGGTTAAAACCATTAAAAATCAGTTCCCAGTGGCTTATTTTATTTTTTGAAGTTTTTAAAAAAAATTTACCCATCACGCAATATCACTAAAAAAAGCTTCAAAGTGCCTGATTTTAACCATCGTTGTATACACCCGTCCATTTTCCTGTGACGTCACACAGTGATGCCGATACAAACAAACAGCAAGGTATAGCGACATTAGCTCGGATTCAGACTCGGATTTCAGCGGCTTAACACTGTCTGATAAGATAATTACTAACAACTATGAACTAGGTTTACAGCATATGAAATACATTTGGCAACAACATGCACTTTGAGAGTGCAGACAGCCCATTTCAGGCGCGCTAAGAACATATATTTTTTCCACGTTTTCAGCACTCAGGTTAATCATACCTAAATAGGCACAAAATACTGCATTACACAAGACTACCCGAATGTACTCGAATGATTGAAAAAAAGAAATGTTTTTAAGCTAAATTATTGGTAAACACAGTTTATGTATAATAATTTACGTAAAACCGCGAGTAATGAATAAAGTTTTCACAAATTAATATATTCTGTAGACATACCCTCATCCGCTCTCTTTTCCTGAAAGCTGATCTGTCCAGTTTTGGAGTTGATGTCAGCAGGCCAGGGAAGCTAGGGTCGATATTCTTCTCTTGATCGTCTTCGGTGGCATAAGGGACAGTGTGAGCCAAGACATCCAGGGGGTTTAGCTCGCTCGTCTGCGGGAACAAACTGCCGCCATTGCTTGCCGTGCTACCGAGGTCCTTTGTCCCTGAATTGCTCACACACTCCGGCAGATTCAATGGGGGTCTGACGGCAGATTTCTTTGACTTTATCGTTGGAAATTCACCCATTTAGAGTTCGGAAATCGGTTAAAAAAATATATGGTCTTTTTTCTGCAACATCAAGGTATATATTGTCGCTTACATAGGTCTGGTGATAATGTTCCCCTTTAAGAATGTTTTTTGAGCAAAAAGGTCTCTTTTTTTTCTACCAAGAAAAGTGTACTTGTTATTAGTGAGAATTAAGGCTGCAGCTAACGATTATTTTTCTATCGATTAATCTATAGATTATGTTTTCGATTAATCGGTTAATCTATAGATTATTTTTTTCGATTAATCTATGGATTATTTTTCCTTTTACCGATTATTTTTTTTATTTAAAATGAAGATGAAAAAACAAATGTAGGCCAGTTTTTTCAAAAGGCATGGCTTTTATTTACAAACAAAAAAAAGTATGGCCACTCAGTCAACATTGACAACAACATGACAAAATATTCTGTAACAATGTAAACATTTAAAACTTTTATCATTTAACAGAATTAAAAGTAGCTTATTTGCTTTTTAATGTACAAATATAAAATAAACATACAGTGCAAATCTTAATATTCTGCAATAGTATACGCATTTCAAAAGTAAAAGTATTGCTTATTTTGCTTTAAAATGTGCAAAAATAAAGATAAACATCCAATACGAAAAAGTGCGTATTTCCTTGAATTGACGCCGGGTATATAGTATTCGCATGCCTCGAATTAATGCCGGGTCAAACTCGTTTCGCAAAATAATTAGCGCATGCTTGGCCTTGCCGCCGGCTCAGGATTAACACCGGATCAAACTCGTTTCGCAAAATATTAATTTTATTAGCGCATGTCTGGAATTTTCGCCGGGTCAAACTCGTTTCGCAAAATAATTAGCATATGTCTAGAACTTCGGCCAAGTCAAACTCGTCACGTCACGAGTGACACTTCACCTGTCATCATTTTCAAAATGGAGGAGGCTGATTTCAATAATTTGAAATCGCATAAAGGGAAGAAGATTAAGAGCTATTCAGTAGGATATAAGGTCCAAGCTATTGAATATGCTAAAAAGAACAGTAAGCAGCTATGTTTTATTAATATACCGCATACTTGCCAACCCTCCCGAATTTTCCGGGAGACTCCCGAAATTCAGCGCCTCACCCGAAAACCTCCCGGGACAAATATTCTCCCGAAAATCTCCCGATTTTCAGCCGGCGCTGGAGGCCACGCCCCCTCCAGCTCCATGCGGACCTGAGTGAGGACAGCCTTTTTTCACGAGGACAACAGGGTGACAAGAACTAAATCATCCAGACTAGAGATAAATTGTATTATTATGTTTATCTTACCTAAAAATAAATATATTTATTAATTTAAAAAAAAAACAACGAAATAAATTTTGACTATATTTTGCTAAAAACATCAAAATGAATTGTATTTTTATTTGTATTTTTTCTGACTCCTTATTACATCCAGCCATAGAATTATACCGGTACATTAAGATAAACATATTTGAAATAATTAATTTTAAATTATCATAATAATTCATTTAAAATGACCATATTTAATTATTAAAATAATTGCTTGTTTATCAACAACTTTACCATTTTATTCATTACAATTTGAAGCTCTCAGAAGCCAAGTTATCTTATATTCATGTTATATTTATGCAAGTTTGAAGTATCAATTATCTAAACACAGATTTGTTTGCATATTTTCAGGATGTATATATATATATATATATATATATATATATATATATTTATGCATATATATATATATATTTATGCATATATATATATATATATATATATATATATGTATATATATATATATATATATATATATATTTATGCATATATATATATATTTATGCATATATATATATATATTTATGCATATATACATATATATATATATATACACATATATATATACACATATATATATATATATATATATATATATATGTATATGTATGTATGTATGAAATACTTGGTGAATTCTAGCTGTCAATATACTACTCCCCTCTTAACCACGCCCCCAACCACGCCCCGCCCCACCCACCCCGACCACGCCCCCACTACCCACCCCCCCACCTCCCGAAATCGGAGGTCTCAAGGTTGGCAAGTATGATATACCGTAGCTGCGTGTGTCAAATATGAGTCATTAAATGACTCCCGCCTCCTGGTGGTAGAGGGCGCTAGTGATCCTTCTTGTGACTACCGGTACTGCAGAAGACCGGTGCTGCAGAAGAAGACAACAAGCCACAAGAGTGAGCACTTTTAACATGGAGGATTACATATCTAAAATAAAACAGTTTTCTAAACTGGACTTTCAATGGAAGCAGGAGGTAATACTTAAAGGAATATCTCCATCGAGACAGAGAGACTTTTAAAACTGAAGAAAGATAAGGAAGACTTCTATAAACAAGTTATCGATGCTTTTGATCAGAAGCAGCTGCGCATGGACTCATAAGTAAAGGTAAGACCATAATAACGTTGTTTTTTTTTAATTAAATGTGCTTTTCATGATGGTATCCTTACATCACACTCATATTTATAAGCGCAGGCCTAAATTTGCCCCACGCCTTTTGGTAAGTAGTGAGAAGAAGTTTTAAATTAAATAGCGCCCCGGCGGCTATTCAAGGAAATACGGTATGCGACGCGTCGACGCACAAAAACGGCGTCGACGTATTTACGTAATCGATGACGTCGACTATGTCGACGCGTCGTTTCAGCCTTAGTGAGAATATACTTATTTTAAGGTATTTTTGGCTTCATTGAAGTTAGCTAATTTTACTTGTTTTGGAATGTCTTGACAAACCATATTTTCTTGTTCTATTGGCAGATAATTTTGCTTAGGTCAAATAAAATACCCCTCATTTTTGTATATTTTTTTAATTGTTTTTAAACACTGACTTTTTGCAGTGTATGTCTGAAGTCACTACCAACTCAGGAAGCGATTGTCCTCAAAATGGATGTTTTTGTAAAGCTCACACTGCACGTGCTAAGTTTGCACATTTCATACTTGCCAACCTTGAGACCTCCGATTTCGGGAGGTGGGGGGAGGGGGTGGGGGCGGGCGTGGTCGGGGTGGGACGGGGGCGTGGTTGGGGGCGTGGCTAAAAGGGGAGGAGTAATATATATATATATATATATATATATATATATATATTAGAGATGCGCGGATAGGCAATTATTTCATCCGCAACCGCATCAGAAAGTCGTCAACCATCCGCAATCCACCCGATCTAACATTTGATCAGAACTGCATCCGCCCGCCATCCGCCTGCACCCGCCCGTTGTTATATATCTAATATAGACGATGCAAGGCATTAGTGAGGTTATAAAGCTTTTGCCTGTTAAAGAAAGGAGACTGATCCAATGCAGCACAGACATTCGCGTGCCACGCTGTCACGACCCAGACGCACACCAGTGCGCAATCATATGGGAGCCGCGCTGAGCGCACCTCCAAGCGCGTCTCGCTGCCGGCGACGGCCGGGTAATGTGCCCGACGCTCCAGCGCCATCCATTTTCAGGGCTAGTTAATTCGGCAGGTGGGTTGTTACACACTCCTTAGCGGGTTCCAACTTCCATGGCCACCGTCCTAGCTGCTGTCTATATCAACCAGGGTGAGCCCCACCCCTTTCGTGAGCGCACTGCGCGCGGAGTGACCCCTGTTACGCGCCCCCGGCAACAGGGGTGGCGGGCAGGTAAGCTGCGCGGGCGGAGCGCGCGGAGTGACCCCTGTTACGAGCCCCCGGCCACGGGGGTGGCGGGCAGGTAAGCTGCTTACCTGCTGCGCGTGACGCCGGCCGCGGCAAAGGCGGACGAGGCGGGGTGTCGGTGTGGTGGGCGCGGTGGTGACCCTGGACGTGCGTCGGGCCTTTCTCGCGGATCGCCTCAGCTACGGCTCCCGGTGGGGCCCTCTCGGGGGAAGGGGCCTCGGTCCCGGACCCCGGCGAGGCGTCCCTTCTCCGCTCCGTAAAAGTGTCCATCTCTTTTTTTTTTTTCTTCTGTTGTGGCATATGCAGCAGGTGCCTGCTCGTTTTTCATATGTGGGTAACAACATTTAACTACGTATATATATTTCCGAATTGGTTTAACTGCCACCCGCCTGAATCTATTTAAAATCAAATTTTTTTAATTTCAATCGCCCGACCCGACCCGCTGATAAAATCTAATTTTTTTAAATTTCATCCGCCCGATCCGCGGATAATCCGCGGACTCCGCGGTTGTGCCCGCAAACCGCGCATCTCTAATATATATATATATATATATATATATATATATATATATATATATAAGAAATACTTGACGTTCAGTGATATCTAGCTATATATATATGTATATATATATTTTATTATATATATATATATATATATATATATATATATATATATATATAAAATAAATACTTGAATTTCAGTGTTCATTTATTTACACATATACACACACATAACACTCATCTACTCATTGTTCTATTTTCTGTCACTATTTTTCTAACCATGCTGAACACCCTCTCTGATGATGCATTGCTGTGTGGCACGCACAAAAGTGCTTTCATCAAATGCACTAGATGGCAGTATTGTCCTGTTTAAGAGTGTCACAACATTGCTGTTTACGGCAGACAAACTGCTTTACGGTATACAAAAAAGTGACTGCTGTTGTTGTGTGTTGTTACCGCGCTGGGAGGACGTTAATGAAACTGCCTAACAATAAACCCACATAAGAAACCAAGAACTCGCCCTCCATCATTCTACAGTTATAACGTGATTGGGCAGGTACGCTTTTTTATATTGTGGAGGACCTGAGTCCGCCTGAATTTCGGGAGATTTTCGGGAGAAAATTTGTCCCGGAAGGTTTTCGGGAGAGGCGCTGAATTTCGGGAGTTTCCCGGAAAATCCGGGAGGGTTGGCAAGTATGGCACATTTCCATCCTAGATTTGTCCTAAGACGGAATGAGTCAACCTTTGAGTGAAGTGTTTGGATTTAAAGAAACCCAGACTTAACTGTGTCGTACTCCTACTCTGTCTCCGCTCATGAGGATTATCTTGTGTTCCAATGGTTTTACACTTGGTTATTTTTAGCTGATTAAATGATGCAGACGAGCACTGTCCTCTTTCCTCTCCTCTCTGGGAAAGACTGAGAACAATGGTTGTTGGACCACTTCATAAGTCATTCTCACACATATTCTTCAGTCAAGCGGGTTTCAGATGACTGTATCACATTTGGAACTGAGAGTAGGTGTAAACACACACACTTTTACAGTCTAGCTTCAATCCTCTTACAGTATGTCACACACCAGACGATAGACACAAACACTTGTGACACTTCACTGGTCAGGTGAACCTAGAAGTCTGTGTCTTTACAGTATACAGTCGTGGTCAAAAGTGGACATACACTTGTAAAGAACATAATGTCATGGCTGGACTGAGTTTCCAATCATTTCTACAACTCTTATTTTTTTGTGATAGAGTGATTGGAGCACATACTAAAAAGTATACATACAGCAATGTTACCGGTAATATTTGCTTACCGTATTTTCCGCACCATAAGCCGCCCTGGGTTATAAGCTGCGCCTTCAATGAACGGCATATTTCAAAACTTTGTCCACCTATAAGCCGCCCCGTGTTATAAGCCGCATCTAACTGCGCTAAAGGGAATGTCAAAAAAACAGTCAGATAGGTCAGTCAAACTTTAATAATATATGTGATGTGGGCGCGCATGGAGTCGTATATCAACATGGACGGAGCTGCGTGAAAAAAGCCACCCGGCCTCTTCGCGTAAACTTCCCTTAACCACTCGCTCACCTTTTCTTCATCCATCCCTTCGAGTTAGCTTTTATGATGACGCCGGCTGGAAAGGTCTCTTTTGGCAAGGTCTTCCTTTTGAATATCACCATGGGTGGAAGTTTCTGGCCATTAGCATGGCAAGCTAGAACCACAGTGAAGGACGACTTCTCATTCCCTGTGGTGCGAATATTCACCGTACGTGCTCCCGTTGTATCCACAGTGCGGTTCACAGGAATATCAAAAGTCAGTGGAACCTCGTCCATGTTGATAATGTTCTCTGGCCGGATCTTTTTTTCAGCTATCTTGTTTTTACAATATGCACGGAAAGTAGCCAGCTTTTCTTGAAAGTCTTTAGGCAGTTGCTGTGAAATAGTAGTCCGTGTGCGGATGGAGAGATTGCGTCTTTTCATGAACCGGAAACCTGTCGCTTAGTAGGAGCCATTTTGTGGTCTTTACAGATGTAAACACACAAAGGAAATGAAACGTAATATCCGCGCGCTTCTTCTTCTTCTACGGGGGCGGGTGGTTGCTTACAGTAGAAGAAGAAGCGCTTCCTCTTCTATGGGGGCGGGTGCTTACCTTGGCGGTTGCTTACCGTAGAAGAAGAAGCGCTTCCTCTACTACGGGGGAAAAAGATGGCGGCTGTTTACCGTAGTTGCGAGACCGAAACTTTATGAAAATGAATCTTAATATTAATCTATATATAAAGCGCACCGGGTTATAAGCCGCACTGTCAGCTTTTGAGTAAATTTGTGGTTTTTAGGTGCGGCTAATAGTGCGGAAAATACGGTACATGTCCCTTGGCAAGTTTCACTGCAATAAGGTGCTTTTGGTAGCCATCCACAAGCTTCTGCTGGAATTTTTGACCACTCCTCTTGACAGAATTGGTGCAGTACAGCTAATTTTGTTGGTTTTCTGACATGGACTTGTTTCTTCAGCATTGTCCACACGTTTAAGTCATTTTCAATCTGTGTGTTTTGAACTGTAGAAAACACTGACGCGCTGAACACGGACAGACCTACACCGATGGAGGAGAGAGAGGAGGAGAGAGGCATCATGGGAGAAGAGCAAGCCGCTGAGGAGAAGAGCGAAGAACAACTGGAGAGCTCGGACACCAAGGATTCAATCAAAGAAGAAGAAACAAATGGCGTGGAGGCCCACGCTGAGGTGGAGGAGAAGCAAAAGGAGAAAGGAATGGAGGACGGAGAGATGAAGAAGGAGGTGGAGCTGGAGACGGAGGTGAAGACGGAGGTGTGCCAGCTGGTGCCGGGCCTGCAGATGAGCTTCATCCACAGCAGCGACTTATTTGGCTATGTGGGCATTGAGGCAGTGCTGGACCAGATGAGACGCAAGACCATGAAGGCCGGCTTTGAGCTCAACGTCATGGTCGTCGGTGAGTGCTAACTTATTTTTATTACGTTGGGTTTCACATTTCTGTCATTAAAATGGTCGTGAATGGATTCCTCCATAATGCATACTTGCCAACCCTCCCGAATTTTCCGGGAGACTCCCGAAATTCAGCGCCTCTCCCGAAAACCTCCCGGGACAAATATTCTCCCGAAAATCTCCCGATTTTCAGCCGGAGCTGGAAGCCACGCCCCCTCCAGCTCCATGCGGACCTGAGTGAGGACAGCCTTTTTTCATGACGGGAGGACAACAGGGTGACAAGAACTAAATCATCCAGACTAGAGATAAATTGTAGTATTATGTTTATTTTACCTAAAAATAAATATATTTATTAATAAAAATAAATAAAAAACTAAATAAATTTTTACTACCGTATTTTCCGCACCATAAGGCGCCCTGGGTTATAAGCCGCGCCTTCAATGAACGGCATATTTCAAAACTTTGTCCACCTATAAGCCGCCCCGTGTTGTAAGCCGCATCTAACTGCGCTAAAGGAATGTCAAAAAAACAGTCAAATAGGTCAGTCAAACTTTAATAATATATTAAAACCAGCGTGATGTGGGCGCGCATGGAGTCGTATATCAACATGGACGAAGCTGCGTGAAAAAAGCCACCCGGCCTCTTCGCGTAAACTTAAACTTACCTTAACCACTCGCTCATCTTTTCTTCATCCATCCCTTCGAGTTAGCTTTTATGATGACGCCGGCTGGAAAGGTCTCTTTTGGCAAGGTCTTCCTTTTGAATATCACCATGGGTGGAAGTTTCTGGCCATTAGCATGGCAAGCTAGAACCACAGTGAAGGATGACTTCTCATTCCCTGTGGTGCGAATATTCACCGTACGTGCTCCCGTTGTATCCACAGTGCGGTTCACAGGAATATCAGTTGCTGTGAAATAGTAATCCGTGTGCGGATGGAGAGATTGCGTCTTTTCATGAACCGGATCCCTGTCGCTTTGTAGGAGCCATTTTGTGGTCTTTACAGATGTAAACACACAAAGGAAATGATAATATCCGCGCACTTTTTCTTCTTCTACGCGGGCGGGTGGTTGCTTACAGTAGAAGAAGAAGCGCTTCCTGTTCTATGGGGGCGGGTGCTTACCTTGGCGGTTGCTTGCGTAGAAGAAGAAGCGCTTCCTGTTCTACCGGGAAAAAAGATGGCGGCTGTTTACCGAAGTTGCGAGACCGAAACTTTATGAAAATGAATCTTAATATTTATCCATATATAAAGCGCACCGGGTTATAAGGTGCACTGTCAGCTTTTGAGAAAATTTGTGGTTTTTAGGTGCGCCTTATAGTGCGGAAAATACGGTATATTTTGCTAAAAACATCAAAATTAATTGTATTTTTATTTGTATTTTTTCGTGACTCCTTATTACATCCAGCCATAGAATTATACATTAAAATAAACATATTTGAAATAATTGATTTTAAATTATCATAATAATTCATTTAAAATGACCATATTTAATTATTAAAATAATTGCTTGTTTATCAACAACTTTAGCATTTTATTCATTACATTTTGAAACTCTCAGAAGCCAAGTTGTTATATTCCTTAATATTTATTTATGCAAGTTTGAGGTATCAATTATCTAAACACAGTTTGTTTGCATATTTTCAGGATGTATATATATATATATATATATATATATATATATATATATATATATATATATATATATATATATATATATATATATATGTATGTATGAAATACTTGACTTGGTGAATTCTAGCTGTCAATATACTCCTCCCCTCTTAACCACGGCCCCACCCCCAGCCCCCACCCCCCACCTCCCGAAATCAGAGGTCTCAAGGTTGGCAAGTATGCCATAATGCTACATGCAATTGTTCATTTTACTGGGATAAAACCACAAACATAACTAGCGATGTCCGATAATGGCATTTTTGCCGATATTCCGATATTGTCCAACTCTTAATTACCGATACCGATAACAACCGATACCGATATATACAGTCGTGGAATTAAAATGATTAAAAAATGATTATGCCTAATTTAGTTGTGATGCCCCGCTGGATGCATTAAACAATGTAACAAGGTTTTCCAAAATAAATCAACTCAAGTTATGGAAAAAAGTGCCAACATGGCACTGCCATATTTATTATTGAAGTCACAAAGTGCATTTTTTTTTTTTTAACATGCCTCAAAACAGCAGCTTGGAATTTGGGACAGGAGGAGGTCGAGGTGGGCGGGGTTGAGGTGGTGAGTGAGTGGTGTATATTGTAGCGTCTCGGAAGAGTTAGTGCTGCAAGGGGTTCTGGGTATTTGTTCTGTTGTGTCACGGTGCGGATGTTCTCCAGAAATGTGTTTGCCATTCTTGTTTGGTGTGGGTTCACAGTGTGGCGCATATTTGTAATATTGTTAAAGTTGTTTATACGGCCACCCTCAGCGTGACCTGTATGGCTGTTGACCAAGTATGCTTGCATTCACTTGTGTGTGTGAAAAGCCGTAGATATTATGTGACTGGGCCGGCACGCAAAGGCAGTGCCTTCAAGGTTTATTGGCGCTCTGTACTTCTCCCTACGTCCGTGTACACAGCGGCGTTTTAAAAAGTCATACAGTTTACTTTTTGAAACCGATACCGATAATTTCCGATATTACATTTTAAAGCATTTATGGGCCGATAATATCGGCAGTCCGATATTATTGGAAATCTCTAAACAGAACTTTTATCTGATATTCTTACTTTTTGATACTTTTTGTTATATATAGTGCTACCTAGGTTTTGTTTTTTGCAAAAAATGTTGCCTTGGTTTTCGTATACCGTCTTAGTTACCATACAGCCAAGCATTGCGTGTACCAAACTAGTCCATTTTCCGAGACTGCAAAATACGTCACATGGGGCCAAACAAAGTTGCGAGTGTCAGTACTTTGATGAAGAAGGTGAGAAATCAATCAATCAATGTTTATTTACATAGCCCTAAATCACAAGTGTCTCAAAGGGCTGCACAAGCCACGACGACATCCTCGGTTCAGAGCCCACATAAGGGCAAGGAAAAACTCACAACCCAGTGGGACGTCTATGTGAATGACTATGAGAAACCTTGGAGAGGACCGCATATGTGGGTGAGCCCCCCCCCCCCCCCCCCCCCCCCCCCCCACACTCTAGGGGAGACCGGATGCAATGGACGTCGAGTGGGTCTAGCATAATATTGTGAAAGTCCAGTCCATAGTGGATCTAACATAATAGTGAGAGTCCAGTCCATAGTGGATCTAACATAATAGTGAGAGTCCAGTCCATAGTGGATCTAACATAATAGTGAGAGTCCAGTCCATAGTGGATCTAACATAATAGTGTGAAAGTCCAGTCCATAGTGGATCTAACATAATAGTGTGGTAGTCCAGTCCATAGTGGATCTAACATAATAGTGAGAGTCCAGTCCATAGTGGATCTAACATAACAGTGAGAGTCCAGTCCATAGTGGATCTAACATAATAGTGAGAGTCCAGTCCATAGTGGATCTAACATAATATTGTGAAAGTCCAGTCCATAGTGGATCTAACATAATAGTGAGAGTCCAGTCCATAGTGGATCTAACATAATAGTGTGAGAGTCCAGTCCATAGTGGATCTAACATAATAGTGAGAGTCCAGTCCATAGTGGATCTAACATAATAGTGAGAGTCCAGTCCATAGTGGATCTAACATAATAGTGTGAAAGTCCAGTCCATAGTGGATCTAACATAATAGTGAGGGTCCAGTCCTTAGTGGATCTAACATAATAGTGAGAGTCCAGTCCATAGTGGATCTAACATAATAGTGAGAGTCCAGTCCATAGTGGATCTAACATAATAGTGAGGGTCCAGTCCATAGTGGATCTAACATAATAGTGTGAGAGTCCAGTCCATAGTGGATCTAACATAATAGTGAGGGTCCAGTCCATAGTGGATCTAACATAATAGTGTGAGAGTCCAGTCCATAGTGGATCTAACATAATAGTGTGAGAGTCCAGTCCATAGTGGATCTGACATAACAGTGACAGTCCAGGCCATAGTGGATCTAACATAATAGTGAGAGTCCAGTCCATAGTGGATCTAACATAATAGTGAGAGTCCAGTCCATAGTGGATCTAACATAATAGTGAGAGTCCAGTCCATAGTGGATCTAACATAATAGTGTGAAAGTCCAGTCCATAGTGGATCTAACATAATAGTGTGGTAGTCCAGTCCATAGTGGATCTAACATAATAGTGAGAGTCCAGTCCATAGTGGATCTAACATAACAGTGAGAGTCCAGTCCATAGTGGATCTAACATAATAGTGAGAGTCCAGTCCATAGTGGATCTAACATAATATTGTGAAAGTCCAGTCCATAGTGGATCTAACATAATAGTGAGAGTCCAGTCCATAGTGGATCTAACATAATAGTGTGAGAGTCCAGTCCATAGTGGATCTAACATAATAGTGAGGGTCCAGTCCATAGTGGATCTAACATAATAGTGTGAGAGTCCAGTCCATAGTGGATATAACATAATAGTGTGAGAGTCCAGTCCATAGTGGATCTGACATAATAGCGAGAGTCCAGGCCATAGTGGATCTAACATAATGGTGTGAGAGTCCAGTCCATAGTGGATCTAACATAATGGTGTGAGAGTCCAGTCCATAGTGGATCTAACATAATAGTGTGAGAGTCCAGTCCATAGTGGATCTAACATAATAGTGTGAGAGTCCAGTCCAAAGTGGATCTAAAATAATAGTGAGAGTCCAGTCCATAGTGGATCTAACATAATAGTGAGAGTCCAGTCCATAGTGGATCTAACATAATAGTGAGAGTCCAGTCCATAGTGGATCTAACATAATAGTGTGAGAGTCCAGTCCATAGTGGATCTAACATAATAGTGTGAGAGTCCAGGCCATAGTGGATCTAACATAATAGCGTGAGAGTCCAGTCCATAGTGGATCTAACATAATAGTGAGAGTCCAGTCCATAGTGGATCTAACATAATAGTGTGAGAGTCCAGTCCATAGTGGATCTAACATAATAGTGAGAGTCCAGTCCATAGTGGATCTAACATAATAGTGTGAGAGTCCAGTCCATAGTGGATCTAACATAATAGTGTGAGAGTCCAGTCCATAGTGGATCTAACATAATAGTGAGAGTCCAGTCCATAGTGGATCTAACATAATAGTGTGAGAGTCCAGTCCATAGTGGATCTAACATAATAGTGTGAGAGTCCAGTCCATAGTGGATCTAACATAATAGTGAGAGTCCAGTCCATAGTGGATCTAACATAATAGTGTGAGAGTCCAGTCCATAGTGGATCTAACATAATAGTGTGAGAGTCCAGGCCATAGTGGATCTAACATAATAGCGTGAGAGTCCAGTCCATAGTGGATCTAACATAATAGTGAGAGTCCAGTCCATAGTGGATCTAACATAATAGTGTGAGAGTCCAGTCCATAGTGGATCTGACATAATAGTGTGAGAGTCCAGTCCATAGTAAATCTAACATAATATTGTGAGAGTCCAGTCCATAGTTGTTCTAACATAATAGTGTGAGAGTCCAGTCCATAGTGGATCTAAAATAATAGTGAGAGTCCAGTCCACAGTGGATCTAACATAATGGTGTGAGAGTCCAGTCCATAGTGGATCTAACATAATAGTTAGAGTCCAGTCCATAGTGGATCTAACATAATAGTGAGAGTCCAGTCCATAGTGGATTTAACATAATAGTGAGAGTCCAGTGCATAGTGGATCTAACATAATGGTGTGAGAGTCCAGTCCATAGTGGATCTAACATAATAGTGAGAGTCCAGTCCATAGTGGATCTAACATAATAGTGAGAGTCCAGTCCATAGTGGATCTAACATAATAGTGAGAGTCCAGTCCATAGTGGATCTAACATAATAGTGAGAGTCCAGTCCATAGTGGATCTAACATAATAGTGAGAGTCCAGTCCATAGTGGATCTAACATAATAGTGTGAGAGTCCAGTCCATAGTGGATCTAAAATAATAGTGAGAGTCCAGTCCATAGTGGATCTAACATAATGGTGTGAGAGTCCAGTCCATAGTGGATCTAACATAATAGTTAGAGTCCAGTCCATAGTGGATCTAACATAATAGTGAGAGTCCAGTCCATAGTGGATTTAACATAATAGTGAGAGTCCAGTCCATAGTGGATCTAACATAATAGTGAGAGTCCAGTCCATAGTGGATCTAACATAATAGTGAGAGTCCAGTGCATAGTGGATCTAACATAATGGTGTGAGAGTCCAGTCCATAGTGGATCTAACATAATAGTGAGAGTCCAGTCCATAGTGGATCTAACATAATAGTGAGAGTCCAGTCCATAGTGGATCTAACATAATAGTGAGAGTCCAGTCCATAGTGGATCTAACATAATAGTGTGAGAGTGCAGTCCATAGTTGTTCTAACATAATAGTGTGAGAGTCCAGTCCATAGTGGATCTAAAATAATAGTGAGAGTCCAGTCCATAGTGGATCTAACATAATGGTGTGAGAGTCCAGTCCATAGTGGATCTAACATAATAGTTAGAGTCCAGTCCATAGTGGATCTAACATAATAGTGAGAGTCCAGTCCATAGTGGATTTAACATAATAGTGAGAGTCCAGTCCATAGTGGATCTAACATAATAGTGAGAGTCCAGTCCATAGTGGATCTAACATAATAGTGAGAGTCCAGTGCATAGTGGATCTAACATAATGGTGTGAGAGTCCAGTCCATAGTGGATCTAACATAATAGTGAGAGTCCAGTCCATAGTGGATCTATCATAATAGTTAGAGTCCAGTCCATAGTGGATCTAAAATAATAGTGAGAGTCCAGTCCATAGTGGATCTAACATAATGGTGTGAGAGTCCAGTCCATAGTGGATCTAACATAATAGTTAGAGTCCAGTCCATAGTGGATCTAACATAATGGTGTGAGAGTCCAGTCCATGGTGGATCTAACATAATAGTGAAAGTCCAGTCCATAGTGGATCTAACATAATAGTGAGAGTCCAGTCCATAGTGGATCTAACATAATAGTGAGAGCCCAGTCCATAGTGGATCCAACATAATAGTGAGAGTCCAGTCCATAGTGGATTTAACATAATAGTGAGAGTCCAGTCCATAGTGGATCTAACATAATAGTGAGAGTCCAGTCCATAGTGGATCTAACATAATAGTGAGAGTCCAGTCCATAGTGGATCTAACATAATAGTGTGAGAGTCCAGTCCATAGTGGATCTAACATAATAGTGAGAGTCCAGTCCATAGTGGATCTAACATAATAGTGAGAGTCCAGTCCATAGTGGGGCCAGCAGGAGACCATCCCGAGCGGAGACGGGTCAGCAGCGCAGAGATGTCCCCAACCGATGCACAGGCGAGCGGTCCACCCCGGGTCCCGACTCTGAACAGCCAGCACTTCATCCATGGCCACCGGACCTGTGCCCCCCCCCCTCCACAAGGGAGAGGGGGGCAGAGGAGAAAAGGCAGATCAACTGGTCTAAAAAGGGGGGTCTATTTAAAGGCTAGAGTATACAAATGAGTTTTAAGATGGGACTTAAATGCTTCTACTGGAAAGAACAAATATATTTTGCAAGAACATATAAAGTACTTTCATTGTCGTATATTATTCCCAGGCTTTTGCGGGCCACATTAAATGATGTGGTGGGCCAGATCGTTGAGTTTGGCACCTGTATCGTAGGAGCATAAATCATGATGACCACACATGAGACCTTTAGATTTAAACTATTTTTTTTCCCCCTTAGTCTTGGAACCTCGCAATAATTGTTTGTATGAAGAAAAATTGACCTGATTGACTTTCTGTTTGGATGAAGATATGAGACACTGGAAGACTGATTGATGCCTTTTAGGATGAACAAACCAGAATGTTGTTTATGTTGTTTCCGCAGGTCAAAGTGGTTTGGGGAAGTCGACACTCGTCAACACTCTTTTCAAGTCTAAAGTCAGCAGGAAGTCCTGCACACCAAACTATGAGGAGAACATTTCCAAAACGGTCAAGCTGCAGTCAGTGAGCCACAGTGAGTCCCCCCCCCCACCCCCCCCACACACACACACACACTCATTGTATTCGAAATGTTCTTTTTGGTGTGTGCATTTTGCAGCCTGCGCGACTTGTTCTTCGAAAAACATCTCCTACAAACCCCGTTTCCATATGAGTTGGGAAATTGTGTTGGATGTAAATATAAACGGAATACAATGATTTGCAAATCATTTTCAACCCATATTCAGTTGAATATGCTACAAAGACAACATATTTGATGTTCAAACTCATAAACATTAACTTTAGAATTTGATGCCAGCAACACGTGACAAAGAAGTTGGGAAAGGTGGCAATAAATACTGATAAAGTTGAGGAATGCTCATCAAACACTTATTTGGAACATCCCACAGGTGAGCAGGCAAATTGGGAACAGGTGGGTGCCATGATTGGGTATAAAAACAGCTTCCCAAAGAATGCTCAGTCTTTCACAAGAAAGGATGGGGCGAGGTGCACACCTTTGTCCACAACTGCGTGAGCAAATAGTCGAACAGCTTAAGAACAACGTTTCTCAAAGTGCAATTGCAAGAAATTTAGGGATTTCAACATCTACGGTCCATAATATCATCAAAAGGTTCAGAGAATCTGGAGAAATCACTCCACGTATGCAGCATTGCCGGAAACCAACATTGAATGACCGTGATCTTCGATCCCTCAGACGGCACTGTATCAAAAACCGACATCAATCTCTAAAGGATATCACCACATGGGCTCAGGAACACTTCAGAAAACCACTGTCACTAAATACAGTTTGTCGCTACATCTGTAAGTGCAAGCTAAAGCTCTACTATGCAAAGCGAAAGCCATTTATCAACAACACCCAGAAACGCCACCGGCTTCTCTGGGCCCGAGATCATCTAAGATGGACTCATGCAAAGTGGAAAAGTGTTCTGTGGTCTGACAAATCCACATTTCAAATTGTTTTTGGAAATATTCGACATTGTGTCATCCGGACCCAAGGGGAAGCGAACCATCCAGACTGTTATCGACGCAAAGTTCAAAAGCCAGCATGTGTGATGGTATGGGGGTGCATTAGAGCCCAAGACATGGGTAACTTACACATCTGGGAAGGCACCATTAATGCTGAAAGGTACATACAGGTTTTGGAACAACATATGCTGCCATCTAAGTGCCGTCTTTTTCAGCAAGACAATGCCAAGCCACATTCAGCACGTGTCACAACAGCGTGGCTTCGTAAAAAAAGAGTGCGGGTAATTTCCTGGCCCGCCTGCAGTCCAGACCTGTCTCCCATTGAAAATGTGTGGCACATTATGAAGCGTAAAATACGACAGCGGAGACCCCCGGACTGTTGAACGACTGAAGCTCTACATAAAACAAGAATGGGAAAGAATTCCACTTTCAAAGCTTCAACAATTAGTTTCCTCAGTTCCCAATCGTTTATTGAGTGTTGTTAAAAGAAAAGGTGATGTGACACAGTGGTGAACATGCCCTTTCCCAACTACTTTGGCACGTGTTGCAGCCATGAAATTCTAAGTTAATTATTATTTGCACAAAAAAAAATAAAGTTTATGAGTTTGAACATCAAATATGTTGTCTTTGTAGCATATTCAATTGAATATGGGTTGAAAAGGATTTGCAAATCATTGTATTCCGTTTATATTTACATCTAACACAATTTCTCAACTCATATGGAAACGGGGTTTGTAGATGGTTCTTAGAGGCTGTCAATGCATGTGAGAGCTACAGGTCACATACTGAAATATACACAAACTGGTGAAGAAAGTGTCAGGCATGCAGAAATGTAGCCATAACATATCAGGCTGTCGAGCAGGTCAACGATGCGGTGGGAAGCCTGGATATGGTCATGAAACTGAGGTGTGTGACGACGTCTCTGTTTTTTATGCTCCTCCTCACAGTGTCGTGGAGTGATGGGATAATCTGTATAGCTTCATAACTTACAAAGTTTGACTTTATATGGACAAACGGATTACATAGAAAAACATATTTGACAATGTAGCATTGGGATGCAAACTTTTTGCACTTTTCGAAAGGAACAAGCCTCGGGTCTTTCTTTGCGGCTCTGTTACGTACGACGGGGGAAGGAGACAACACAACGACAGGGATCAGTTCAGTAGGATTATTGAACTCAATGTTGATGAAGTGGTGGAGTATGTATGCTACTATGCTACGTAGCTTAACTACAAACCCCGTTTCCATATGAGTTGGGAAATTGTGTTAGATGTAAATATAAACGGAATACAATGATTTGGAAATCCTTTTCAACCCATATTCAGTTGAATATGCTACAAAGACAACATATTTGATGTTCAAACTCATAAACTTTATTTATTTCTTGCAAATAATAATTAACTTAGAATTTCACCACTGTGCTACATGGCCTTTCCTTTTAACAACACTCAGTAAACGTTTGGGAACTAAGGAGACACACTTTTTAAGCTTCTCAGGTGGAATTCTTTCCCATTCTTGCTTGATGTACAGCTTAAGTTGTTCAACAGTCCGGGGGTCTCCGTTGTGCTATTTTAGGCTTCATAATGCACCACACATTTTCAATGGGAGACAGGTCTGGACTACAGGCAGGCCAGTCTAGTACCCGCACTCTTTTACTATGAAGCCACGTTGATGTAACACGTGGCTTGGCATTGTCTTGCTGAAATAAGCAGGGGCGTCCATGGTAACGTTGCTTGGATGGCAACATATGTTGCTCCAAAACCTGTATGTACCTTTCAGCATTAATGGCGCCTTCACAGATGTGTAAGTTACCCATGTCTTGGGCACTAATACACCCCCATACCATCACACATGCTGGCTTTTCAACTTTGCGCCTATAACAATCCGGATGGTTCTTTTCCTCTTTGGTCCGGAGGACACGACGTCCACAGTTTCCAAAAACAATTTGAAATGTGGACTCGTCAGACCACAGAACACTTTTCCACTTTGTATCAGTGCATCTTAGATGAGCTCAGGCCCAGCGAAGCCAACGGCGTTTCTGGGTGTTGTTGATAAACGGTTTTCGCCTTGCATAGGAGAGTTTTAACTTGCACTTACAGATGTAGCGACCAACTGTAGTTACTGACAGTGGGTTTCTGAAGTGTTCCTGAGCCCACGTGGTGATATCCTTTACATACTTTAGTCGCTTGTTGATGCAGTACAGCCTGAGGGATCGAAGGTCACGGGCTTAGCTGCTTACGTGCAGTGATTTCTCCAGATTCTCTGAACCCTTTGATGATATTACGGACCGTAGATGGTGAAATCCCTAAATTCCTTACAATAGCTGGTTGAGAAAGGTTTTTCTTAAACTGTACAACAATTTGCTCACGCATTTGTTGACAAAGTGGTGACCCTCGCCCCATCCTTGTTTGTGAATGACTGAGCATTTCATGGAATCTACTTTTATACCCAATCATGGCACCCACCTGTTCCCAATGTGCCTGTTCACCTGTGGGATGTTCCAAATAAGTGTTTGATGAGCATTCCTCAACTTTATCAGTATTTATTGCCACCTTTCCCAACTTCTTTGTCACGCGTTGCTGGCATCAAATTCTAAAGTTAATGATTATTTGCAAAAAAAAAAAAAATGTTTATGAGTTTGAACATCAAATATGTTGTCTTTGTAGCATATTCAACTGAATATGGGTTGAAAATGATTTGAAAATCATTGTATTCCGTTTATATTTACATCTAACACAATTTCCCAACTCATATGGAAACGGGGTTTGTATTTCAGTTTCACAAATTCCTGAATATATATTCACAAGGATGTCAACGTGGAGTTATTGAGTCTGTTTAGCTGATTGGAGAACTAGCTTCCGCAGCTCGTGGGTCCTTGGCGTTGACTTCTGTTTTGTTCCATCAGCCGTTTTACTGCCGTGTTACAGACACCAATTATGAAAGACACGACGACAGATGTAATTGTTGCATTCTAAATATTAAATACATGCGATCAAAAGTTTGCTTACAATGTAGCCTATGGATGCCGCTCTATTCCGCCTATAAAGCCCTTAAAAACATCCAAACACCTCCATTAAGGTTTTATGTACATGATGTAAGTATATATGTCATGTAGTAACAGACACAGTCCAATTGATATATCCATATTTTGATCATTTTAAGCATCACGTTTGCTTTTTTTTAACACTGCAGACTTCATGAGAGCCAACAGACGTCACTTACTGTACAAGGTCCACTGTCATTAGGATGCCGACTGCTAGGATGTTTGTATGATCTCATTTAGATGAAACATGACCCATAATCCTCGCGAAGATGGGATGGAACCAAGTGTATTCTCGTGTCATTCTCGCCATTTCCGTGTCTAAATTGGCTGTCAAAGTGTACCAACTAGAGATGTCCGATAATGGCTTTTTTGCCAACATCCGATATTGTCCAACTCTTAATTACCGATTCCGATATCAACCGATACCGATATATACAGTCGTGGAATTAACACATTATTATGCCTAATTTTGTTGTGATGCCCCGCTGGATGCATTAAACAATGTAACAAGGTTTTCCAAAATAAATCAACTCAAGTTATGGAAAAAAGTGCCAACATGGCACTGCCATATTTATTATTGAAGTCACAAAGTGCATTATTTTTTTTTTATCATGCCTCAAAACAGCAGCTTGGAATTTGGGACATGCTCTCCCTGAGAGAGCATGAGGAGGTTGAAGTAGGGGGTAGTGGGGGGGTGTATATTGTAGTGTCCTGGAAGAGTTAGTGTTGCAAGGGCTTCTGGGTATTTGTTCTGTTAGGGGCGGTATAGCTCAGTTGGTAGAGCAGCCGTGCCATCAACTTGAGGGTTGCAGGTTCGATCCCCGCATCCGCCATCCTAGTTACTGCCGTTGTGTCCTTGGGCAAGACACTTTACCCACCTGCTCCCAGTGCCACCCACACTGGTTTAAATGTAACTTAGATATTGGGTTTCACTATGTAAGGCGCTTTGAGTCACTAGAGAAAAGCGCTATATAAATATAATTCACTTCACTTCACTTCACTGTTGTGTTTATGTTGTGTTACGGTGCGGATGTTCTCCCGAAATGTGTTTGCCATTCTTGTTTGGTGTGGGTTCACAATGTGGCACATATTTGTAGCAGTGTTAAAGTTGTTTATACGGCCACCGTCATGCTTGACGGTAGGCTTGGTGTTCCTGGGATTAAAGGCCTCACATTTTCTCCTCCAAACATATTGCTGGGTATTGTGGCCAAACAGCTCAATTTTTGTGGCGTCAAATCGTAGATTAGGATGTTTGTTTTCCGCGAGCAGACAATACAATGACTTGTCTGTTCTATTCGTCCATGCTGGCTGCTCTCATATTAAATTTTCCCCTTCAAGCCGCTTTCAGACCCTCTCTTCAGGATGCGCCGTTTTGTGGGCGGTCTTATTTACGTGGCTCCACTCCGACAGCGTCTTCTCCCCGTCCCCTGTAGTTTTTAGTGCTTCCAAAGTGAGTCTACTGACAGATATTAGTTCAAACTAGAGATGTCCGATAATATCAGACTGCCGATATTATCGGCCGATAAATGCTTTAAAATGTAATATCGGAAATGATTGGTATCGGTTTCAAAATTATCGGTATCGGTTTCATAAAGTAAAATTCATGACTTTTTAACGCAGGGAGAAGTCCAGAGCGCCAATAAACCTTAAAGGCACTGCCTTTGCGTGCCGGCCCAGTCACATAATATCTACGGCTTTTCACACACACATGTAAATGCAAGGCATACTTGGTCAACAGCCATACAGGTCACACTGAGGGTGGCCGTATAAACAACTTTAACACTGTTACAAATATGCGCCACACTGTGAACCCACACCAAACAAGAATGACAAACACATTTCAGGAGAACATCCACACCGTAACACAACATAAACACAACAGAACAAATGCCCAGAAGCCCTCGCAGCACTAACTCTTCCGGGACGCTACAATATACACCCCCCGCTACCCCCTACCCCCCTCCACCTCAACCTCCTCATGCTCTCTCAGGGAGAGCATGTCCCAAATTCCAAGCTTTTAAAAAAAATAATGCACTTTGTGACTTCAATAATAAATATGGCAGTGCCATGTTGGCACTTTTTTCCCCATAACCTGAGTTGATTTATTTTGGAAAACCTTGTTACATTGTTTAATGCATCCAGCGGGGCATCGCAACAAAATTAGGCATAATAATGTGTTAATTCCACAACTGTATATATAGGTATCGGTAATTAAGAGTTGGACAATATCAGATATCGGCAAAAAAGCCATTATCGGACATCTCTAGCCATGACATTATGTTCTTTACAAGTGTTTGTAAACTTTTGACCACGACTGTATATGAGGCTTTGATGTATTAACCTATAGCTTGCATGGGATAACTTTCCCTCCAGCTTAGCTCCATTTAATGAAGAGTAAATAG
>NC_084569.2:35962458-35987458 GCF_033978685.3 Nerophis lumbriciformis | reverse complement strand
TTATTGATTGATTTTATTTTAGTTTATTTTTCAGTATCAAATGGTTCAGGTTGGTCCAAAAAAATGTTTATAGTTTGAATCAAAATCAAATATTTTGTGAAATTTCAGGGAAATTGATGTACTTTGAGTATTGTATGCTAAATAACAATGTTATTCTGTGTTGTCTTTTTTTTGTTTGTTTGTTTATTGTTTGTAAGGATACAATGTTATGCAGAGGTGTACTTACAACAATTTTATGGACAAATTATACTATTTTTAGTTGCGGCGTAGAGTAGGAGGGGGTGCAAAATGCTTTCTTCAACAAACCTACTACTCAAACAACAAAGACTACTTTGGGACAAATGGTGATCCAGAACCTTATATTTTTTTGAGCCTGAATATGTGACGACCTGGTCGTATCGGGATGCGGGTGTTGTTCTCCCAGGAATGCAGACGGCTTCGGACACAGCGTGCAGGTAGGAAAATGATTTATTGAGTAATAAATCAGACAGAATAAACAAAAACGTGCTCATAGCACAAAAGACAAAAACGAAGGGGCTAGCGTGGGAGCTAGCAAGCAAAATAGCCTAGCGTGTAAACTAGCAGGTAAAGAGCAGGAAACAAACGTCGTCAATTGTTGCATCAAGCAAACTAGGAAGCCAGACCGAGTGAAGCCAGGGCAAAGACTAAATAGTAGAGATGCGCGGTTTGCGGGCACAACCGCGGATTATCCGCGGATCGGGCGGATGAAATTAAAAAAAATTTGATTTTATCCGCGGGTCGGGTCGGGTGGTTGAAATAAAAAAAAATTAGATTTTAAATAGATTCAGGCGGGTGGCAGTTAAACCAATTCGGAAATATATATACATAGTTAAATGTTGTTACCCACATACGAAAAACGAGCAGGCACCTGCTGCATATGCCACAACAGAAGAAAAAAAAAAAAAGAGATGGACACTTTTACGGAGCGGAGAAGGGACGCCTCGCCGGGGTCCGGGACCGAGGCCCCTTCCCCCGAGAGGGCCCCACCGGGAGCCGTAGCTGAGGCGATCCGCGAGAAGGGCCCGACGCACATCCAGGGTCACCACCGCGCCCACCGCACCGACACCCCGCCTCGTCCGCCTTCGCCGCGGCCGGCGTCACGCGCAGCAGGTAAGCAGCTTACCTGCCCGCCACCCCCGTGGCCGGGGGCTCGTAACAGGGGTCACTCCGCGCGCACCGCCCGCGCAGCTTACCTGCCCGCCACCCCCATTGCCGGGGGCGCGTAAGGGGTGGGGCTCACCCTGGTTGATATAGACAGCAGCTGGACGGTGGCCATGGAAGTCGGAACCCGCTAAGGAGTGTGTAACAACCCACCTGCCGAATCAACTAGCCCTGAAAATGGATGGCGCTGGAGCGTCGGGCCCATATACCCGGCCATCGCCGGCAGCGAGACGCGCTTGGAGGTGCGCTCAGCGCGGCTCCCATATGATTGCGCACTGGTGTGCGTCTGGGTCGTGACAGCGTGGCACGCGAATGTCAGCACTGCATTGGATCAGTCTCCTTTCTTTAACAGGCAAAAGCTTTATAACCTCACTAATGCCTTGCATCGTCTATATTAGATATATAACAACGGGCGGGTGCGGGCGGATGCGGTTCTGATCAAATGTTACATCGGGTGGATGGCGGATGGTTGACGACTTTCTGATGCGGTTGCGGATGAAATAATTGCCTATCCGCGCATCTCTACTAAATAGCCCTCTGATTAGCGCCTGGGCAACAGGTGCGCGTCCCGAACACTAACCAGAGGCAGGTGTAAGCAATCTGCTGTCATGGCAACTGAAACAAACAAAACTCAAGGTGCTGAAATCACACGTGACTCGAAAACATAAACAAACTATGATCCGGGCAGCGGATCATAACAGAATATACAGAGGATGAGCTCCAAGTTTTAGAAGCTGTGTGCCAAACAGATTAGACTTGTTTTTTGTTTTTGTTTTTTGGACATCTGTCCTTAAGGGGGGTCTCTGTCATGATCTGTGGTCTGGATCATGTTTTTGTTATTTTCTGTTAGTTTTAAGACTCCATTAGTCCCTGTTTTTGTGCACCCTTGTTTGTTTTAGTTTCCATGACGACTTATGATTTTTAATGGGTCCCATTTTTATAGTCTTTGGTATGACTCAGCCGGGGTTTGAACTCACGACCTACCGATCTCCAGGCGGACACTCTAACCACTAGGCCACTGAGCAGGTCTATTGCTAATAAGCAGAATATTGCTAAGTGCTGAACAAGATATACAAACCACTAACATAATAAAACAAACACTTACTGTACAATGTCTGCTCTCACTGGGATGCCAACAGAAAGGATGTTTATATTTTCCTGTATAGATTAAGAATTGTGGCAGTCCGCTCCCTGTATGCTCAGTGCCAGAGCTTGGTCCGCATTGCCGGCAGTAAGTCGGACACGTTTCCAGTGAGGGTTGGACTCCGCCAAGGCTGCCCTTTGTCACCGATTCTGTTCATAACTTTTATGGACAGAATTTCTAGGCACAGTCAAGGCGTTGAGGGGATCCGGTTTGGTGGCTGCAGGATTAGGTCTCTGCTTTTTGCAGATGATGTGCTCCTGATTGCTTCATCTGGCCAGGATCTTCAGCTCTCACTGGATCGGTTCGCAGCCGAGTGTGAAGCGACTGGGATGAGAATCAGCACCTCCAAGTCCATGGTTCTCGCCCGGAAAAGGGTGGAGTGCCATCTCCGGGTTGGGGAGGAGATCTTGGCCCCAAGTGGAGGAGTTCAAGTACCTCGGAGTCTTGTTCACGAGTGAGGGAAGAGTGGATCGTGAGATAGACAGGCGGATCGGTGCGGCGTCTTCAGTAATGCGGACGCTGTATCGATCCGTTGTGGTGAAGAAGGAGCTGAGCCGGAAGGCAAAGCTCTCAATTTACCGGTCGATCTACGTTCCCATCCTCACCTATGGTCATGAGCTTTGGGTTATGACCGAAAGGACAAGATCACGGGTACAAGCGGCCGAAATGAGTTTCCTCCGCCGGGTGGCGGGGCTCTCCCTTAGAGATAGGGTGAGAAGCTCTGCCATCCAGGGGGACTCAAAGTAAAGCCGCTGCTCCTCCACATGGAGAGGAGCCAGATGAGGTGGTTCGGGCATCTGGTCAGGATGCCACCCGAACGCCTCCCTAGGAAGGTGTTTAGGGCACGTCCGACCGGTAGGAGGCCGCGGGGAAGACCCAAGACACGTTGGGAAGACTATGTCTCCCGGCTGGCCCTGGGAACGCCTCGGGGTCCCACAGGAAGAGCTGGACGAAGTTGCTGGGGAGAGGGAAGTCTGGGCTTCTCTGCTTAGGCTGCTGCCCCCGCGACCCGACCTCGGATAAGCGGAAGAAGATGGATGGATAGATTAAGAATTGATCATAAACCTCGCAAAGAGTTGGAAAAAGTGGCCGCAATTTGGTGTCTTCCTGGGAGGGTGCAACAGAAATTAATGGGGAAGCAGTGCATTAAGACCATGTTCACACGAATACTGATCTTTAAAAACACATATATCAGAATCAGAATCAGAATCAGCTTTATTGTCATTACGCAAGGTAACGAGATTGAGGCCATTCCATACAGTGCGATGTGTGCATGCTAGAAAAAGAAAAACATTGTGCAAATATATAGAAATATAAAAAATGTAGAAGTGAATGTGAATGAATATATACATGAAAAAACAAAACAAAAACAGGGTGGTTGGTGGAATGGGTTATTGCACCGAAGAGAAGGCAGTTATGAGGGACAATGGGGCAGTCCGTTCAGGATGGTTATGGCCCTGGGGAAGAAGCTGTTCTTTAGCCTGTTTGTTTTGGTTTTAATGCACCTGTAGCGCTTCCCAGAGGGCAGCAGGTGGAACAGGTCAGAGCCAGGGTGGGTGCTGTCCTTGATGATGGCACTGGCTCTGTTGAGCCATAAGCATAAGTTGTGTCCTTGACAACAAAGCTTTCGGAAAATTCTACAAAATCTATCGGATGTTAAGTCGTGGTTGACAGCCTTTCAATCATTGCAGGGTTTTTTTTTAGAATCTGACTAATCTGTTTTATTTCTACTTTCTGTTGCTCTTTCCAAAGTTGGGAGCCCATCGTGGAATACATCAACGAGCAGTATGAGAATTATTTGAGGGAAGAGCTGCATGTCAACCGCAAGAGGAGAATACCAGACACCAGAGTCCACTGCTGCATCTACTTCCTGGCCGCGACTGGACACAGGTCAGAACATGTTGCATGCATCTCTTTCATCCGATACCATGAACAGGCTTTCGATTTTTGTTTGCGTAAGATTTTGTCAATCAATTTACCGTATTTTTCGGACCATAGTGCCAACCGAATTATAAGGTGCCGATGAGTGGGTCTATTCATACAAAAGGCGCACCGGATTATAAGGCGCATTAATAGGATAGGACTTTATTGTCATTGCACAAGTACAACGAAACTATGTTTTCAGCACAAACCCGTTCAAGATTAGACAAAACAAACAGTGTACAGGGTTACAGAACAGGAACGCTGATGGGTTGCCAAAGGTAAGATAAGAAAAGGGTGGGGAAGAAGATGAGTAAAAAAATACAATCTAGACTGGGCTCCTAAGGGGGCCTAGTCTGGAGTGGGAAAAAACCACACATAAACACGTTACATTTAATCACGACAACTCTCAACAGAGGGGCGGGGAGTTGGGGCCCTGGAGGTCAACTGCTGCTATGAAGCACTGCCAGCCGTCCATCACCCCGAAGGGGAATCAAGCGGTGGTGAAGGCGTGGGATGGGGGAGGGTGGGGGTGTGTGTGTATGTGCCCATTGTCTTGGGTGTGATGATGTAATGTTCATAGACTGAGGCCGACCTGCATGAAAGCAAGTTCGACTCCAGGTGTCGTTGATGAGGGAGGGAGGTCAAAAGCGTCCATCATTGAGGTGTCCTCGAGGGTGTTTTCAGAAGAGCCTGTTCTTGTTGTTCACAGCGTCAAGGCCATTCGAGGGAGTCAAATCGTAGATTAGGATGTTTGTTTTCCGCGAGCAGACAATACAAGGACTTGTCTGTTCTATTCGTCCATGCTGGCTGGTCTCATATTAAATTTTCCCCTTCAAGCCGCTTTCTGACCCTCTCTTCAGGATGCGCCGTTTTGTGGGCGGTCTTATTTACGTGGCTCCACTCAGACAGCGTCTTCTCCCCGTCCCCTGTAGTTTTTAGTGCTTCCATAGTGAGTCTACTGACAGATATTAGTTAGAACTAGAGATGTCCGATAATATCAGACTGCCGATATTATCGGCCGATAAATGCTTTAAAATGTAATATCGGAAATGATCGGTTTCAAAATTATCAGTATCGGTTTCATAAAGTAAAATTCATGACTTTTTAACGTAGGGAGAAGTACAGAGCGCCAATAAACCTTAAAGGCACTGCCTTTGCGTGCCGGCCCAGTCACATAATATCTACGGCTGTTCACACACACAAGCGAATGCAATTCATACTTGGTCAACAGCCATACAGGTCACACTGAGGGTGGCCGTATAAACAAGTTTAACACTGTTACAAATATGCGCCACACTGTGAACCCACACCAAACAAGAATGACAAACACATTTCGGGAGAACATCCGCACCGTAACACAACATAAACACAACAGAACAAATACCCAGAAGCCCTTGCAGCACTAACTCTTCCGGGACGTTACAATATACACCCCCCGCTACCCGCTACCCCCTACCCCCCTCCACCTCAACCCCGCCCACCTCAACCTCCTCATGCTCTCTCAGGGAGAGCATGTCCCAAATTCCAAGCTGCTGTTTTGAGGCATGTTAAAAAAAAAATAATGCACTTTGTGACTTCAATAATAAATATGGCAGTGCCATGTTGGCACTTTTTTTCAATAACTTGAGTTGATTTATTTTGGAAAACCTTGTTACATTGTTTAATGCATCCAGCGGGGCATCACAACAAAATTAGGCATAATAATGTGTTAATTCCACGACTGTATATATCGGTATCGGTTGATATCGGAATCGGTAATTAAGAGTTGGACAATATCGGATGTTTGCAAAAAAGCCATTATCGGACATCTCTAATTGTATGTGTTCGCGCTTATAATAAAAATACTCGGTTAATATTCAGGTCTTGAGATGTAAATGGAGTATTGTTGGCGGTTTTTGTATGATTATTTAGAGGGCTTTGTGGGCGGAAAAGAAGAGCTCTCATTGACTACATTGTTAGCTGACATTTGTTATTTACGATTTAGAATGCAAAAAAAGAAAGAAAGAAAAACAAGTGTGTTCTTGTCTTACATAGAAATTGTGAATAATAGGCTAAATTCCCCCAAACAAGTTAAGATCCCCTTTAAAAATGGGACACAATTATATAATGTTTTGTAATCACATTGTGTCACTGACAGTGTTGGGTTAGTTACTGAAAACCAAACCAGTAACTAGTTACAGTTACTAGTTACTTTATTTCAAAAGTCACTCGGTTACTTACACCAAAAAGTAATACGTTACTGTGAAAAGTAACTCTTTAGTTACTTATATATATATATATATATATATATATATATATATATATATATATATATATATATATATATATATATATATATATATATATATATATATATATATAAGTAACTAAATATATATATATATATATATATATATAAGTAACTAAATAGTTACTTTTCACAGAAAAAAAAAAAAAAATATATATATATATATATATATTATTATTTTATTTTTTTTATTTTTTTTTAAGGCCCCCTTTAATGCCCTTTTGGCCTTCATTTCAGTACTGTTATTGCACTGGAGAATAATACAATCTGTTGATCAACTTGACATGCATTTGCATCACTGAACTCTGCTAAGCAATGTGGTCTACATACAACACACAAAGACAAAGATATGTTTCAAAGGGCCAATTTGTTTCAGGCCAGTACAAATTGACAAAACTATTTTTTTCTCTCAAGGAATTCTGAAATAAAATCATGTCTGAAGCCCAGAATACTTTACACATTTCCCCAGTTTTAGTTTAGAGATAAGGAAAGATTGGCCTGGCCCACTAGCATCCCTCTTTATGTTTGTGAACTTTAAAGTCTATACATTTAGAGTGATGTGATAATCAAACACTCTAGAAGTCTAGAATGAAAGAGTATATAAGAGAATTGACAGAGTGTGTGTACCTTCAGTGCGCAGTGCCTCGTTAAAATCCAGCCGCTGTTGCTTAGGAGGTGAAGTGTGTCTCTCTTTACTAGCTTCGTCGAAGCATGTTGCTTTTGTAGCTGTTTCAGCAGATTTGAATTGCTAGGATAGGATCTTTGATCCAAGACACAACTTACATTTAACTAAAATGTTCTTTTCTTTGTGGTCGACAAAAGAAAAGTAGTGAGAATATCTCCATGTTAAGAAACTCGGCTTCGGGCTTCGCCATGTCTTGTTAGTAAACACAGACACGCCCCCTCCCACACACACACGTACACACAGACAGCTGGCGGCGCGCCTCTTCCGCAGCGCTCCAATAAAACACACTCAGATCTTCTCAGTTTCTAGCCGATACTACATAAAAAATAACGCAATAACGCATCACGTAGTAACGGTAACTGAGTTACTGAATATAAAAAATACTTTGTAACGCGTTAGTCCCAGCACTGGTCACTGACAGCACAGACCACATCTCTCACTCATTTACAAGTGTCCAAACTGACCACAGGTGTGACATATTTGCAGGTTACGCCCAATCGACGTGGAGTTCATGAAGAGATTGGGAACGATAGTGAGCATCGTGCCTGTCATCGCCAAAGCGGACACACTCACCATTGAGGAACGACAGGAGTTCAAAGAGAGGGTGAGGACAACCTGTTCACACAAACACATTGGAGCCTCAAACTGACCCGTGTTTTACCTTTAACCCACTCCCAGATAAGGCAAGACTTGGCCGCCAACGGAATTTGTGTTTATCCCCAGAAAGAGTATGACGAGGATCCAGAGGAGCGCTTTCTCAACGACAGGCTGAGGGTAATGGCGCGGTTACGTTTTGTTTACTCTAAATCGAATCAGGTTCATTGGCCGAGCTTTTGTTCATAGTGCGTCCCTTAAGACTGTCAAGGGTTCAGCCAAGGGTTCAGATCACTTGTGTTTAAACTGTAGAAAAACTGTCAAATCCTTATGCATTTGCTTATTTACGTTTTATATTCATCTTGCCTTTTAGAAAGAATTACTACCGTGTTTTCCGCACCTACTACTACATTTTTGTATATAATAACCTTACCGGACTATAACCCGCAAATATATATGTTGCGAAATGAATTATTTACACAGAAAAATTCTGTAAATGTTTGTTTACATGCGTCAATCGTTTCCAAATGGTGTCTGTAACACGGCAGTAAAACGGCTGATGGAACAAAACAGAAGTCAACGCCAAGGACCCATGAGCTGCGGGAGCTAGTTCTCCAATCAGCTAAACAGACTCAATAACTCCACGTTGACATCCTTGTGAATTTATTCAAGAATTTGTGAAACTGAAATACAAACCCCATTTCCATATGAGTTGGGAAATTGTGTTAGATGTAAATATAAACGGAATACAATGATTTGCAAATCCTTTTCAACCCATATTCAGTTGAATATGCTACAAAGACAACATATTTGATGTTCATTTTGCAAATAATCATTAACTTTAGAATTTGATGCCAGCAACACGTGACAAAGAAGTTGGGAAAGGTGGCAATAAATACTGATAAAGTTGAGGAATGCTCATCAAACACTTATTTGGAACATCCCACAGGTGAACAGGCAAATTGGGAACAGGTGGGTGCCATGATTGGGTATAAAAGTAGATTCCATGAAATGCTCAGTCATTCACAAACAAGGATGGGGCGAGGGTCACCACTTTGTCAACAAATGCGTGAGCAAATTGTTGAACAGTTTAAGAAAAACCTTTCTCGACCAGCTATTGCAAGGAATTGAGTGATTTCACCATCTATGGTTCGTAATATCATCAAAGGGTTCAGAGAATCTGGAGAAATCACTGCACGTAAGCAGCTAAGCCCGTGACCTTTGATCCCTCAGGCTGTACTGAGTAAAAGATATCACCACATGGGCTCAAGAACACTTCAGAAACCCACTGTCAGTAACTACAGTTGGTCGCTACATCTGTAAGTGCAAGTTAAAACTCTCCTATGCAAGGCGAAAACCGTTTATCAACAACACCCAGAAACGCCGTCGGCTTCGCTGGGCCTGAGCTCATCTAAGATGGACTGATACAAAGTGGAAAAGTGTTTTGTGGTCTGACGAGTCCACATTTCAAATTGTTTTTGGAAACTGTGGACGTTGTGTCCTCCGGACCAAAGAGGAAAAGAACCATCCGGATTGTTATAGGCGCAAAGTTAAAAAGCCAGCATCTGTGATGGTATGGGGGTGTATTAGTATCCAAGACATGGGTAACTTACACATCTGTGAAGGCACTATTAATGCTGAAAGGTACATACAGGTTTTGAAGCAACATATGTTGCCATCCAAGCATGGACGCCCCTGCTTATTTCAGCAAGACAATGCCAAGCCACGTGTTACATCAACGTGGCTTCATAGTAAAAGAGTGCGGGTACTAGACTGGCCTGCCTGTAGTCCAGACCTGTCTCCCATTGAAAATGTGTGGCGCATTATGAAGCCTAAAATAGCACAACGGAGACCCCCGGACTGTTGAACAACTTAAGCTGTACATCAAGCAAGAATGGGAAAGAATTCCACCTGAGAAGCTTCAAAAATGTGTCTCCTCAGTTCCCAAACGTTTACTGAGTGTTGTTAAAAGGAAAGGCCATGTAACACAGTGGTGAACATGCCCTTTCCCAACTACTTTGGCACGTGTTGCAGCCATGAAATTCAAAGTTAATTATTATTTGCAAAAAAAAAAATCAAGTTTATGAGTTTGAACATCAAATATGTTGTCTTTGTAGTGCATTCAATTGAATATGGGTTGAAAAGGATTTGCAAATCATTGTATTCCGTTTATATTTACATCTAACACAATTTCCCAACTCAAATGGAAACGGGGTTTGTACATTGTGGGATTATGACATGAGCGGATGGAAAGGAGGAGAGACTTCCAGAGGGTGGGGGCAGCGATGGAGAAGGTACGATCCCCCCCAGGTTCAGCATTGGGTTCTGTGAGGAGGGCACAGCAGGTGATAAATAGAAATGAAATTCGAAGACTCAAAATGATCCAAAAGTCAAACCGGCAGCAGCCACGATGATATGTGTGTGTATAATAAAGACGTGTCATTTAATTCATAATTCACAGCTCTGGCAAGGAATGTGTGATGAAAGGGAATTGTTTCTGCAAGCGTGACAAGTTTTCACTCTCAATTCCTGAAATGAACTCGAGTGAGACGTGTTTTTTTTGTATCGTGCATCCAGGAGAGCATTCCCTTCGCTGTGGTGGGGACCGACAAGGAGCACCAGGTGAATGGAAACAAGGTGTTGGGCCGTAAAACAAAGTGGGGAATAATTGAAGGTGAGGACAAAAATGCAATACCCTTTTTGACATGAGCGTGTTATTGATCAACGAATAACCCCCAACTTCTCTGAAGAAGTCACCTGTTCACCGTCACAAGGAGGACGACTGTCATATCAACTACTGCTGGGTCTTCATACGTAAGCGGTGAGGGTCAGGGTTGTAGAGATGCGCGGTTTGCGGACACAACCGCGGAGTCCGCGGATAATCCGCGGGTCGGGCGGGTGACATAACGAAAAAAATAGATTTTAAATCATACTTGCCAACCTTGAGACCTCCGATTTCGATAGGTGGGGGGTGGGGGGGGCGTGGTCGGGGTGGGGCGGGGGCGTGGCTAAGAGGGGAGGAGTATATTTACAGCTAGAATTCACCAAGTCAAGTATTTCATACATATATATATATATATATGTATATATATATATATGTATATATATATATATATATATGTATATTTTATTTATATATATGTATATAAGAAATACTTGACTTTCAGTGAATTCTAGCTATATATATTTATGTTATTATATATATACAGTTTATATATATATATATATATATATATATAAGAAATACTTGACTTTCAGTGAATTCTAGCTATATATGTATTTATGTTATTATATATATACAGTTTATATTTATATATATATATATATATATATATATATATATAAAAGAAATACTTGAATTTCAGTGTTCATTTATTTACATATATTATTTTATATATATATATATATATAAATATATATGTATATTATACATATATATATATATATGTCTTAATAAGGTTATCCAAAAAATAGTGCTCGATACCGTAGTAGAGCGCAATATATGTATGTGTGGGAAAAAAATCACAAGACTATTTCATCTCTACAGGCCTGTTTCATGAGGGGGGGTACCCTCAATCATCAGGAAATCTCCTGATGATTGAGGGTACCCCCCCTCATGAAACAGGCCTGTAGAGATGAAATAGTCTTGTGATTTTTTTCCCACACATACATATATATATATATATATATATATATATATACATATATATATATATATATAAGAAATACTTGACTTTCAGTGAATTCTAGCTATATATATATATATATACATATATATATATATATATATATATATATAAATAAAATAAATACTTGAATTTCAGTGTTCATTTATTTACACATATACACACACATAACACTCATCTACTCATTGTTGAGTTGAGGGTTGAATTGTCCATCCTTGTTCTATTCTCTGTCACTATTTTTCTAACACCCTTTCGCAGGTACCCAGAAAGGTTTCGAGTACCACCAAAAAAACTGAATCTCTGAAGACAGTATAAAAATCTGTGTTAAAGGTGTACAAATACTATTTGTATAATAAGCATGTTATTGTTTACAAATGAGGGTTAAGAGTTCAGTACTAAAAAAAAAAAAAAAAAAAGAATGTGGCTTAAGTAATTTTTTAATTGAGCTGCTGCATTTTTTGGTTGGGTTGTTTATTTATTTTGAGTAACTTCTACAATTCTAAAAGGGGAGGAATGTAATAGAGTGATCTATGTTTGTCTGTTGCCATCTCCTGGTGAATGTTGGCTATAGCGTACTGGGGTTACTTTTTGGTTGGCCAACGATTTACGTGGTGTTGCGCACCTTACGTCAAGTGTGTTGAGTCTGTTCTGAAGTCTACAGTAAAGAGGCGTACTTCATCACCTCGCCTGGTTATTGCCTCCAACTCAATATATTACATCAACATTGCTGTTTACGACAGTTGAACTGCTTTACGGTAGAATAAAACATGACTGCTGTTGTTGTTGTGCTGGGAGGACGTTAATGAAACGGCCTAACAATAAACCCACATAAGAAACCAAGAACTCGCCCTCCATCATTCTACAGTTATAACGTGATTGGGCAGGCACGCTGTTTATATTGTGGGAAAGCGGACGTGAATACAGGCTGTTGACACGTCACTCAGGTGCGCATGGAGCTGGAGGGGGCGTGGCTTCCAGCTCCGCCTGAATTTCGGGAGTCTCCCGGAAAATCCGGGAGGGTTGGCAAGTATGTTTTAAATAGATTCGGGCGGGTGGCGGTTGAACCAATTCGGAAATATATATACATAGTTAAATGTTGTTACCCACATACGAAAAACGAGCAGCACTCTATGAAATAGGCAATTATTCATCAGGCACTGCAGCACAACACAACAGAAGAAGAAGAAAAAAAAAGATGGCAACGCCGGCAGCAAACGTGGTACGCGACAAACTAAAAAAGGGAATACTAAAGACCAGGGGGAAAAAAAGACCAGAAAAGTTCAGCGTGGACTCGTTTTTATGAGGTTGTAATTCAGGATGATAGCAATGCTGGCTACGATCAGCAGAGGAAAATCTACTTTCCTTTTGGGGGAAACAAGGACAATCATTCCCACGATTACAACACCTTGCCAAGAGAATCCTATGCGTCCCAGCAACAAGTGGCGCAAGTGAGCGCTCCTTCAGCGGAGCAGGGCGCATTTTAGAGGCCAGGCGCTCTCGCCTGAATCCTGGCACTGTAGATGCCATTTTATTCCTGCATAGTGCTAACAAAAAAAAAAGAGTAAGTAGACATACGGTTGGATATGTTAAACGAATTAGTCTACGTTACCTATAGGCTATACCAAATAATCCCATGTCTAACCTATATTGAGTTCGGTCAGCTGAATAATTTTGATGGTTACGTGTTGTTTGGGCGCACTACAATGCAAAGGAATTAAGGCAATTGCGTTGTTTATTGTGTTTTTTTTCTATTCGAGATATACTACTGTGTGTTAATTATTTGGCCTCGCTTTCAAGTGAAGCGCATCTCCGATTGGCGACAATGTAAGGCTATTTAGCCTGCTTTGTTTGTCGCGACCGTCTATTTTCATTATAATTCAAGTTTGATGATAAAGTGCAGTCTGATGGGTTTGATTTCCCCCCTTCAGCTATTTGCCTTGGCCAATAAGTTGCAGGTAATTAGGGCCCGCAATGGCCCATTGCAAAAGGACTCCCGAAGGGAGTCCTTATGCAATGGGACATAAGGACCTATTGTTATTCGTTCGTTTTATTCTTTATTATTCTTCCGCCGCCTCTTCGAGCACTAATTTGACCCACTTAACATGCTTCAAAACTCACCATATTTGACCCACACATCAGGACCTGCGAAAATTGTCTTTTAATAAAAAAACCAAACTGCAAAAATCAAAATTGCGCTCTAGCGCCCCCTAGGGAAAAAAAAAACTAGACTGCCTGTAACTCCCACTAGGAAGGTCGGAAAGACATGAAACAAAATCCTCTATGTAGGTCTGACTCAGACCTAACTTTCATAATGGTACATTCTCGGGCTAAAATCAACAGGAAGTTGGCAATTCCCCCTTCAAGACAAAAAAGTACTAAAAACAGTCACTTTTGCCTTTTTGAGCTGTAATTTGACCCCCTTAACATGCTTCAAAACTCACCGAACTTAACACACACATCAGGACTGGCTAAAACTGTGATCTAATGAAAAAACCTAACCCCAAATCTAAAAATTGTGCTCTACAGCAATTTTTTAATAAAACACACAAAAAACTGCTCCTCGGATGAAAAAAATTACAAAACTGCCTGTAACTCCCACTGGGAAGGTCGGAGAGACATGAAACAAAAGCCTCTATGTAGGTCTCACTTAGACCTACATTTCATAAATTGACAACCCCCAGCAAAAATCAACAGGAAGTTTTCTATTCCCCCTTCAAAACAAAATTTTTGTTAAAACCGGTCACCTTCCTTCAAAATCTATCTCCTCTGAGCGCGTTTGTCGTTTCGCCTTCAAACTAACACAGGAGAGAGATTAAACCCTTGTGATTAAAAGTATTGATGGGATTTTTAATACCTGCTCCGGTTTTGATTTTATGACCCTTCAAAGACCCGCTGCACTGATGCTCCTGCGGTGCTGTTTTTTTAAGATGGCTGCTTAAAAGCAGGAAGCACCAACGTGCCCACACAATGCAGACAAGGTAGGTACACTAGACAAAAGTCTTGGGATACTTCAGACTAAAAGTAGACAAAAGTATTGGGACACTTAGGACTAGCACCTGCCAAATACGCGGGCCCGACCAACGCTGCTTGCAGCTTTAATTTATTATTATTATTTATTTAATTTATTTTTGTTTAAATAGGGATGACATACATATGTTATTGTATAATTTAAGTTTGTGCGCGTGATTGACAGCCTAAGGCTTACGAGGCACATTTTTTATTTATTTTTTTATTTCAACTTAAAAACGTATGAGCCTATGCCTAGAATATAGGCTATGTGTTTATCTTTATTTTCCTGCCTGTCGTTGACAATGGAGATTGTCTGATATTTTGTCATGGCTGCAGATCAATCAATAAAGGTTCATCTTTGTCGCAAAATTGTTCACTGTTTCACTGTGCACCCCGCCCTCGTCCCTATTTGAGCATTATAACGTTAACAATTCATTTTAGGTAGGAGAATTTGACTACATTGCTTTAATGTGAGGATTTAAAAAAAATTAATTAAATCAGTCAATTATTAATTGTCTACTTTCTTTTGATCTTTCTACTTGTTACCGCTAGATTAGCAGAAAATTTTAAGCAAAATTGTGTATTTAAGATTTTGAACTGCAGGACTGACTTTTGCTGTAATAAAAAGTCTATTTTGCCTCAATTGCTTTAAGATATGTTGTATTAACAGTCAATGAATTGTTTACACATGATATAATATTCAATGCATTTACTAATACATTGAATTGTGTCCTTTTTCACAGTTGAAAATGTGGAACATTGTGAGTTTGCCAGCCTGCGAGATCTGCTTATCAGGTGAGCCAGAATTGTATTCATTTTTATTGTCATCATTATTCATATTCATTATTGTGAGTGTTTTGGGGACTGAAAAAGGGGACTTTTGTTCTAATAATGAACAGCTGGAGTTCCAAAAGCAGGGATTTTATAAATATGGTTATTTCCAGAATAATGTTGCTTTTAAGCTCTGTTTTTGGTCAATTTTTACACTGCAAAAAGTGAAATCTAAGTAAGATGAAATATCTCAAATAAGGGTGATATTTGCTAATTTTCTGTCTGATAAGATAATTCTTCTCACTAAGCAGATTTTATGTTCGAGTGTTTTACTTGTTTTAAGGGTCCTAAATGATCTCAGTAAGATATTACAGCTTGTTGCTGAGATTTGATGACCTATATTGAGTAAAACATGCTTGAAACTAGAATATCAACTGTTGCAAAGCTGTGTCATCAACACTCACAAGTATAAAACTACTTTTTTAAAGTAATCATTTCTTATTTCAAGCATGAAAAAAAAAATCATGACTTTGACACAATTGTGTCTCATAATTAAAACAGATGACAGCCAAATGGACTTTGCTGTTTTATTTTCAATGAAACAATAGAAAATAGGTACTCATATAGTAGTACAGTTGGCACAGTACAGTAAACTGACAGTTAATATTTAAACATTTGACATTTCTAACTATTTTGAACAGAAATAGTTCATGCACATTCAGATAAATTCTTCAAAATTACAATTAAAAAAAATTTGGCCGGGGGCCGGGCTGTATGTATGTGCACTAATTGACTGAAAGAGCACGCACTTGGCGCGATGATGTCATGTTGTCGATGGAAAAATGCATTTTTAGACCATTTGATTTGCCTGAGCGGCTAGGAGACCCCGAGAGTAACAAGCGCTTGCCTTGTTGCCTTTCCATTAAGAACAATAAATTAGTTTTTAGTATAAGTTTGCTGGTTCCAAGAAATGTAATGCCGAGCGCATATCATTATGTCAAGATAATGGCACTAGCATTTACTTCATTTAAGAATATTTTTCAACATCTCTTTTTTTTCTACCAAGAAAAGTGCACTTGTTATTAGTGAGAATATACTTATTTTAAGGTATTTTTGGGTTCATTGAGGTTAGCTAATTTGACTTGTTTTGGATAGTCTTGACAAGCCAAATTTTCTTGTTCTATTTGCAGATAATTTTGCTTAGTTCAAATAAAATACCCCTCATTTTTGTATTTTTTTCCTTGTTTTTGAACACTGACTTTTTGCAGTGCAAGTTTAACTCTTAGAGATGCGCGGATAGGCAATTATTTCATCCGCAACCGCATCACAAAAGTCGTCAACCATCCCCGAACCAACATTTTATCAAAACCACACCCGCCCGCCACCCGCCCGTTGTTATATATCTAATATAGACGATGCAAGGCATTAGTGAGGTTATAAAGCTTTTGCCTGTTAAAGAAAGGAGACTGATCCAATGGAGCAGAGACATTCAATGCGTGCCACGCATTAATATCTCTTGGCCACGCATTCGTGGCTAAGAGATATTAATGCGTGATAATATTATTTATCACTATTATAGTCTTATTGTCATTTCCATTAAGAAAGTGTTGACTATTGTTGCCAATGCCCTCAGATCAGGAGTGCGTTCCATCCTCACACTTTGTGTGCGCAGTTGCAGCAAGCAGAACGATGCTTTTAAGAAGTTAAAAAAATGTTTTAGAAAGACTAGGCCTATATTTTCGTTAGGTAAAAAAAAAGTTCTGAATTTATTTCAATGAATATTAACTTGTTAACGTTATAATGCTCAAATAGGGACGAGGGCGGGGTGCACAGTGAAGCAGTGAACAATTTCGCGACAAAGATGAACCTTTATTGATTGATCTGCAGCCATGACAAAATATCAGACAATCTCCATTGTCAACAACAGGCAGGAAAATAAAGATAAACACATAGCCTATGTTCTAGGCATAGGCTCATACGTTTTTAAGTTGAAATAAAAAATGTGCCTCGTAAGCCTTAGGCTGTCAATCATATCAGGTATTTTTGGGTTCATTGAGGTTAGCTAATTTGACTTGTTTTGGAAAGTCTTGACAAGCCACATTTTCTTGTTCTATTGGCAGATAATTTTGCTTAGTTCAAATAAAATACACCTCATTTTTTTTATATGTTTTTCTTGTTTTTGAACACTGACTTTTTGCAGTGTAGTGGCAGTGCACATTACAAAAAATTTTTTTGATTTTTAATGTGAATGCAATGCGAACCGCATGCGGACATGACGTCATGACTTGGCACGCACTGCAGTGTATACGGAAGTAAACAAGGCTTCCACTTCAGTCGCTCTCAGTACTGGCACATTTGTGGCAATTTCAAGGATTTTATGCGATCAAAGTCAACATTTTCTGAACGGAATTGTTGCGCATAGAAGATTAGGAAGGAAAAGGACAAGTATTTTGGTTCTCGCAGTCTCGACGTCTGCTTGAATAGCGGTGTTTGGGCGAGCAGTTCCTAAAACATTTTATTTTCACCTGTTTTTCTGCTCCGTTGTCAACTACCGTATTTTCCGGACTACAAGTCGCAGTTTTTTTCATAGTTTGGCCGGGGGTGCGACTTATACTCAGGAGCGACTTATGTGTGAAATTATTAACACATTAGCGTAAAATATGAAATAATATTATTTATCTCATTCACGTAAGAGACTAGACGTATAAGATTTCATGGGATTTAGCGATTAGGAGTGACAGATTGTTTGGTAAACGTATAGCATGTTCTATATGTTATAGTTATTTGAATGACTCTTACCATAATATGTTACGTTAACATACCAGTTGGTTATTTATGCCTCATATAACGTACACTTATTCAGCCTGTTGTTCACTATTCTTTATTTATTTTAAATTGCCTTTCAAATGTCTATTCTTGGTGTTGGCTTTTATCAAATACATTTCCCCCCAAAAATGCAACTTATATATGTTTTTTTCCTTCTTTATTATGCATTTTATTATGCGTCTGGGTCGTGACAGCGTGGCACGCGAATGTCTGTGCTGCATTGGATCAGTCTCCTTTCTTTAACAGGCAAAAGCTTTATAACCTCACCATACCTGCCAACTTTTGAAATCAGAAAAACCTAGTAGCCAGGGTCCAAGGGACGCAGGCCCCGGTAGGTCCAGGACAAAGTCCTGGTGGAGGGTTCAGGGCTTCGCCCCCCGACGCAAAATGATTATTAGCATTCAGACAGGTTAAAATGTTGCTAAAACCATCACTTTTCTATCAGTCACAGTGACTTTTCAAAACAAAAATATTACAGCAAAAATCATATGGGTTGATTGACATGTTTATTCTGTAAGATAACTTCAATAGTTTGAAATTATTTTGACAGTTAATGCCAGTTATCCTGTCAACCTTTCACAAGACTTCAATTTGTTAATTGAAAGTATAAACAGTATAAACACTTTTTCAGTAAACAAATGGTAAAACAGTACTAAACAATTCCATTAAAAAAAAAATTGGTGTCATTATTAACTTTCTGTCCAAGCTTGTATAATCTACTGCCTTGTTCAATTGTATAAAATATTCTGTGCCTAAAATTCACATTTCTATCACAATTATCATACTGTAAACATGGTAAGCTAACTTCATTAAAATTAATAGTCCTGTCAATAGCATGGAATTACAATTCAAATGTAGTTTTTTTGTAAGCCTTTCAAAAGAATTCAAAATATGAAAAATTAATGAAAATTAATTTAAGCCATCAGACACTTGAAAAGTGGCACATCACATCTCTAATGTAATCATTTTAACTTTTCAACAGAAATAGCACTGCAAAAATATTAAGGACATACTTCTGTATTTTGGTAGTTATGCTGTCAACATTTAACAAGATTTCTTCAACTTGGACTTGAAAGCATAAATAGTATAAACACTTTTAACAGTATAACAGTACTAAACAATTCCAATAGATAACATTGGTGTCATTACCTTTTTGTGGCTAAAATCCAAATTTATTCTATCATATTGATCATACTGCAAAAATGATATGGTAACTTTATGATAAGTTTACTTGAAGTGGCATAAAACACTGAAAGTGATTGTTCCTATAACCCCTTTGTTTTAAATGTTGTATGCCACTTCAAGTTGTCAAAGACTGCTGTGAAATACAGCCGACAGGATTGCGCACCAAACACGAAGCAAGGCCAAAGTGCATGCATGGTGCAGGAGAACAAAGGACTTCTTTCATTTAAGGTTTGTGATAAACCATCAAACTCATTCGTTAAAAGGACTCTATAGTAATATAAAGCGAGTTTTTCTGGACATTATCATGCAAGAAAAGTTTATTTTTGGGACCGCGATCACCGCGTAATGATTTTTAAAGGTTGCATTACAAACATTTAACTGTCCCATGTGATCAGCCAGTGCGATTGGAAGTCCATGCTCAATTATTGCCTCCGTAAATAAAACTTCGGCATTTATCACATCCAAAGAATCTGTTTGGGCGACGAAAAACGTTGAAAGTTTTCCACTTGTATCGCTAGCAACGGCATTAGACTTGTGTTTTTTTGTCCCAACATGGTCTTTTACATCGCTAATTCCTCCGTGTCCGATCGAAAAATCTTGTCTGCACAAGGTGCAATTCGCGTAGTTTTCACCCTTTTTTTTTTTTTTAATTAATGAAAAAACGTATTTTTTATCACTGCAACCGTAACCCGGAATAGGTTGATGAAAACCGTACGAATTACGGGAAAACCGGAGTAGTTGGCAGGTATGCCTCACTAATGCCTTGCATCGTCTATATTAGATATATAACAACGGGCGGGTGCGGGCGGATGGCGGGCGGGTGCAGGTCTGATCAAATGTTACATCGGGTGGATGGCGGATGGTTGACGACTTTCTGATGCGGTTGCGGATGAAATAATTGCCTATCCGCGTATCTCTAACTTGCACTGTTCACACTCACTTGAAAAAATCTGATCCAGGTGGCATATGGGCAAAAAAAATTGGGAATTGACCTGCAGTGGGAACAAGGCCTTGGACACGGAACACACGTCGAGTAGCTGCTTGCCTAAAAGTATTGAAGATTAGGCTCCCAAGTGTTTTTATCGACGTCTATTTGAATCCATTAAGATGAATCGCAAGTGTCAGCGTCAGCGTTAATTAGTCCGGCACTCCTTTGTACCTCACAGCTCGCTGTGGATTATCCCTGACATAAGATCCCGTCTGTTCTCTACTTAACTGCAAGGCAAGGGAGTTCATCTGCTGGTCCAGAACACTCGTTGGTGTGTGCCTCTAAAGTTATTCTACTCCAAAATTAGTGTGGTGCAATTGCAACATTCCATCACTGCAAATTACACCAAGGCAGTGGTTTGATTGCCTTCCTTTTATTAGTAGATTGCACAGTGCAGTACATATTCCGTACAATTGACCACTAAATGGTAACACCCCAATAAGTACCGTATTTTCCGCACCATAAGGCGCCCTGGGTTATAAGCCGCGCCTTCAATGAACGGCATATTTCAAAACTTTGTCCACCTATAAGACGCCCCGTGTTGTAAGCCGCATCTAACTGCGCTAAAGGAATGTCAAAAAAACAGTCAAATAGGTCAGTCAAACTTTAATAATATATTAAAACCAGCGTGATGTGGGCGCGCATGGAATCGTATATCAACATGGACGGAGCTGCGTGAAGAAAGCCACCCGGCCTCTTTGCGTAAACTTAAACTTCCCTTAACCACTCGCTCATCTTTTCTTCATCCATCCCTTCGAGTTAGCTTTTATGATGACGCCGGCTGGAAAGGTCTCTTTTGGCAAGGTCTTCCTTTTGAATATTACCATGGGCGGAAGTTTCTGGCCATTAGCATGGCAAGCTAGAACCACAGTGAAGGATGACTTCTCATTCCCTGTGGTGCGAATATTCACCGTACGTGCTCCCGTTGTATCCACAGTGCGGTTCACAGGAATATCAGTTGCTGTGAAATAGTAATCCGTGTGCGGATGGAGAGATTGCGTCTTTTCATGAACCGGATCCCTGTCGTTTAGTAGGAGCCATTTTGTGGTCTTTACAGATGTAAACACACAAAGGAAATGAAACGTACGGTGATATCCGCGCGCTTTTTCTTCTTCTACGCGGGCGGGTGGTTGCTTACAGTAGAAGAAGAAGCGCTTCCTGTTCTATGGGGGCGGGTGCTTACCTTGGCGGTTGCTTGCGTAGAAGAAGAAGCGCTTCCTGTTCTACCGGGAAAAAAGATGGCGGCTGTTTACCGTAGTTACGAGACCGAAACTTTATGAAAATGAATCTTAATATTTATCCATATATAAAGCGCACAGGGTTAAAAGCCGCACTGTCAGCTTTTGAGTAAATTTGTGGTTTTTAGGTGCGGCTAATAGTGCGGAAAATACGGTACTCCAAAATTAGTGTGGTGCAATTGCAACATTCCATCACTGCAAATTACACTAAGGCAGTGGTTTGATTGCCTTCCTTTTATTAGTAGATTGCACAGTACAGTAAATATTCCGTACAATTGACCACTAAATGGTAACACCCGAATAAGTACCTGGTACCACCTCAGAAAACACTTGGCTCTCAAAGTACCGCCATAATAACCAACGTTAAAACACAGTAGCGTAGGAGGCCCGAGTATTCAATAAAAAGACAAGGCAGAGGTTTTATTTAACAAGTATATTTAATAGTTTGGCCACTGTAACATGACACACTGTTTGAACAGTAACACTGTGTTTGAATATAGGAAAATAAAACACCGTATTTAAAAAATGTATCAAATATTTACCACAGTTTAAGAGTCACATATTGTTTCTTCAAGTGAAATATATTAACAGTAAATACGAAAGCAATTCATCTCGGAATCTTTTGTTGTTAGCGCAGTCGGACAGGATGTAACGTATTTTGTATCTTGTTTTTTTCCGGCACACTGCTCTGCGTGGGAGATGAACATGTCGACAAAATGATCAATGTTGCATACATTATTATTAAAGACGAATCGATGTTGCAAACATTTTTTTAAGATAGCTAAGAAAGTTGGTTTTGCATCATCGGTCCTCTTTAATTTAACAGAGGGTGTCCAAAGTACAACGTCGTCAATTTTGGCCCACTTGACGTCATGAGTTCAACACCTTAACTACCAGGTGGTCTTTGAATGCTACATATTTGCTGCCATCTTTTGGACAACGTGAGTTACTCAAATCATTGACCCTTGAACGTATTTAGACGTCAAAGCACAGCATTGACTTATATGGCACAATCCAAACAACCTTCCCTAGTCATGGTGCAAAACAAAATGCGACATAAAAGTCAAGGTCGGAGTCAAACTTTCACAAAATAATATCCATTATATAGCCATCATATTAATATATAATATGTACACGTATTTGGCCCCTGGCCACATTTTTTTTTAGCCCAATGTGGCCCCCAGGTCTAAGAGTTTGGACACCCCTGCTATGTAGCATATGAATGCTACATATTTGCTGCCATCTTGCGGACAACATGAGTTACTCAAATCATTGACCCTTGAACGTATTTAGACACCAAAGCACAGCATTCACTTATATGGCACAATCCAAACAACCTTCCCTAGTCATGGTGCAAAACAAAATGCGACATAAAAGTCAAGGTCGGAGTCAAACTTTCACAAAATAATATCCATTATATTAATTATATAGCAAATCATATTAATAAAGAATATGTACACGTGTTTGGCCCTTGGCCACATTTTTTTTAGCCCAATGTGGCCCCCAGGTCTAAAAGTTTGGAAACCCCTGCTATGTAGCATATGAATTCTACATATTTGCTGCCATCTTGCGGACAACGTGAGTTACTCAAATCATTGACCCTTGAACGTTTTTAGACACCAAAGCACAGCATTGACTTATATGGCACAATCCAAACAACCTTCCCTAGTCATGGTGCAAAACAAAATGCGACATAAAAGTCAAGGTCGGAGTCAAACTTTCACAAAATAATATCCATTATATTAATTATATAGCAAATCATATTAATAAACAATATGCACACGTGTTTGGCCCCTGGCCACATTTTTTTAGCCCAATGTGGCCCCCAGGTCAAAAAGTTTGGACACTCCTGCTATGTAGCATATGAATGCTACATATTTGCTGCCATCTTTTGGACAACGTGAGTTACTCAAATCATTGACCCTTGAACGTATTTAGACGTCAAAGCACAGCATTGACTTATATGGCACAATCTAAACAACCTTCCCTAGTCATAGTGCAAAACAAAATGCGACATAAAAGTCACGGTCGGAGTCAAACTTTCACAAAATAATATCCATTATATTAATTATATAGCCATCATATTAATAAAGAATATGTACACGTGTTTGGCCCCTGGCCACATTTTTTTAGCCCAATGTGGCCCCCAGGTCTAAAAGTTTGGACACCCCTGCTATGTAGCATATGAATGCTACATATTTGCTGCCATCTTGCGGACAACGTGAGTTACTCAAATTATTGACCCTTGAACGTATTTAGACACCAAAGCACAGCATTGACTTATATGGCACAATCCAAACAACCTTCCCTAGTCATAGTGCAAAACAAAATGCGACATAAAAGTCAAGGTCGGAGTCAAACTTTCCCAAAATAATATCCATTGTATTAATTATATAGCCATCATATTAATATATAATATGTACACGTATTTGGCCCCTGGCCACATTTTTTTTTTAGCCCAATGTGGCCCCCAGGTCAAAAAGTTTGGACACCCCTGCTATGTAGCATATGAATGCTACATATTTGCTGCCATCTTGCGGACAACGTGAGTTACTCAAATCATTGACCCTTGAACGTATTTAGACACCAAAGCACAGCATTCACTTATATGGCACAATCCAAACAACCTTCCCTAGTCATGGTGCAAAACAAAATGCGACATAAAAGTCAAGGTCGGAGTCAAACTTTCACAAAATAATATCCATTATATAGCCATCATATTAATATATAATATGTACACGTATTTGGCCCCTGGCCACATTTTTTTTTAGCCCAATGTGGCCCCCAGGTCTAAGAGTTTGGACACCCCTGCTATGTAGCATATGAATGCTACATATTTGCTGCCATCTTGCGGACAACATGAGTTACTCAAATCATTGACCCTTGAACGTATTTAGACACCAAAGCACAGCATTCACTTATATGGCACAATCCAAACAACCTTCCCTAGTCATGGTGCAAAACAAAATGCGACATAAAAGTCAAGGTCGGAGTCAAACTTTCACAAAATAATATCCATTATATTAATTATATAGCCATCATATTAATAAAGAATATGTACACGTGTTTGGCCCCTGGCCACATTTTTTTTTAGCCCAATGTGGCCCCCAGGTCTAAAAGTTTGGACACCCCTGCTATGTAGCATATAAATGCTACATATTTGCTGCCATCTTGCGGACAACGTGAGTTACTCAAATTATTGACCCTTGAACGTGTTTAGACACCAAAGCACAGCATTGACTTATATGGCACAATCCAAACAACCTTCCCTAGTCATGGTGCAAAACAAAATACAACATAAAAGTCGACACACACGATCACACATAACACAATCTGCTCACTGAACATTGTGGATATTACGAAAAATGTCCAAACACTGTAACAAAATCAAAAATGCACCCATTGAAATCCTTATAGTGCATGATGGGAAAAATGTAAAACACTTTCTCCTGCTTGATATTTCTGATTGATTACAAAACTTT